>NC_085085.1:1121295-1356295 GCF_963422355.1 Corticium candelabrum
TCAGCGACAGTGAATTGATACGAGGTTCTTTGATAGTGATGTGTATATTATTGATATGCGCTGTATTGGCGCGTGCTTTGTATTTCTTTACCAGTCTATCTAGATATTTACAAATTTCATTTAAGTTCACATTTTATACAGTTTTATATAAGTTCATATTTCATGTAATTTCTCACAGTTGTAGCCATTTATATCTGAAATTACTATTGATATGATATAATATGATATATTTGGTTCACTCCAACATAATGGTGTAGTTCCCTGTAGTGGCAATGTAAAAGAGAGGGAAAGAAAGTACAAGTATTTGTGATGAGAATGCATGTAGTTGAGGTGTCATCGATAATTGTTGTTGCTGTGGGTCCTTTCTCTCAGCTTTGAGGTTTGTGCTGTTAAGATGCTGTCTGTTAGCATCATTTGCAGTCTAGTTTAGTTGTAGAGCTCACTTTTTGAGTCTTGAGTTTAGATATTTACGCGAGAGTACATCATTAGTTGGTATACTGACAGTACTGTATCCTACGGTAGTACCATAGTGGATACAACAGATCAACAATTCACAGGTAAACACTTTGTGTTATGATAAGGTTCTTACAGGCCTGTACAGACACCTCTACACGTTGTTGTAAACATTGTTGTCTAGAGATGTACGCATGTTAATTAACACGTCGTAGCTTGTTGTATCCACTAGGGTGCCTGTTATAAGAAAGCCTTTAAAAAGCCTTTAGGGACTTCCCCGCGTGTGGCGGGCCCGAGTCCACAGTGGACACAGCAAGTGTTGAAAATTCGCAGGTAAGAGCAAACAACGCCAGTCAATTTTTAATTTGACATTCAATTTTTAATTTGTCTCAAAAATTAAAAATGGAATGGAAAAATTGGCCATGCAAATTCAAAATTCAAAATTTAATTTTTAAAATTTAAATTAAAAATAAAAATAAAATTTAAAATTACATTAAATTTAAATTGATTATTGAATTTAACATTGAAAATTAAACTAACGTGCTTGCAATTTCAATATTGCATTGCATTGAAATAGAAATTGGTTAGATATTAAGTATGTTTTCAATATTTATTATAATCCGCAAATAATTATAGTTTGTCAATCAATTTTAATGTTTAATAGAATTGAATATTGAGATTACAAGCAACTTCTAGGCTATTTTCAATTTCTAATTCAATATTTATTCAATTGTTGAAAATGGAATGGACGAAATGGTCACGCACCCTGAGGCCACCCGCTGACATCAATGAGCCGACGAAACGACATCAACCAGCCGACGAATCGACATCAACCAGCCGACGAAACGACATCAACCAGCCGACGAAACGACATCAACCAGCCGACGAATCGACATCAACGACCCGACGAATCGACATCAATGAGCCGACGAAACGACTTTTGACACACATGGCGCGCCATAACATGCATCCTGACCAGCATCGAGTTTCCTCCAACAGTTACTGATTTGTCCCTCAGTAAAGGATTGTTCCTCATCTCGACAGCAGCATAGAACATGTCCATATCGACATGAACAATTGTCCTGCTCATATCTCTCATCTCTTCCATCTCTTCAATTATCTTGTCCACTTTGTTCAATGCCCGTTTCTTGTCTCCATCTGTCAGCTTACTCAATCTCTCTTTCAAGCTCTTTAGTCTCTCTTCTGTCTGCTTTTCTTTCTTTCTTTCGTTCTCGTAAAATTTCGAACCCTTTGACGCTTCGAGAATAATCTGGTTGATCTTTTCTTTATCCAAGCCTTTCATTCCGGCCTTCTGATCATCGAGCTTCATTCTGCTAAGCCCACAAGAGGAGCTCGCCTTCCCGCGGTCACTCATATTTGTATTTGCATTCTGAGCATGCGTAAAAGTAATATAAAATCACGTGAGCTATGAGACCGTATATTCCGATCTCGTCGTCCGTTTTTATTTGACCCTGATTTCTAATTTCTGAGTTGGAAACAAACTAATTAAGTTACCTAATACAGAAATCAAACTAAAACCAAGAACATTATTCTAGCTAAAGCATTTTCTAGTACAAACTAACAACAAAATTTTTGAATTACGGCTTTATAAATCACATATTTTTGTGGTAGTGTCACAGTTTCAAATTTTTAATACGCGAATATGTTAGTACGTAGTCTAGTTTAGACTCTAGTAATTAATGCGGTACCCTTTCCACCTACATTTTCCGGCGATAGCTTCCTGTGAGGTAACTGCATTCTTCTATGTTGTACGTATAAAACAAAACGTTGAAGCTATTCAAGTAAACGATTGTCATACCCATAAGATTATAAGTCTACGCACATGTGCTCGCTCTCTAGGCGTTAGCTACAATTTCAATGACTAGTGTCAGCGGCATTCGCGCATGTGCAGGTCGGGAAAAGTGGTGTAGAACCAACAGGCCAAATGAGGAGGCAAGGGACCAGTCGAGGGGAACCAGATGGTCTAGCTAGGCAAGGTCGTCCAGAATCTCAGTATCATGTCTGGAAACACTGCTGTAGACTACGAAAACAGATTTCAATTTTGAAAAAAATTAGTGAAAGCGCAAACATCAAAATATCTTCGTGTTGCATGAGTCTAGAATAATGTACACTATGTCCAAAGAATTGCTAGACAATTGAGTAATGTTTAGATAATGATATGCAACCGAATACTGTACTCATTCAACTCAATGTAATAACAGTTACTGAGTATGTTAATCTTTCCAGCTTTATCTAGTCAACATGCAACAGCGTCACAACTTGTATACACTTCTACTCTGTAAGCTACTATATATAGTCAACGCACGAACTCAGAAACAAAAACCCTAAATGAAAGCTCCTAAAGACACCAACGCGTTTGGCTACAGTCCGTCAGCCAAGACTTGGTTTTGCGGGAGCGAGGCTAGAATTAATTTTTATATCCGGGAGCTTTCCGCCTTTTTTAGGCGTAGTTGCGTTTGGAAATCTACGGGAAAGAAGGACACTAGGACGAAGATCACTGTCTGTAGAAGATGTGCACGTAAAGGACAACATATTGGCTAAGTCTTATCAAATAAAACTGTTGATAGACATACGTATTTGCGACTAATCACGTGGTAGCATCTCGCTAGTTTTTGAGCACACTGCCGTCTCGTGGCATTTTTCACCAACAACCTAGTACATTGTAAAGAGGGCATGTGATCGCGTTTTACTGCATTCTAAAATCTGGTGTGCATCTACAAACACGGGAGGTTTCTGACCTCAAATTTGACGCACTGTGCAGTAATGGGAGTAAGAATTGTCAAGTAGAAACCACGGTTCTGCGCCTCAGCAGTCTTTTAGGGTGGGATATCGCTACTCTGTCGAGATTTCTTTGCGCTGAGTGCTGTTTTTTACGAGTTACGGTATTCCTTTACTTCTATGCACTATGCATGAGTTTCTAGTGTTCTCTTGTTCTGTTCTTATGCAACTCTATCAAATTGATTTCCGAGTTTGCTGATAGTTGTAAGTGTTTTGATCACCGGCGTAGCGTCTGGGAGGAGGGGCTGGGGAGGCTACTCCCCAAAACATTTGGGCGTGTCATTCCACTTTAAGCAAAACTATAATTTTAAGTTACTAAACAGTGACAGTTTGCTTTAGCCACGTACCAGACCCTCTCGAGCCGTCCTGCCTGGTTCCCGTATAACACAACAACGCCGGTGTAGCAGCGGACTAATGCGCGGACCAAAAATATCGCCGACGGACCTAGTCCGCGAAGAGAAATGATTCCAGAGATCCGAGGTAGACGCAGTGTGCTAGCGCAGAATGTCTTCCGGTACAAGTGCGTTAGCGAGCGGACCTATTTGACCGGCTGGACCTAATCCACTGCTACACCGGCGTTGTCGCGTTATACGGGAACTGGGCACGACGGCGCGAGAGGGTCTGGTACGATGCTAAGTCTGCTTAATCTCAGGGTAGTATGTTGACGATCGACGACGCTTATTGACTCTACCTCTTTGACAATATAATAACAGTATAATAATATAAATGACAGTATGATAAAACCAGTGTCGAGAAGTTGTGGACACGGAAAGTGCGTATGACCATCAATTATTCGAGACGTTAACTACGCTATCCGGCAACGGAAAAGCCAAAGAAGACCGCATAAAAAAGCATGGAGAAGCTTATCTATCAATTATTTTTAAGTAAGTGTAGTTAAGGTCGACAACCCGATTGACCGTAGAATGAAATTTCCTGCAGCTCCGCTACCTAATGATTTGCTTGCACTCCACGGTACTTTCTCCACAGGTTACTCTAGCTAACCTAGGTAACCTTTAGTGCTCGCTATATTACGAAATGCTAAAATTGGTCAACGTCGTTTGCACTGAATTGGTCTTCTAGATTCTATTGTTATCGAAATGCCATTTAATTTGCAGTTGACCATCTCAGCGAGACATGAACACATTTTTGGGACGGACTGTAACAATGTTTCCACTTCTATATACGCACACTGACGGCACTCAGTCCCACAGTTTGTTAGTAATCTGAAATGTATATTATTTACTTAGTTAGATGTATGCAAACTGCGAGTTAGAAAAGTAGAAAATGGGCGTGGCTATGCATTTGAGAAATGGGCGTGGTTTTTGGCCTAATTATTAGGGCCCCAAACATGAGGACCACACTACGCCGGTGTTTTGATAAAGTATGGAGTCATAACTAGCCAAGGAGATTGATGTTGAAAAGGTGTAGAGGCTGAACTGTTTGTTCATGCATTTTAATACCTACTCTACATATGCATCTAATATGGGGAAGAGAAAAAGTGGAGAAACTGTTTATCCTGGAAGAGATTGCCAGTCTTGTGCTAGATGTGGCACCACTTCAGAGATACAGAAAACTGAAAGAAGAGTTAAAGCAGTGGATAGTGGCTGTCTTGATGGCAACCTTTACAAACAGCCTACTATCAATGTATGCAAAAGTACAGGAAAAGAATGTTCTGGCCATCTATCATCACCAAGAAAAAAATTGATGATGCCAATTTTGTCGTTGTAAGTACGCATCATGCATATAAGGAGATACAGATCTAGACTTTATATTGACAATTAATTTTACTAATGATGTAAAACTAGCTATCGTTATGTGTGTGGTGTGCGTGTGTGCGTGCTTGCGTGCGTGCGAGTGCATCTAATGCTTTGTGCTTTATCTATTTTCGAGTCACGTGCAACAAGGAAAATCTCGAAACATTGCTGTCGTTTAACAGCAAGATGTCTCTAAACGGTAAACAGTAAATGTGTAAATAAAGACACGATTTTAAGTTTGCATGCATGTATCTGCGCTTGCGCGTGAATCATGAACGGGCCGCATCAAGATTTTCGACAACCGAGACGATGCTGAGCCACCTGTTGATTTCCAAGTAAGACGACATAAGAAAACGAACACAGAGTACGTAGTTTGAACATTTAGGCAATAGTAACTATGAGAAGACGCCTAGCAAACATTAGTTTACTCATATACTTCTATCACTACGCCGCTTAGTTAGCATGCTACTTGATGAATTGTTATGCATTCATTTTGTAATTAGGACACAAGAAATGTCATATGTTGATATATATACGCAGACTCGTTATCGAAGCACATATAACAATGAACAAACGTATACGTAAACGTCATGTCGAACGTGACTGTCAGAATGGTTCAAGCCTTCTTTTTTGTCTCCAATTTTTGCTCACTGCCGTGCATACGTGATTCCATATCTTCTTCGATCTTCTTTAGCTTTGTAACTGCAGGAGAAACTTGTGCCTTTAGAGCGGTCGAAGTTTCTCTAATACGTTTCACTGCGTCGACGACATCGCCGATATTATTTTGGCTGGCGTACTCATAAGCTGTTTCAGCCACCTCCACTGATCTCACTGTTTTATTCAAATGGCTCTCCAATTTTGTCACGTATGCAAGCACAGACCAGGTCGTCTTTGACAGATCATCTAGCTCCTCACCGAACTTAGTCAAGCGTCGTACAGTATCTGTCATGCTTGCTGATGTATAATAAATGTAAGTCGTACATGCTCCTGCTGCAACTGCTGCTACTATATCGCCGACTAGTGGAAGCCAGCCGGTAAAAAGTAAATCGACAATGCTGCCAACAGCGACAAGGACAGTTCCTAAGCCAGCTGCATCGACTTGCCATTTGCTTTGTTTGGCTTCTAGAAGCTTTGTCTCCAAATTTTTTGCTGCTTTGTATGTGTTTTGTTTTGCTTTATCGGCCTTTCTTTGAAACTCGTGAAGACACTTGGTTACTTGGCTAACCTGTGTTTTGAGTATTTCAATTTGAGATTTCAAAGCCTTAAAGTTGCCTTTAGTAAAATCCTCTTTAGCTCTCTCAATCTTCCCTTCAGCTTTTTTACCCCAATCGGTTAACTCTTCTATTGAAGATGTAAAGTCTTCCGCCGATACTGTGGCAGCGTACACATCATCCCAGGAGATTGTGTTCAAGAATTTGGTATCAGCAAGATCACAAGATATTTCATCTGCAGAATATTTTAGCTTTTGTGCTTTCTCGAATAACTTTGCCATGCCGTTTGCGACAAGAGCAAGAATTTCGGAAGTTAATAATTTAAAGATTTCCTTAGCAATATTTACAAATTCGTTCATGTTATTCTTTGATGCTTGCTCTTCCATGATAGGCCTAAAAGATGGTCAGCAATGATTAGTCTGCAGTTAAACGTCGAATCATTTAAAGTAGTCGAGTGTAGTATTCCTATATATTAATTTTGCAGCACTACAGATTTACTGTGTAGTTTTCTTTATGGACGTAAGGACATGCGCTGAATCGATCTAGCCACGTGCACATACATAAAATGTTGTTGCTAAAGCTGGTCGTCATACTCCAATTCTCCTGTACGTTAATTAAGCTATCTAAGTTACTATAGACTAGCAGCTAATTAATTAACCCTTTATCACCCGACAAGTTATTCGGGCTACTTTGTAATCTGCATACGTGTCGAAAACATGCGTCCCTCAAAATATTTCAAGCCAATACATTAAGCCGCTGGATCTGTTCTTCAAGCGGAAATCACTTTCTAGTCACCAAACTCTAAATTAAGGGTAGATTATTGCTAGACCAACAGCGCAAAGACGGCTTGTACCTACCCCTTAATTAATTCCTAAAGAAGTGCAAACAAAAACGGTGGTCGTGAATGTCAAAAATAGAGACAACAGTTTTCTAAGGTGGTCTCTTTAGGCAGCGCTCTTTTCAGCAGCCGACCATCTTGATCGACTTAATTAACAAATATTCCCAATTAAATGGATTATGTTGAGTCAATAATGGACTGTCATCCAGCAAATCGATCAAATTAAAAACAAATCCTAGACTAAACATCTATACGGATGGGACAAGAGTGTGTATCCACTGACATTCGAGATGCCCAGCAAAGTAAAGTGTCTTCTAGTCGGGAAGGTAGATCAACAGAACTACACATAGGTGAAATATTTTAATCGTCTATTCCAAGATTAGAGCAAGCAGGACCATCGCATGAGCAATGTTTGCATAAAAATTCGCGAGAGAATTTTCTCGAACAATTCAAGTCAGAAGGTTAAAGCATCAGTCATAGAGCTAGTCGAGTAGGGATGCCCAAAACGACAATAACAAACTTACCTTCCAGAATTGGCATGCGCTATCAGCTCAGGTCCCTTACGTGATCTATGCCATGCAACTTTGAACCGCTCATCGACAACGTTGAAAGACCTGCATGCAATTCCAACAATAACGTTAACAACACCAAGAAAATCCCATTGCGAAGTCTACAATTTCTCTTACATCGTTGTCGGGTACGATGGGTTAACTCGATCACTTGTCGATTACCGAAGTCCCAATGCAGCGCAGCTCTTTGCAGAGGATTTGATCAAAAGAAGTGAAAAAAGCAGTCGACCACATTGTGGCAGGCTGTAGTGCCTTGGCACCGATGGACTACACTGAATGCGGTTTAACGCAGTTAGACAGAGTTGACTCCACCCGGGAACGTAGCGCGCGCATCGAAAAGAAGTGTATATGCGTTGTCCTGCCTCCGCAACCGTGTCATTGCGCTCATAGCCTCTGTGACAGCCAACGCAATTTTGCTTTCCTTCCTTTTCCATGTCCGAGGACACGACAGTCACCATCGTTCTCAGTAAAATCAAGTCGCTTATGGCTGAGACGGCCAAGGAAGCAGTTCGAGCCGAGTTGGCGGCTGTTTCGTCGCAACATCCTCAGCGTCAGTCGGATCGTGCTACGGAGAAGCAAGCAGATTAAAAACACACACGCATTCGTTGCGATGTTTGTCGTTCCCCTGGATTGATTGTCCGCTAGCCCTATCTTTACCGTTTCTTTGTTTCTTCTCTTCTCCGCATGCGCAGCGACGCCAGACAACTTGTTATGATTTCATGGGCTCTCGGCGACTACGCTGGTCTGGTCATGTTTTTGTTTACTTTTGTTGTGGTCTTTTTTGGTTTTTGGGTGGCCAAACGAGATCTCCCGCCTGCCGTCACCTTCGGCGTTGGAGCGTTAATTGTGACGCCGCCTAGTGGCACCTAGTGGTACCTGTAGTGTTGAGCGTAATCATCTGGCGCGGCCGTGTGGCGTCCGCCACATGGTTTCCGAATGCTGTTTGCGGGATGCTGGCGCCTGGAGCGGGCACTTGAAACCTGCCACGTGTCTTTGGCATGCCGTTTCTCATGCGTTACTTCTTGTGTGGCCCGACTGGGTTTTTCTGAGAGGCGCTTGTTACGTGCCGTTTTTCAAGCGATATCCTCTATTGGCTCTCTGCGTGGTCAGCTGGAAGCACTCGGTAACTGTTTTAGGACGGCAACATAGCGTCACTTCTTCCGTCGGTCAATCCGGAACTTCGACGGATTAGCTAGTTAACATGCGCATTAACCAGTAGCCACGTTACGGTATTGGTCATATTTGCACGCCACTTGCATGTCGTTTCCCGTGCATGTCGATCCGTGAGTCCACATCGCCTGGTCCACGCTCTCGTCTACCTGGTCCTTGGGACTGTCAGCTGTGCAAGTCATACGGATTACTTTTAGCGGTAAGGGCATCTGGTAAATACTGGCGTTGTCGACTGGAGTGTTGCCTTTAGTTCTCTGCTGTCTCCCACACATTAATTGCGCTTCATGCCAATGATTGTGGCTGTCTTGCGCGCGGTTGTCACTTAAGCGCGGTCCCTCTAACGGGCTTCTACTCAGCGGTGGCAGCTTCTTGTATTGCGTTGTGTCAGTGGCATCTGTGCGTGGCAGCGCTTATAAGCTAATATGCGTCTGCGTAAGTAACGGCGCACCCAGGGTGCTCACGTATTGACGCCGAGGCATTGTTGATATTTTAGGTCAAACTTTGGGCCCCCTGCCAGCTACACCAGCGCTGCAAGAGGTCAACCTAATCAGCCCGGCGAGACTTCGGACTCACCTTGCGGCCCTCAGGCGCCAGATTTGTTTGCTGTTGGGTCATGTATCGTTGGTGAAGGCACAGTACCCATTTCCGGCATGCGTCGTTTGCCAGCTCCAAGCACTGGAATACGTGGACTTTGCCGAAGTCTTACCTGGCAACTTGGAGATGCTCAGGCGTATGCAAAGTTCACAAGCGAGGAAAGGTGAAGCGCCCAGCCGTCGTCGTCTTCGTCAGATAATGGGCATACCAACCTGGGTGCAGTGTTTTGCTGTGTACGCAGGCGTTCTTCTGCAGCGACATCCGGGCAGAGCGCTCGATCTCCTGGGATACTTGTGGCTAGTCGTGCACGAGGCGCAGTGCCACAGTGGGACGGGTCGGCTCCTCTATGATGCAAGGTTCCGGCAGCTAGCGGCGGCCAATCACTCGCTCTTGTGGAGTCAGCTCCACCCTTAGCTATATGCGTCAACCATTCTGGCCATGGACCAGGTACGCTCCTCCCGCTGCCCACACTGCATGCCTGGAAGCCGATCATCCTGCCTCATCGTGTGCTTTGGAGCCAGAGCCATCTCTGCTGAAGTTGCTTCCCACAGCAGCTGCTCCCGTCTCCAAGCTAACCAGCGGTCGAGGTAGTGGGTACGGACAGCGCAATCGGTCTATCAGAGGCTCTGCCGGTCACAAACCTGTCTGCCGTAACTACAATTTTGCCTTGTGCAGCGGCTTCCCGGACTGCACGTACCGTCATGTGTATCTGTAATTTCGACGCTTTCACAAGCTGACAGAGTGCCCGGAACCATCTTCAAGCTCATCCACTCCCACAGGCTCGCAGAGGTGGGCCGTGAGCAGGATGCAACCTCAATGGGGAGAGCAGCTCGGCAGCGGTAGGTCAGCCACGCCACAGCGCGGTAGCGGACTTTGTTTAAGGGGGTAGTGTACTATCGCATGTGCGTTCTGTCATGTAGAGGTTTTTTTGATCCAATTATTGCTGCTGTCCTAAAAAAAATAGAAATTTGTCACATGTTTTACCGCATCACTTAGTCGTACAGTCCGATTTGTCTCTAGCTGATCTCTTGACGCTGTAGTTACAATGTCGTATATATCACTCTACGCTCACAGGTATGCCACACTCTTCAGCTCTGGATTGCAACCTGCGTGGCAGTCGTTCATATCACTCTACGCTCACAGGTATGCCACACTCGTCAGCCCGAGATTGCAACCTGCGTGGCAGTCAGTACCGCTACTTGCCTGACCTCTTGGCCATCGACAGCTGTCGTCCTTCTGGTCGTGTACTGCGGCCAGACTCGGTGTCCTCCGTCTTACCACTAGAGGTGGTAACTTGGCGTCGGGA
Source organism: Corticium candelabrum (assembly GCF_963422355.1). Lineage (NCBI taxonomy): Eukaryota > Metazoa > Porifera > Homoscleromorpha > Homosclerophorida > Plakinidae > Corticium > Corticium candelabrum. The sequence continues at coordinate 1,131,990 of NC_085085.1, forward strand.
GGTCGTGTCTTACGCGGACCAGTTCTTTGCTGACTACATACTGGATGGCCTAACAGACAGTTTCAGGATCGGCTTTGCCTACGGCTATGCCATGTGCAAATCAGCGCAACGAAACATGCCGTAGGCTACTGCAAACTCGTCGGTCGTCGACAGCTACCTCAGAGCTGAAGTTGCAGCATCGCGTGTGTTCGGTCCAGTAGATCCTGGCGTGTCAACAGTTTAGGTAAGCCCGATCGGTTTAGTACCTAAGAACCACCAACCCGGGCACTGGCGCCTTATCGTTGATCTCTCCTCACCTCGTCTGGCCAGCGTCAACGAAGGCATCGCTACGGGCCTATGCTCTCTGTCCTATGTTCGTGTTGATGAGGCAGCGCGGCGTCTTTTGCAGCTGGGTGCTGGAGCGCTGATGGCTAAGCTCGACATAGAGAGTGCCCACCGCCAAATTCCTGTACATCCAGATGACCGTCCCTTGTTGGGCGTGCGCTGGAAGGGCGTGGTTTACCTTGATCGTGCTCTCCTCTTTGGTCTTCGCTTGGCGCCCAAGATATTCTTGGCCGTGGCAGACGCTCTTCTCTGGATAATGTATCGTAGAGGGATCACTTCCGGTATTCACTATCTGGACGATTTCCTTTTTGGAGCGGCGAACTCCAGCGAGTGCGCCGACAACTTGGCTACAGCGCTTCGCACGTGCAAATGACTCGGGGTTCCCGTAGCCGCAAAAAAGCTGGAGGGGCCGTCATTGTGCCTTGAGTTCCTGGGGCTGCAGCTAAATTCGGATCCAGGTACGATATGCCTGCCGCAAGCAAAGCTACAACAAACCTGTGGAATGGTTAGCGATTGGCTTGGTCGTAGCTCTTGCACCAAGAAAGAGCTGCTGTCGTTGATTGGAACCCTGCAGCACGCTGCGTCGGTAGTCAAGGCCGGCAGATGTTTCCTTCGCCGCCTTATCGACTTATCTTGCCACGTCAAGCGCCTACACTACTGGGTTTGGCTGAATGCGGACGCGCGAGCAGATCTACTGTGGAGGGATACCCTCCTGGTCCGGTGGAATGGCAAGTTCTCTCTACGTACTCTTTTCTCGCAGCCCCCAACGCACTGGCTGCAATGGGAATGGTCTATAGCGTGGCGTGACTGCACTATAGCAGCCAAGGAGTGCGTGCCGGTTCTTCTCGCTAGCGTCGCTTGAGGTCGTCAATGGCACGGCGAGTGCATTCAGTTTCGGTGCGACAATTCCACTGTTGTGTCCGCCTTGCGTAACCACTCCTGTCACGACAAGCTGGTGATGCACCTGCTGAGGCTTCTCACGTCTGTTGCAGCCCATTTTTCATTCACTTGGCAGGCCATACATATCCCGGGGAAATCTAATCACGTCGCGGATGCCCTGTCTCGTAACAACCTACTAACGGCCCGCTTTTCTCACCAATAGCTACGTTCAGCCCCGGATCAAGTATCAGTGCAATTCCTAGCGCTCTTGCAACCGTCGGACATCAACTGGAGCTCACCCAGCTGGAGGTCGAGGCTAGTCGACTATTTTCATCCGGCTTAGCTCCGGCGACTCTGAGGTCGTACGGTACCGGTCAATCTCGGTACCGCCGATTCTGCCAAAGACTCTCAATTCTTCCAGTGCCTACGTCCGAAAGTACTCTGTATCTTTTCGTCGCAGCTCTCAAGGACCAGCAGCTTACGCACAAGACCATCAAATGCTACTTATCTGCCGTACGTCACCTGCATATTCAATATGGCCATGAAGACCCGTTTGCGTCTGCTCTTCCCCAACTAACATATGTCCTGCGTGCAGTGCGCCGCACACATGGTGAGGGCCACACTCGTCAAGGTCTTCCCATCACACCGATGGAGCTGCGCGCGATCAAGGCCGTCTGGTCTCAGCAGCATCTTAGCTACGATACGGTTATGCTCTAAGCAGCCTGCTGCACGGGTTTTTCTGTTTTCTGAGGGCGGGCGAATTCACCGTGTCATCATTGTTTGCCTTCGACCCTGCATCTCACCTCGCACCTCAGGATATTACAACCGACTCTCACGAGAACCCAACACTTGTGCGTCTGCATCTCAAGCAGTCAAAGACAGACCCCTTCCGCCGCGGTGCCGATATCTATCTTGGACTGAGCGCCAATGACATCTTCCCGGTATCATCGCTATTGGCATACATGGCTTTCAGGGGCACTCGTTCGGGGCCGCTGTTCATCTTCAGCGACGGCTGTCTTCTATCCCGCGTCAGACTGGTGCAAGAGGTGCAGCGGGCGTTGTCGTCAGCAGGGATAGATTGCTCAGGGTTTACTGGCCACAGCTTCCGAATCGGTGCCACCACTACTGCCAAGGCCCGTGGCATAGACTACTCTACCATCAAAGAGTTGGGACGGTGGAAAAGCAAGGCGGTCGAGGCGTACATAAAGTTGCCTGCTAGGCATCTTGCCCGCTGGTCGAAACAATTAGCCTTCTAGTGTGTGTCATTACCGCTGTATACTTATAAGACATCTAATGTAGAGAACACAAGGAGCTTGGCGTAAGGATGTAAGATCTTTGTGCAGACACTATCCGGGCGCTCGCTGGACACCTATTTTTTTCTTACATGCTTCCTGAGGGCTCAATCCTCTTTGCTAGCTGCTGTCTGTCTCGTGGGACAGTCATCCAACCGTTCGTGATCGGCAGACTTAGATTACAGTCTCAAGTCAGGTTACCGTACCTGGAACAAAGGTTTGCTCAAAGAACAAACCTAGTTTGAGCCGGGACCCGGGCCTAAACGTACCCGTTCCATGAAACACGAAACCAGAAGCAAGTGGCGCATGCGCAGAGGCCCGGGTCTTGACCTTCGCGCCACGGCCACACTTTCCGACCAGGCAGGTGTGGTGTCGTGCAGGAACATCTCAACGAGTGACGGTAAGGAGTCAACCAACACAATCAGTAGCTTCCATTATCCACTGGGACATTTTGTCATTTTGGGTTTTCAGTGGAAAGCAGATGGTACCGGCATCATTCTTATAGGCTTGAGAAGACAGACGATATCAATATGATGTTGAATACAGCCATCCCTACTGCTAAGAAATTTGGAATTAATCGTCCTGACATCTGAAATAGAAAGACAAACACTTGTCTTATTAATATGAGCTGTCCTTCTGAGAGCAACGTCGCCAGGAAACAGGCTGAAAAATTGAAGAAATACAGCGATTTGCGAATAAAAGTATGCTGCATGTGGCAGTGTCGGACACAGTAGTTTTGGAAGCGTTGGTCACAGTGCACGCAAGTATTGCACGGTGGCTGAACATTATTCCAGGTCATCACAACTCGCAGCACTTACAGAAAACAGTGCTTCTTGGATCCATGCAGTCGGATCCGTCGTAAAGTCATGTCTTCTATATAGACAGCCATGATGGTCTAAGCATCTCTGAGGCAGGGTTTTCTTTTGATGCTTACAAGAGACCTTGCCAACCAGACTGATCTGGTTGAGCACAACATAATAATAAGAATCGTTAGAAATTTGTCCAGAATGGCTTGCTTTAATGGGATGATTGGCAGCTTTACAATAAATTAGATAACCAGACTATCTTTATCACTTCCAACCATTCGAGTCTAAGATTGAGTAGTATTGGAGTGAATCCTATAAACTGAAGTGCACCATAATGAACTGTCTTCTGACTAATACATCAAACCGATGGTGAGACGTTCCGGACAGCTGAGCAGCAGTGACTACCTATATCTCTGGCGATGAGGTCACATTGTCTCTCAAAAGGCTAGGGAACTAAAGTCTTTTGGGCCTGACCAGGTTTACGGTTTTTGGGTCCAGCGCGGCACGTGTCTTTATGATGACTTGACTCGTAACTACCACCTTCTGTTTTAGAACCCACACTTTGTGTCCGACTGATTATCTCAGAAAACAATCATGCTGATACTTAAGAACGTCAAGACTGATCAGGTCAAAAGCTACCGGTCTATCACGTGTCTATATGTTTTCTACAAGACTCTCACCTCAGTCGTCAGACAAAGAATTGCTGGGCATTTGGTTTAGGAAACCCCATGGCACCGATCGAAGCAGAAGTGTTGTCAGCAGCGTTTCCTTGGTGCACAGGATCAGCTGTTGTTTAAGTTAACAAACTGCTTACCGAGGACTGCAAGACCAGGCACTGCAAGACCAGGCACAGAAGCTGGGGCACGAACTATTAGAAAGCTTAGCCTATGACAACGTGTCACACATCTGGCTACTCCAATGTGTCACGCGTGATAGAGTTGGAAGTTATCGATGATGCTCTTATACGAGAACTGTACCATTAAAACAGCGATCGAGAGTTTTAATAGATCGAGACAATTTATCAGTCTTGTATTGTGGTTCTGGACTGTTACCTTCGTAACAGCTCTGATCCCTTCATGCAAATGGTACAGGAGTGTAATGCTAGGAGGTCCTCTCCTTCGATCCGATGCATGGCCCGTTAGTTTACTGCACAGTTGCAAGGGAGGACAACACGTCGAGCATGCATAGAAGTGGGACCATTTGTGTAAGAGTGTCAGATGGTACCGGCATCATCCTGATTGGCTTGTGGAGACGGACGGCATTCCTATGATGTGGTCCACATGCACAGCCAAGCCATCTCTACTGCTAAAAAGATTAGTGCCAATCGTTTTGACATCTGCTTCAGAAATAAAAAGACAAACACTTGTCTTCTTATTGATATCAGCTGCCCTGCTTATGGCAACATCGCCTGGAATTTGGCTAAGAAGTTGACAAAGTACAGCGACTTGCGAGTGCAGGTTAACCGCGTGTGGCAGTGTCAAACACTGGTTGTTCTAGTGGTTTTGGAAGCGTTGGGCACATGCTGTGCACGGAGGTATTCCACGGTGGCTGGACATCATGCAGGTAATCACAACCTGCATGCAGCACTTACACAAAACAGTGCTTTTTGCATCCAGTCGGATGCTACGTAGTCGTGTCTTCTGTCTACACAGCCATGATGGTCTAAGCACTTCTGAAGCAGGGTTGTTTTCGGTGTTTACAAAAGACCTTGCGAACATTTCGGTGTTTACAAAATGCAAATTATAAACTCACACTTGTCCTTCCGAAGGTGTAATCCAGACGTGCGCAATTTCTCCAATACTGTCTCTAGCCGTGTCAGGTGTTTCTTCCATAAGCCTCCAAGTTACTATGATATTATCCAAATACATGACCATTCCGGGTATCTCTTGTGAAATGCTCTCAATGTTCGTTGGAATATCCCAGGTGCGAATGCAATCTCAAAAGGTAACTTGTTGTATCTAAAGAGTCCCATGTGTGTACTGATGGTGACATAGTTTTGAGAAAAGAGGCATCATCTAGGACTAACTGCTGGTAGGTCCTACTTATGTCCAGCTTGCTGAATAACTTTTCTCCCGCTAGCTGTTCCTACATGTCCTCAATCTCTGGAAGAGGATAACTATCCACTTTAGACGCTCAATTTACTGTCAGTTTATGATCAGATACGTATGGTCCAAGTCTTGTTTTAGAACTGGAACGATGGGTGCGACCCAGTTTGAGAACTGTACTGGTGTTATTACTCCACTCTCTTGGAATTTAAACATTGTTTCTTCCACTTTTTCTTGCAGAGCATATGATACCTTCCTTGGCCGAAAGAACCTGGGTGTGGCTTGAGGGTTTACTGTGATCTTCCCTTTCCAAACTAAGAAGATATGTTTCAACCAATTCTGGCCTATGAGGCTTAGCCCCTGACCATCAACGATATACAGCTCCAAGAGTTTGGGTTTATCTATGTTGTTGGTTGGCACATTCACCAACACTGTTGCCAAAACTGTTATGTTCTTTCCACCATAGGCCCTGAGCAGTGTAGTCCTCTTACATAGTAAAGGAAGGTTAGGCAGCCTGAGACTCTGACCAGTTGAGCATCGAAACTGACGTTCCTGTGTCCACCTCAAATTCCACTGTTTTTCCATTAATTTGCACGGTAGTGCGTATGACATTTCCTCGTTTCCGGTTGATTGTATACTGCACTTGTTCCTACTTCCATATCCTCTTCTGCTTAATTCTAGTTGATGTGTTTACTTCGTTTGCTTTCTGACTGGACGGTTTGGTTGTTGGTTGTCATCTCCTTTCCGTAGCCGAGAGCGATATGCTCTGCCTATATGGCCTACCTTTGGCAATTAAAACAACGAAAATTTTTGGACCGGTAATTGGAGGGTATACATGCCCCACCTTGGTGCAACGGTAACACGGTTGTAGTCGGACTTCCGTTCTCTACTTTTTACTTGGTAAACTGCTGCTGCTACGGGAGAAGATTGCGGTGCTAAACGACTCCTGTTGATTTTCATTTCTTTGGTGTGCCTCCGCGCACACTCCGTCGCTTTCGCAATATCCCATGCTTTGGGAAAAGGTAGCTCTCTCTCCGACAGACGTCTTCGTTGTACTCGTTCGTCTGCTATCTCACAAACCAACCTGTCCCACAGCATATGCTCCAGTGTATGCCAAATTCGCAATGTTTGGACAGTCCTCGTAAGCAGTCACAAACTTGCTACCGATTCTCCTGGTTGTTGTACTACCCTGCTATTAAGTAAAACAGTTGGAGCGTTGTGGTGCGTGCTATGTTAGGTATTTCACACAATTTGGTTTGGCGGGAGCCACGAGGTCTCTCAATCGCTGGTACGTTGCTGCTCCTACAACCGTCAGGAATATCGCGCGCTTCTGTTCGTCGTTCGTAATTGGCTTCAAAATAGACCGTCATGCGTTCTTGATGGTGGAACCAATCGTCAGTGGTACGCTACTGTATCCGCTGTTGGTGCTGCTATCGGGGGCGGGTTGTCCTCTGGTCGTCAATGTAGTAACTGTAACTTAATCGTTCTTAGTATAGATTTTGGTTGCGCGCTTCGCAACTATGAGAGTTACGCGGATCGAATCAAAATCTCGTATCTACTACAATATATAGACACAGAACACACGGACCAACTTACCTGCCGGGTTGGCGAACGCCCATTTGAGATTACGTAAAGACGCCGCCACTCACCCTACTGAAAGGGTGATGACGACACAATATAGTCTTGTATCTTCGGATTGCGTTCTCGACCATGACCTTGTCGCGTTAATTTTGTCTTCATTCGTATACTGTACATGTACAGATATGATCATGACTTCGTTGATATCTGTAACGCCCCATGATTAGCAGAACTAGCCGCACAATGTGTTCGTGGGAAGGCGGCCTCGATCATGGCTTTCGGTGCATCCATGGCTCCAAATTCTAGACATGGTCCAGTCGACATTCTTTCTACTCTTGTTATAGCCGTAAGAGGCGTGGTCGTGGTCTCTTTCAGCGGCTCAGGACATGGATTTGTCGATATCGGTGGCAGAAGCGTCGCGTCCAGGTTCTGGGGGCCAAACCTCAATGCGCGGTAAGCAGAGCCTCGTGTACCCAGAAAGTCGGCGCGCAAATGTAACTTTTACACTGTCGTTTTATTGGGACTCTTCGTTTCTCCCACTTGTCACTCGTTTTTACGATGATATATTTTATATATAGTGACCATAACTTGTTGATTGGAGACCGTGGGCCCCGTGGCCCTCGTGGTTCCTAGGTACGCTTATGGGTGGCTCTCATGCAGCTTGTAAAACAAACGCACAATTTCTTCGTGATTATACCACGCACCTCAAGTCATAGCTCGCCAAGGTTGTTGTTTCTTAAGTTCATCGAAACACAGCAATGCAGACGATGTCTTTGTACGTGTGTGTATGCATGCCTAGGAAGAAGCTAAAAGCGACCAACATCAACCAAGCCATCATTGATAAACGGAATACACAACAATGATCACAGACATATCGTGTTGCTGCTCCGCAAAATGGTGTTTTGCAATCTCGACAAAGACATGATCGCGTCTGCGAAGGGTGGTTACTTTCAGGCCCGTAGGAAGCAAATAAAAAGTGGTACGGCCTAACGCACGGTAAAGGGCGTGGCTTTTAATTTAGTGCGCGTTAAAGTGCGGCCATGGGCGCAGAGAAGGGTCTGGCTAGGCGAGGCTACAAAAAGTGGTGCGGCCATGGCCGCACCAGCCGCACCGGCTCCTACGGCCCTGACTTTCATGACTTCGTCCAGCTCGAGCTCGAGGATTCGATACCCCGCCAGCAAATCCAAAACCGACGCTTGAACAGACTCAGACTCACGGTGGTATTTTTGGTACAAAACTATTTGCTTTGAAACAAGCTGTTACCAAAGCTGATTGTATTAATCTACTCTGCTTCTGGGTAAGAAAACATTCTGCAACTGTTCTGCACTATTTACGTTTTAGGTACTAATCTATCTGTAATCCAAAATATTTACCACACGTATTTAAGCTGAGTCTAGGTTGAAATTGAATAAATGGATTGATTAAACCATTTAATGCAGTCGTACTTGACTTCTTAGCAAAAAGTCTACGCAAGTGACACCTAGACATGTAACACGCATTATGGCGTCAGCGTTACATACGTCCAAACTACTAGGTAATAGCGGCTAAAGCTAGATTCACAATATATGACGGAGAACAAGCCGTTCCGTTCCGTATCGTCTCATTTCAATTTTGCCCACATCAAAGGACAGCGGCATTTTGTGAATGCCTTCACGCTATAGTATACGTGACGGTGCGGAACATGACCGTGTGACGGACATGTATAACTGGGTGACGCATGGATAAAATCAATGCAGTTTTATCTAGCTTCAAAACCGCAAGTCGTTTCTGTTCTAGCAGAAATGCAATTGAGTAGACAATCACTCTCACAGCAGACTGTGTAAATATTCTGTATAATCGCTAGCTAACGACAATGAAAAACATTTCTACGCTTTCATTCTTCGATAGCTCCACAGCAGACCAAATAAAAACATCCATCAAGAAACAAGGCAAGCACTAAGAGTATGCTAGCAATTGCGTCATTTCCGCCATCGTATCTAGGATGACGGAGTCCGCGTTACAAATCGTGAATCACTGCGTCAATTAACGTTTGATAAAATGAACAAGACTGCAAACGGTAAACGGACTGCTGTCCGTCATATAATGTGAATCCGTCTTACTCAATTCCTCAAATGAGCATTTTGTTTAGTTCTTGCAGCTGCGTGCAAGTCTTTCTAGTCACTCTATACACTTTCAAAAAGTTTGACATATATATGACATGCATGGCCGAGATATCGCGTTGCCAACTTTCCTTGTGTTTGACTTGCATTTATTTAGATAAGGTTTCATGTTTTACGCCTCTGCATGGCATGGGTCACAGAAACATAACAACGATAAACAAATGGCCACGCAACTGTGGATACGAGCCATCATCGTACTAGGCTTATTTCTTATCCCCACAACTCATATAGATCACGCCCTGTTCTCAACTTGGTCTATTTGTGCGTTATATTTCTGCCAGCTTAATTAATTGTGCGGACGCTTTAAACTTGTTTGCATTAGTCTTGAAGATATCAATAGAAGATGCCTAGCTTACAGCAAGAACGAAGCGGTGACAACGTTCGGTAGATTACCCGTTCGTTTGCCTCGCCGTCATGTATCTAGATCAAACTTACTAGCTGTTGAGTATCTACTTATAAAAAGTAAACATGCACTAGCTAAAACGTTGTAATTAGGCTAAGAAGAGAGATAAAACATACTATTAACGCTTCTTACCTTGGTGTAGTCTTAAGTTCAAAGTCAGTAGCGTTTAGACCAAACAGCTGCAGCAACCTGACTCTAATTGTCGAATCTGACCGTGGGAATACAGGATATCAATTACTAGTTATCGTATGGGGACGTCAAAGATAACATTGTTATTACCCGAGGGGAGTGGCAGCTAAAAGCGAGATAATTACCAAGACGAAGCCGAGATAATTAGCGAGGCAATTGGCTGCCACTCACACGAGGCGAAATAACAACGATATCAGAGATTCTCCCATATACGATAAGTGATTTGTCATTGTTTGGTTTGAATTACCGTTCATTTTGAGCTGTGAGTACGTAAATCTTACTTCGTACTTGTTTGTCAGTAATCATTCTGTAACTAATTAGACGGAGTCTAAGCTAAGTGCGTTGGCCGTTCGTTTAGTAGCTCATTAAAGGCATATAAAATCATCTGTCCATTATTATGTTCTGTCGTTGGTATACACGATGCCCTTGACGGCTGTAGGGTATCAACGTACAAGCGATTTGTACCTGCTGTATCGAGCAATCAGAGCTAGCAAAACCCAAGTGACATAATACAACGCTCTTTATTGCTCTGTTCAATAATTCGTTAAATAGAAAAGAGCAAACAGATATTCTACATAGTACTAACACAATTCATCCTTTGTATTTCAGTTAATGCAATAAACATGCTGTTTGCAGACCATAACTGCCCTCTAAGTTTATTGAAATTGTTTATTTACATGACTTTAGATCATCTTTGAGCCTTTGCAGCGTATTGCCTGCAGATGAGACCGCTTTCTGCAAAATGATTAGTTCTTCCTTAACGCGTTCCATTGCTTCAAGAACGTGGTCAATATAGTCAGTGTTGGCGTGTTCAATGGCTGTGCTAGCAACATTCAGTAATCGTACCGTTCGATTCCACCAATTTTCCAGTTTTCTCACGATCACGAGCACAGTCCCAGCTGACTCTGACAAGCCATCCAACATTTCACTCAACTCGTTCAAGGATTGTGCTGCGTTTGCCATTTTTGCTGTTGCAAAATAAGTGCCAACACCAACTCCTCCTCTTGCAGTTGCTGCCACTACACCGAGAGTTACACCAAAACCAAGATATATTGCAGCAGGTGGAAACGTCCAAGCCAGAAAGACACTGGAAATTCCTCCAGCTACTAATATTAGCGATGCAGCAGTGCCCATTGTATCAAGTAGCGATATCAGACTTTTGACGTTGGAAAATTTTGTCTTTACATCTTTTTCTGCATCGCAAGTGTCTTGTCTTGCTCTACCAGCATTTCTGTGAAGCAAGTCGAGGCATTTCTTAATTTTTTCTACATGCCTACTAGTGGTAAGCTGGAAATCTTTAACTCTTTTACAATCACCAGCTTGCACTGCTTTCTTTGCTTGTTCAATTCCATCTACAGCTAGGGCCCAAGTGGTAAACTGATCAACCGCAATGGTTAACTCTATAGCCGATTCTGCTGCAGCATACACAGCAGTCAAGGAAAATAGTCGTAACTCTTTGGCTTCAGCAAGAGCACGGGTCGTTTTGTTTTCAAATTCTTTTATTTCGTTTGCTTTCTCAAGTAAATGTACTATTCTTCTTAGAAGGAAACTAACACCTGGTGAAACTATGAGTTCATCCAATTCATCAATAGTTGCAGAATCTTCTTCCATAAGCCTCACGGTACCTAAATCCCTTAACAGCATAGTTAGTCTACAATTTAAGAGTCTAAATAATCAACAATTAGTGCGTCCAAAAATAATTATAGCAACTAACTGCGATATTATAATTACAAATGAAACCACATATACATGCATAAACTGCTTTGGCTTGTTTCTAGGTTGTTATGCAGTACTCTAATTCGACGTCATTTGTCTTTACCCATTAGACACGGTTATATCTATCCCGGGAGACGATTATAGAGTCAATACCTTATTCTAAGTTTTATTACGGTACCCATGCACGTAACAGACCACTCTGTTTCTTCGATAACACAAGGATTTTTTGTCAAAGTTTTCATGTAAACGTATAAGATGGCAGATGCTTTCCCCAAAAGACGGTACTTAAAATAGAGCTCTTCAGGACGTCGATCGCCACAACTTTAACTACAAATGAGCTAGAACAGATGTAATTCTTGCTAGTCTGCCCCAACATGCATATATATATATATATATATATATATATATATATATATATATATATATATATATATATATATATATATATTTACAGTGCGCGTTTTACAATAACAGTCTCTGGTTCGAGTTTTGATCTATAGCTTGCAAAGAAAAGACCACACAAAGTCGGCAAGAAGACCGTTGTAATTACGCAAAGCTCTCGGTCTTCCAATTATCACTGCTGTGTTTTCCAATTAGTGTAAAAGAGAGTCACGTACTTCCTGCCATGCGATGATACAATATTTATGATGGAGCGTGATATGATGTCAAAGACACTATACGAACGTCTTCTGCGATGCTTAAACGAATTCTTGCTGTCAACTGTAATTACGTAAAAACAACTGATTCTAAATTGTGGGATAATCGATGCATGGTGCATGCATGATCGACCTCCTACTTGCGGTCCTCCTACTCTTAGTTGCGTTGCGATATGTGGGTGGGTATGCATGACGCTCAGTCTGCAATTGCCGTCATGATGGCACACGTTGCAGATTATTAATAACGCTCCAGACTTCCGAAAGACTGCAATTCTATTGAACTTCTTACAAGTTGGATCTAGAGACTAAGACTTGCCTAGTTAGTTACGACAGCTATGGCGTGCCATTTCTGCCAAAACAAGTGCATAGTGACTATTGCTCATCGTAGCAAGTGCATAGTGATGTTTGATTCTAGAATTACATCGTAAGTGCCTCGTGGCCGTGTTCACACTTAGCTTGAGTTAGCAAACCCGGGTTTGCGCTAATTAATCATAACGCCTTGCTGTGGTACCACGCAAGGTGTATTCTCACATGTTGAGCTTGTCCAGTTGCCTCCCACCAAAGTGTGCGAATTCTAGCAGACTGCAACTGATTGTATCATGTACTCAAACTACGCTACTCAATTCCCGCGCAAGAATTGAAATGTCTTCTGACCGCTTTCCGTCTTCGAGTGCCTCCTCTGGATGTAGGGACCACATGCGTGTGATAGAACAGCAACAGTTGCCTGAATCTACGAATGCGACAACGTCTTTCACTACAGAATTCCGCAAGTCGTGCTGCAGATTCGATTTTCTCAAGAAAAAACTGTCAGACCAAAACAAAGTAGAGCAATCTTCTTTGATTCAATGCTGTGATACGCAATATGAATAAACTGGAATGCTTTGACAAGCGCTAACCCCAGCTAAACCCTTACTGTACTCTAACCCACATTCCTGTCGTAAACTGACCTGATTATTGTAATTGGTTATGCTAAGCAGTAGCAAACCTAGGTTTAGGCCCTAGTTTCAACACATTCTATGACGAAAAAGCCACTATGCACTTACTACGAAGTAACTCTAGAACCAAAAATAACTATGCACTTGCTATACGATGTAACTCTAGAACCAAACGTCACTAGCTAAACACTTGCTACGATAAGCAAAAGTCACTATGCACTTGTTTTGGCAGAAACGGCACGCCATAGATAGCTCTGCCAATGCCACTTCGTGTTTTGCTAAACATTTAGATTGGCAAGTGATAGGCTGCTGCATTGCCTCTAGAGGCTAGTAAACATTGAAAACGCGAGGGTGCAGAGCAATCAGGACGCATGCATGAGTGGTCCCTTTGATTCGGCCGACTAAGACAGGTAAGGCGGATGGTAGCTCAATATTCAGAATTCTATGACTCGGTTTCAAGTTCCGGACACAGAATAATAATTGACGGTTGTCATGGCAGAGAAGCCATTCTGTCGCCGGCTTTAGCTTGTAATCTGCTTGGTGAATGACCGAGTTCGAGTTTTACCGTTGTATAACACCGTGGCGAGTTTCTGCTTCTAACACCGCACCGTTGCTCAAGGAAACGTCACGGTGAGCAGCACGTCACGGTGCAACCATGCAGAAGCACGTCACGGCGGTGCAACCATGCAGAAGCACGTCGCGGTGTAACACCCAAATTTGAAACGTAAACTATCTATACTCGATATCTTCACGTAATGGACAGTTTGCTATTATATTAAGTAATCACTGAACGATCTAAACTTGCGGGTTACAGTGTGTCTGTAGAAGAAAACAATGTTTGAGACAGGAATCGCTAAAAACTGGCAAGTAGCTAATATGAATGTATTAGCTAGACATTTTTTGCTTTGTACAATCACCCTTACCTTGACATTCAGAATTGGCCAGGACCTCTTGGCAAGCTCCAACTTTCAAAAACTTCTGTTTGCAACAATGCTCCCGTATTGATTAACATAATGTTAATCTAACAGATTAGGTGATGACATTGTGACGTCTATGCTTGTAGCTGCCTTGGCCAAGAATTAGTTAAATGTCGTTTATGTTAATTTGACGACATCTACTGTTTTGCCTGCTTTAACACGCAAAGATAAAAGTTAACTTACAACGCAGCATTCGGTTAGTTGTGATAATTAGCTAAAAAAATTCTAGAGAAATGACTATCTTAAGTTGTCCCAACCTGATAACAGAATGACTGTGTAGGCAACTAGTAATTAATTCACACTGCATGGCTCTTCTTCGCAAGTTTTGTGCAGCGAGACATAAAAGGTATTTTACAAATCTATATATAGAAGTAGAACAAAGAACACATGCACTAAACGTTCAGGCTAAAGAGTCTAGGTAAGAACAAGTTTAAATCCATTTCTTCAGCTCTTGAACTGCTGCGCTCACATCGCTTCCTGTTCTCAGCGGTTTACCTTTACCTGTAGCTCAAACTTCACTCTCTAGTGTGACCGTCTCCTCTAAATTGCCCAACAGTGTAGTCGTTAATTTTTCTTGGTTTGCTTAAACGAGCAACATTCACTGACAGCTAGCATGCACAGTTTGATCCAACTGACTCTACAATTCTTTGTATGTTTGCAAGCACAGTTCTGAGGTTGTCTTCGGCAGATCCTTATGCATGTAGCAACTGCATGCCTCAACTCAGTCTAGACTTGAACTGTTCTTGCTACTACAAAGCCAGTGCCAAAACGAACTGCTGCTGCGATCCTTGAAACTCCAGTGCCGACAGTCACAACGGCACCATGCACCAATGAGAGGAGGATCAGTAATGACGCTAGATAGATACCTGCTAAAGACAAAACTTTGCCGATCGTATCGACTCGCCATGCGCCGTGTTTGGATGTCTTTGAGAATTTTGTTTCCACATCTCGTTTGTTTTCTTGCTTTATCACATCATCTTGTTGTCGGGGCATTGTTCTACATGCGTTTTGAGTATAGCAGAGAGTGAAGATTACGAAAATTTTTCTTTTCTATTTCCTTCTCAGCTTTCTCAGTCTTGTTCTCGTCAGTGACAAACTCACCAACCGCAGACGTAAAGTATCACCGAATCTGTGCCAGCAAACACATCATTCTAAAACCATGTATACCTGTTTAAAAGCCTGGATTTATCAGCAGAACATGTTATATCACCGTCAGACCAAAAACTTACCATCTCTTTAATTAAGACAACATCGAGTAAAGGTTTGGAGATAATAATTGAACAATTTTGTCGACCATTCTGCAATTTTGTAATTTTGTCTGCTTTTCTACCTCAATGGGTTTCTTTTAGAAAACCCTGAAAATCATCAGCAGTCGTTAGATTAGTGTACGGTAAAACAGTCTATAAACCATGACACAAATAATCATGCAATCATTGTTGCTGTAAAATGTACCGTGGTCAATCTCTCTGTGCTCAAAATATACCGTTTCGTGTATACTTTGCAAAGCCGCATTGATTTGCAAGGATTCTGTCCTAAAGATGAACGGCATGCCAAATCGAAAGCGACCGAAAAACATGTTTTGAAACTCATGCACTTTGCCTTACAAGCACTGTACAAGTACCATATTGATTAAGACTAATATAAACCATTTTAGAAACGTTGCTAGGAAACATTTTGAGTGCCCACAGTAAAATAGAGTAGAACTGCAATATTCAAACATATCTCAATATGTTGAATTGAGGCACGCTTCTTACATTGTTAGTTAGTTAGTCGTGATGTGACAAAGACTTTGCAAGAACGAACTGTGAACAAAAGTTAGAAAACATGACTGAGAAATTATCTATTTTAGAACACATGCAGATAGTATGTATATATGTGTTACATTTGCGTAGGCTGGCTTTCTGTCACTGTCCTTACTTTCTACTTGTGTAGGTTTTCACTTCAAAAATTCATTCTGATCTAGAGTACTGTACCAGAGTGCACACTTTGCACTTATCTCTAGACACATGCACTAGCCTATGTGCTAATTAGACCGCACAGATGGCAGAGATATTTACGTACGAAAGAACAACCGCACACCCCCACTGCCGCCAATCTGACGAAATCCTACCCACAATTATCACACTACTCCTATTGTATAGGAATGGACTTTCACCACCTTGCATAATGCTATATGCCCTGATTGCGACAGCCTCTATCTACCTAGGTATAGTGTCTACAGTTTTGCAATCTTCCAAAGTCTTGCGCCGGCTTATACTTTTATGTGGTAGCTTAACGCCAAATATCAGCTGCACGTGCAGATCTGGAGCCGCACATTTCAATCTTCTATTGCTACGTGCACTTTAGTAGCTGCACTAAAACCTTTAGTCGAAGGTTTGTATACTAGGTCACATATCGATGTCCTAACTATATGTCGACAACCAAGTAAACAACTCGAATGATAAAAATTTTTTTATCCTCCCCCGTATTTACAGAAACCGCCTCTTTTTGGTTGATAAGTCTAGTGCACATTCTACGAACATACACGGCATACAAAACAAAGCGTGTCCACATTAAATCTAGGGAACGCTAGCTGCATGGACATCGTTTCAATAAATACCTAAAACTGTTACTAACTATCCAGGTCGTCCTGATCGCTAGATACTTTGCTACAGATGACATGCAACGCCGACATGTATATTTTGCGTTTAGTAAATAATTCTTTCCACAGCGAGACACAACTAGGCATTTTTTGTTTTGAAGTATTTACGCTCTGTCGAATGCAAAGGCATAGGAAGAACAGAGAAATCTAACGACTGACCGTTGCAGATCGACCTCCTTTCTCGAAAATTCTAGACTGAAATATGCAGCTTCGCTTTGTTAGCTAGCTCAAGCGCTCCGTAGACGTACAATCTTTTGCTCAAATACACCGATCAGAAACTAAACGCGTCTAAATCGCTATAGACTATAGCCTGGGTGTGTATATAGTAAGAGAGATTATGTTCTAGATTGCACTAACCCGCATGCACTAGCAGCTGGATTGAAATATTGTCTCCTTACCTTGATAGCTTGGTGCGAAGCAGTTAGTAGCATTTGAGCGGACGACTAGCGACTCTTTTGTCGACCACAATCTACGTGTCGCACGCAATAACTATTGTGAGAATGGAAAGCGATAACGCAAATCATGCACGTGCTCTACACCTGCTGAATGTAATCGTACCCGTTGACCAGCGTTCTAGTCTTGAAAAGGCCTTCTAACGGCAAGTTTGAAAACATCACGCAACGATTATTGAAATCACACGTAGTCTTTATTTTCTTTACAGATGATAATTAATTAGCAGGACTCTTTCAATTTAACCAAGTTTTTGCTCACAACAAAAACGCTGAATGTAAAAGACTCATTTGTCTAGACACGTATACATTGCTACAAACATTGAAAAGAATACATCCCACAGCACTCAGAACGATTGCATGCAAATGTGACTGCCAGCAAAGTCCACACATTAATTCAAACCATCTACTTCTTCAGCTTCATTTGCTTGCATTTGCTCTGTTGTCCACATACGACCGTAGAGCGGTTTTGATCTTATTTAGCTCAAACTCTGCAGTGTGGACTGCGTCATATAACAAGTCTGAATCCGTTCTAATGCGTTCCAATGCAGCGAGAAGATCGTTGGTGCCTCTACCTGCTCTGGCCTGCTCCAAGGACATGTCGGCAATATCTATTGATCGCAAAACTCTATCAAAACTAGTGTTTAACTCCATCACTTTTGCAAGCGCAGAACTAGCTGACGTCGCCAGATCATCCAAAATCTGAGCAGACCTAGCCAAGCGTTCTGATGTTTCTTTTGTTCTTGTTGCAATACCAACTGCTCCTGCAACTGCTGCAATCAGACCGACTACCGGTAGAGATATCATGGCAACGCTGCCGCCTATCACAAGACCGCCAACCGTAGGCCACAGCCAATTGTTTGTTTTAGCCTTCTCCGCATTTATCTTCACTTTTTTCGCTGGATTGTACGTTTGTATTTTCCTTGTGCTGCCCTCTTTCTGGAAGAGTCGCGGCATTTCGTTACTTGTGGAACGTGCGTTTTCAGTGTCGCCATAAAAAACTTATATTCTTCGAAATTATCGTCGTGCACTGCCTTCTTCATTTGCTCAATTCTGTCAACTGAACGACTCCAATCGGCAAACTGTCCAAGTGCAGACGCAAAGTTTATTGCCGATTCTGCGGAAGCAAGTCCATGATCGAAAGAGATTCTTTCGAGCCTATTGCCTTCAGCAGCAATGTCCGAATTCAATTGCTGATCGACAAACTCTTTCAACTGAGTTCCTCCCTCAGGAAGGAATTGAACTACTTGCATAAAAACAGGTGCTACTTCTCCTACAACGTGACTGACTCGTTCCACAGGTAAATATCTTGACATGGTTCTGTTTGATTATTTCTAACTCGCTGTTGGCTTTCACCAGAAACCTAAAGAACCATAAGCAATTCAGAACTGTAAATAGTATGGACATGTATAGTTAAAATGTTCCGACCATTCAATACGGTGTTGTGAAATAAATTTACAGAACAACAAAAATTTACTGTGATTGTCTAGCGAAGTATTATAAACATGCGCGCAAAGCGCAGATTTGGACAATCCATGGATTGCCTGTACAAATCATGGCTCGTCAATACAAACCATGCATACATAACCCTAACCCCAACCCTTTAGGTCCTAACCGTAGATATAGCTACTCGGAAAAACTATAGACAGCCACGGTTTGTTCATATCCATGCAGTACTCGGCGCAATTCTTTCTTTGCTGCATCTAGCTAGCGACACAAAAAGACAGATCAAGACTTCGTAGTTCCACTTGAAGACTCGAAGACTCGAAGATCCAGCCGGTCCACTAGATATCACTCGTATCTTTCAATCAGAATGCTGCTCAATGTTTGTGACAAACTTTGTTTATCCAAGATACAGGAATGCGAGTGTCGCCGTTGCATGCATAATTAATGTAATTTCTCTCTGACGCAACTGCCTTAGGCTTATCTAGTATTGACACGTGCCATCCTACAACAACAGATCAACTGTTTCCCAGTTCATAGTCAAGTTCTCTGTACAGCAAACGGCTCTGTCGACGCGAATCATGATTCCGCTTCACCATGCATGCGTTAATTGCATGAGTGCATGTCACTATAGTGCATGGATGTGCGGCAATCAACTCATTCAGTGTGTAGAACGACTCCTTGAGCGACTAGATACTTTCAATTACAGTCTTTGCTTGTCATCGACGTTTGACTAGATCTACACTTACGTCTTCCGGGTAAACGACCGTCTGGATCCCCTAGCCTACAATGTTCCCGTCCATAGGTACAAACCATGGGTATATTGTCGCACACATGAACAGAGTAGCCAATGTATGTACACGTATACAGTTGCGATAACGTTTCTTTGATGTGTGCAAATGCTCTACCCAAGGCTATAATAGCGTTCAGAAACGTAGAAAAGTTTGAGTGTCCCTAGCTAACTTTTCAGTAGACATCTATGGTCTAGGCCTGTACTCTAGCTAAAACATTCAAGAAGTTGGACGAGGCATATGCACGATAATCTTTTCTCACCTGGTGAGTCCTGCGATGTGGCAGCTCCTAATTGCAAGACGAACGTGCTAACAATGATAGCAGTGTGCAGCAAATCACGTGCTAAATGTTACGTCTTTGCAACTGACGTAATAGCACTACAGTACGTGTTGTGTTCGTTTAACTGCTAGACCGTCTTCCCTACTCTCTCCTTGAGCCTCACACTTTAATAAAACCTCGTACTATCTCTACATTATACGTAAGCGTTTCTAGTCTATTCAGGTATACCTTGATTATCCGCCCCCCCCCCGTGATTGTAGGGAAGCCAAATTTGCATACGAAAAAAACAAGTAAACAATGTCAAGTGAGTTGCAGCACGAACAACAAAGAAATGCCTGCACCGCACTACGCAAAACCTTCCACGGACGAGATTAAGTTCGAAATGCACTTTTTTGCTCGCACAAGAGCCATGCAGACACACATTAAACCTAGAGTTAGATACAACAAATAGCTAAAAACCAGCCTGAGTACCCAGTGATAAAAAAACTAGAACTGACTTATAGTACATGTAGAAGTTGGATATTTTTCTTACCTTGATAGTTTGGTGCAGAAACAGTACACTGGTTAAACGGACGAGCTGCGACTGGTGTGCCAACCAGAATCTGATTGTTGACTTTGTGTAATCGTGAGCAGATACTTATCTAGAAATGTTGTCCGGAAATCCCCAAAACCCCAAAAGCACAGAAAGGGATTACAGTCCCTAAACCTGCTTTAGATATGCGCAATCATTTCGTTGATTGTTGCAATAAATTTGAAGAGTCAGTTGTCGTTAACAAACAAGGAATGTCGGTTTCGTGTAGCTACCCTCGACACAGTAAAGTCACACACACACACACACACACACACACACACACACACACACACACACACACACACACACACACACACACACACACACACACACACACACACACACACAAGGTCAACTTTATCATGAATGGTGACATGACATGTATTCTGCGTATTCAGTTTTCTAAAGTTTTAATACCAAATCTTGTAATCCTGTCTTTATACTCAATTTCCTATAGTACATAATAGCAGTGCTGCAGTTACCTCTGCAATCATACTCAACACAAATTGACATCAAGCACCGACAAATTAAATCATACTCAAATCAGCTAACTATAAAAAAAGTAATATTTGTTTGTGTCACATCCATACTAGAAACCTACACCCAGTTTTAAGTAGTTCACTTGAAATGCAATTTCTTAATGCAAAAAAAAAAGTAGAAATCCTTGCACAACAAATATACAGTATTGTAATATCAAAATTCATCCACACCCAAGTGTCACTTGTCATCACCTGAGCAATGCGTCTTCAGTCCTCTTGTGTCTTTGTGTGCCATGTTGAAACACAAGATGTGCATTTGCCTTGACTAGTAAGAATCTTTACACACAAAGTGTGATAAAGCACCAACACTATAAGATAGATTCGTGATAGTCTAACTGTGCAATCATTTCCAATAGGAAAAGAGTGTTGATTTCTTTTTTGAACTCTCCAATATCTTGCTGTTCTTTCTCTTGGTCTGCTTCTTCATTTCTAAAAAATTAAAACACAAAATGTTAAAAAGCATGTACAAGTAGTTTGTCGCAGAATCGGATTAAAAGCATTCAAGGCAATGCCATAAATGTAGAAACCCAAATATAATTGCAGTTTTGTGTATACAGTTCTTTGCCTCCATGTTTCTCTACAATTACTTCAACTACAACTAGCAGCAATTAACAGAAATAGTGAAAACCAACCATTTTTACATGTTGTCTATATTAATGTACCTTGTCCAGCTGCTGATTCACCAGACAGGCACAGATCAACATGACTGTTCACTGATGCAAGATTGGAGACTGGAAAATCTTGAGGCTTCAAGCAAACAGGACAGACAAAGCAAGATGTCTGAAACAAAACACTATTAGCAAAAAGCAATATTGTAATCAAAAGTCCCACAATAAAAATTTGTTTAGCCAACTTCTACATTTAAATTAGATATTGTTCTTAAATAATACACGTAATACATACAGATATCTAAGTGTACTGCACAACACACCTCATCTTTCTTCTGTTCATCATATTCCTGCTTATGTTTAATCAAACTTGTAATGGTCTTCTGACCCTTCTCAAGATGTTCAAAGTTAGACATCCTCACACCTGACAATTTGTAATACTGGTGATAACTCATATCAATGCTCCAATGGCAAAGTCATCTCACCCATCAGTCGTAATCTCAGTGGTTCGGGATGACAAGCTTTTATTTCTGTCCTAAGAGATGAAACTGCAGCCTCAAATATTTCTTCAGGATCGTTGATGGCTTTAGGCAGAGAGGCAGCTCTTTGACAAACTTCAAATGAAACAAGTTTCAGTTTTATTGTAACTGTGTGACCCTAGCACAACAACAATCACTGAGAAACCAAAGTGTGTGTGTGTGTGTGTGTGTGTGTGTGTGTGTGTGTGTGTGTGTGTGTGTGTGTGTGTGTGTGTGTGTGTCAATGCTGAGAAAAAGACCTAAACGAATCAGGCCTATCTAATGATTCGTGGTACACCAGGGCAACATCATGGACAGAATGGAGACACACAACAGTTTACTGTAGTATGCTTAGCTACTTTGTCCCCTTATGATTAAGGGGTAGCATGGCCGTTTACAGCAGCAATGGATAGTAGTAGTAGTAGTAGTAGTAGTAGTAGTAGTAGTGTGAATGTCCATCTGCTCATCTGTCAGTCTGTTGGTATGTCTGTCCGTCTGTCTGTCTGTCTGTCTGTCTGTCTTCCTGTCTGTCTGCCTGTCTCGATGTGCTTCTAACTCCCTCTCTTTGTTTGTATTGCCTCTGTGTATCCGATTGTCTCTCTGAATGTGTTTTTTGTCTGTCTGTCTGTCTCTTTGTATGTCTGTGTATCGGAGTAGTGTACAACACAAAGCCAATATGTTACTATCACATGTCCAATATCTTGCCTTTAGTCCTCTATCCTGCAGATCATTTGCCAGATCATATGACAACTCCTGACACTTCTCATACAATTCAGATGGTCGGCTGATTTCAGAAAAAGTTCTGCATTTGCAACTAAAGTCTATGAAGCCTACACTGCAACTATGTTATGACAAAATTACCTTTCAACACTCATACTTTTACGATCATAACTGCCACTAGATGCAACAACAGAATGATATGATTATTGTTGATGAGAGGCAGTAGAGACAAAGGTTGAATAGCAACAAGAGATACATAAATAAACAAAATAAACACATTCAGTTACGCAAGCAAACTACAAATAAAGGAAGCAAACTGAAAAAGTTGGTCAGGCAGACAAACACATAGAGAACTGGCAGACAACAAACAAACTAATACACAAAAAACCAAGAAGTAGACGCCAAGAATACAGAAATCAGTCAGTCAGACCAACACTGTTAAACACTATAAACACCAGACACAATAGATGTAATACAAAATGCAGAAATCATTCAATTCAATGTACACTATTGTTACAATTTCTCCAAATCAAGACACAAAACGTATCAGTTAGACCATTGATTGGCCAACTCCACATGTTGCTTCACATCCTCTCTGCATCCTATGGTACTACCGTAGGCTATAGTACTGTCAATATACCAACTAATGATGTACTTTCGTGTAAATATCTAAACTCAAGACTCAAAAAAGTGATCTCTACAGCTAAACTAGACTGCAAATGATACTAACAGAATGCATCTAAACAGCAGAAACCTCAAAGCTGAGAAAAAGAACACACAGCAACAAATATCAACGACACTTCAACTACATGCATTCTCATCACAAATACTTGTACTTTCTTTTTTCTTCTCTTTTTACATTGCCCCTACAGGGAACTACACCATTACGTTGGTGTGAATCAAATATATCATATCATATCATATCAATACAAAATTTCAGATATGAATGGCTACAACTATGTGACATTATATGAAATATGAATTTATATAAAATTGTATAAAATGTAAACTTAAATGAGATTTGTAAATACCTAGATAGACTGGTAAAGAAATACAAAGCACGCGCCAATAAAGCACATAGCAATAATATACACAGCACTATCAAAGAACCTCGTATCAACTGTCGCTGACCTGTCAACTGATGATGAACCAAGTCCAAGAGTGATGTGCATAAAAAATTGAAATGATGTAGACGAAAACAAGAGATGCAAAATATCCCGATGATCGTATAAGTCTTGACACGTGACAATGCCTATTGAGTTCAGTATTTGACCGGTCACTTTACCCACACCAACGATCTAGACAGTGGACGAGAAATTGCATAAATATCATATAATCAATTTGACAAAGTATTAGCCAACTATGCATGCATTTGTGGGCTTATGATGCTAACATGTTAACCATTAGCTTGTCACGTTTCTCTGCCATTCTGTATGTTCGTCGGCCTGTCTGTCTGTCTGTCTGTCTGTCTGTCTGTCTGTCTGTCTGTCTGTCTGTCTGTCAATACATATATTTTCAAACATGGAACTATTATACATCACTGCAAAGTACATAACTTTAACTAAAGTCCAACACTAGTAACAACATAAAACTTGTAAACTACATACGAGAGGCTAGACGCTAGAGCTAGGTACAAGATACGCAAGTCAGAAGAAATGAATCCAAAGAAGACCAGGAGATGGTGACGACAGAATCCGAGAAGACGCACTAGGCCACGAGGGCAAGGTAAGGCTGTGATAATCCCAGATGCTGAAGTCACAAGATGGACGACAAGACGAAGAGGTAGACGAGATGATGACGACAAAATCTGGAGAACACGCACTAGGCCACAAGGGCAAGGTAAGGCTGCAATGATCCCAGACACTGAAGTCACGTGCACAAGATGGACAACAAGACTAAGGAAAGACAACATGATGACGACAGAATCTGGAGAAGACGCACTAGGCCACGAGGGCAAGGTAAGGCTGCGATAATCCCACACGCTGAAGTCACAAGATGGACGATGAGACGACGATGAGATGACGACGACAGAATCCGGAGAAAATGCACTAGACCACGAAGGCAAGGTAAGGCTGCGATGATCCCAGACACTGAAGCCACAAGAGTAAAGACAGAACGCAAACTCGATCACAACAAAGAAACATAAGCCACGGAAACAACATACGATGAAAAGCAGCTCAACAAAAGCGTTCATTCCAGAAACGGGGACTCCATACAACCGAATAGGACTGACGCAACCGACGAAAGCGGAAAGAACCGCTGACGCCAAAAAGAATCCTAAAAAAGCTCTCCTCTTCTGTTGATGACTTCTACTTTGCAGAAACTGTAGGTTGCAAGCACCGCTTCCATTCATCCGGGGTCTGTCTGTCTGTCTGTCTGTCTGTCTGTCTGTCTGTCTATCTGTCTGTGTCTGTACTTTTCTGCCTGGTCTCAAATAGCTTTGAATGCATTGTGTGTGTGTGTGTGTGTGTGTGTGTGTGTGTGTGTGTGTGTGTGTGTGTGTGTGTGTGTGTGTGTGTGTGTGTGTGTGTGTGTGTGTGTGTGTGTGTGTGTGTGTGTGTGTGTGTTACTTATATTACAAACTGTATTACAACAAACCTTGCGAACAGGAAGATTCCTCACAAATGCGATTACTTCGTCTCTGTCTGGTCTCAAGTAGAACTGCCCATTTGGCTTGTTTTGATCCGAACATACCTTTGCAAGCATTGTGTTGCATGCTATACCAGCACTGGCAGTAAGCCTCGTTTTCTCAAATATCCTCCACCTAATCTCTTCAACAACCTCTACAGCTGAATCTCCAAATTGATAATTCCTATATTCACCAAATTGACTCTCTTTCATCCCACGTTTACAGTCTAACTTCATGCCCTCTACATGTTTATTTTTGGGTTCAAATTGAATACCAGTGGCAAGCTCTACCGTTTCTTGATTATCACCGGTTTCTTCAGTATTGCTTGCTACAGCATTTTCAGTTTCATCATTGAACATGAAATCAAGACACTCTGATTCTTCGTCGATAAAAAAGCTGTCAGGATGCTTCTTAAACAAAGCAGAATTGCAAGGCGACTCATAACATTCCATTTGTCCTTCATGTTCTAAGATCTCGTCGTAACAACTTGCTTCAGTTGAAGCTGTTGCCAGATGATGATCAATTTCTACATTATTTGTAACGTCTGGGTTGTCACACTCTTCTGTCTTCACTGCATCGTTATGGTTTGTGCTTGCAACACGACAGTGTAAATTTTTAAAACAAACTTTGTGTCTGTGGTGATGACATCCCTTCTGTCTCTCTTCCAGATAGTCTGTGAGGTCAAGATAAGCTTCGTCTAAGCTTGCTGCTGAGAATTTGGGATCGTATTCTGCAATGATGTCTTGTACTTGACGACTAACGCGGCGATACTCCTCATAGTTTGGTTTGACTATTACAAGGCTTGGACAAAGTTTCTTGCCAATAAAACCTGGCATTGCAGCACGAACTCCATAGCGACGAGCAATGTAGTTGGAAGTAGACTGGATAAGAGATTATATAAAATATGCATAACATGAGATTGATTAACTAATGTGGCCATTCACAATAACACATAACACACATACGCACACACACACACACACACACACACACACACACACACACACACACACACACACACACACACACACACACACAATGGACAAATGTCAAGCTCTCCACGTCATTCGACGTCGATCCACCAGGTGGAGCTACAATCCACCTGGAGCTTAATTCGCCAGAGTCATTCAGGGGACTATGGCGTTGCTCTGGGACTGGACACCAAGGCCCACACGTACATGTCTGCTGCATGATGTTACTGCCCAGCCAGCGGTTATGTCCACCCCAGTCAATGACCAGGTACTCATTTATGCTCTTGAGTCGAGAGAAGCAATTGTGTGTAAATTTCTTGCTTAGGAAATTATGCCATAGTTAGCCATCACTGTGACTTGAACCTGCAACCCTGCAAGGTCCTGGATGTTTTCATTCTCCAAATGCACTCTCTAACCACACAGACACAGACACAGATACAGACACAGACAGACAAACACACACACACACACACACACACACACACACACACACACACACACACACACACACACAGACACACAGACACAGACACACAGACACAGACACAGACACAGACACACACACACACACACACACACACACACACACACACACACACACACACACACACACACACACACACACACAAAGCATCCTGACCAGCATCGAGTTTCCTCCAACAGCTACTGGTTTGTCCCTCAGTGAAGGATTGTTCCTCATCTCGACAGCAGCATAGAACATGTCCATATCGACATGAACAATTGTACTGCTCATATCTCTCATCTCTTCCATCTCTTCAATCATTTTGTCCACTTCTTTCAATGTTCGTTTCTTGTCTCCATCTGTCAGCATACTCAATCTCTCTTTCAAGCTCTTTATTCTCTCTTCTGTCTGCTTTTCTTTCTTTCTTTCGTTCTCGTAAAATTTTGAACCCTTTGACGCTTCGAGAATAATCTGGTTGATCTTTTCTTTATCCAAGCCTTCCATTCCGGCCTTCTGATCATTGAGCTCCATTCTGCTAAGCCCACAAGAGGAGCTTGCCTTTCCGCAGTCACTCATATTTATTTCGCATTCTGAGCATGCGTAAAGTCTATGTAGAATCACGTGAGCTATGAGACCGTATTCCAATCTCGTCGTCCGTTTTTATTTGACCCTGAGTTCTGATTTCGGAGTAGGAAACAAACTAAGTTACCTGATACAACAATCAAACTAAACAACCGAGAACATGATTATAATTATAGCATTTTTTCTAATAGAACTACCAACTAAAATTTTGAATTACGGCTTTATAAATTACATATTTTTGTGGTAGCGTCACAGTTTCAAATTTATGCAAGTAATACAATAATATATTTTGTTTCATATCACTACAGGTACAGTACTCTAGCTAGGCCAGACAAGATACACACACTAGCAAGAAAAAATAGATAGTCATAGAAGAATAAACGTAGAAGAATAAACAAACATAAATAAAGGTTTAATCCAGCTCTCGAAGTCCATGTAGGACAACACCATGATTCTTGCCCTTGTCTCATTGCATGTCCACTGATCGCCACAAATTACCTTGAGTATTCAGAATGAACCCGCTCAATAATTCATTATTAGAATGAACTGCTCTCCATAACAAAGAGAGCTGGCTAACACGCAATAGATCTGAAGCTTCCCTGATAGGTTCTCCAAGAGTTTCCCGTAAGGATGTTCTGTTTGAGATTCTTAGCCCTCTACAATTATTATATGAATACCCTCTTCTCCACGCTTGATGTAGTAAACGCTTGGTACTTCCCATTCCCAAATCCCACAGTTCGCATCCATAGCCCAATGCAGGTAACAATACGGAGTACATTATCGTTGTCCTTAGTGTAGGGTTACGACCCACACCTATGTTAGTACGTAGTTTAGACTCTAATAATTAATGCGATACCCTTTCAGCCTACATTCTTTCGGCGATAAATCCTGTGAGGTAACTTCATTCTTCTGTGTTGATAAAACAAGATGTTGAAGCTATTCAAGTAAACGATTTTTATACCCAAAAACATTAGAGGTCTACGCATGTGCTCGCTCCCTAGACGTTAGCTACAATTTCAATTGTCAGCGGCATGCGCGCATGTGCAAAGTCGGGAAAAGTAGTCTAGAACCTACAGGCTAAATGAGGAGGCAAGGGACCAGTCGAGGGGGAACCAGATGGTCTAGCTAGGCAAGGTCGTCCAGAACCTCAGTATCATGTCTGGAAAGACTACTGTAGACTACAAAAGCAGATTTCAATTTTGTAACAAAATAATTAGTGAAAGCGCAAAGATCGAAATATCTTTGTGTTGCATGAGTATATAATAATGTACACTATGTCCAAAAAATTGCTAGACAATAGAGTGATGTTTAGATAATGATATGCAAACGAATACTGTACTCATTCAACTCAATGTAATAACAGTTACTGAGTATGTTTTAATCTTTCCAGCTTAATCTAGTCAACATGCAACAGCGTCACAACTTGTATACACTTCTACTCTACAAGCTACTACATATATAGTCAACGCACGAACTCAATAAAAGAAAAACCTAGATGAAAGCTCTTGTAGACACCAACACGTTTGTCTAACTAAACACGTACAGCTAAACTAAGTCGATCTAAACGTACGTCAAACGTATACGTTCCAAGTAACTTTCCATTTTCAATGAATCATTTAGTCTTTCTAGAGGTGCACTTGAATTGCTGCTCACCTAGACTTCTGCTTCATGCGGGTCTTGATCTGTTGCAACTCATTGTTAGCTTTGCAAACATCAACCCGTAGCGCGCCTGACTGATCATGAAACAGTTCCACTGCATCGATGAGGTCGTAGGGGTAACCATTCTCGGCATGTCTAGCTGCTGTGCAAGCAATTTCCATTGTCCTTGCACTTTTTTTCACCCAACTGTTCAATCTCCTCACGATTGTAAAAAGAGTAGCAGCTGTATTCGACAGATATTCCAACAGTTCACCCACCGTTTCCAATTGTTTTGCTGTTTTTCTTAGTTCTTCTGCGTAAAGACCAGTCACAACAGCAGTTGCTACTCCTCCGGAAGCTGCTGCTCCTGAACAGGCCAACGCTGCAGCCACAGCTCCACCAGCTGGTGGAAACACCGCGGTGGCAATGATACCTGCGACGCCACCACCAATCAATAGGCCAGATGCGGTTCCACCGACACCTTGGACAAACTTTCTTTCGCTTTTGGCCTTATTGGCTTCTTTCTCCACATTTTCCGCTGCAGTACACGCTTGCGTCTTTGCTTCTTGTGCAGCCTCACTAGACGATTCGTAGATCTCCTTTATTTGTCGTAAATGCGTAGTCAGTGTATCCATGAATGACTCGAAAGCCCTAAAATCACCAGCTTCCACTGCTGATTTTACTCTCATAATCCTCTCTTCAGAACTACCCCAATCGGCATACTGCATAACTGTACACGCTAGGTCTTGCGCTAAGTCTCTAGCAATGTCCACAGTATCCCAGCAACACTTGCGAGGCATTTTTGCCTTAGTCGTACTATTCTTTGCCTCATCAGCGAAACCAATCAATTTCTTTATGATTTCAAGAATAAGTTGAGCACATTTCTTCAAAGTGTCAGATACGTTCAGATCTAGTGCTTCCTTTAAGAACGTCTTTGCAAACTTTATATAGTTACTTGTCATACTTTTCACTTGCACTCACAGAAAACCTTGAAAGATTATTAACATTGATCAGTATACGCCGGTACGTCATATAAACTCGATTCGTCCATGCTGTATATACAAATATTTTGCCGACATGCAGCAACTACTTCAATTATAAGAGTATATTTGTCCATAAAACTCGTATAGCGATCTACGTAGAAAAGAGATGGAATCAACACCCTATATACCAGTCAAAATAGAAAGTGTGTACGTTAAAATACGTAGTCTTTGATAAACTACCCGTGCTGTAGCCTGTTGCCTGTGACAAACGTTTTGAGTTGTCAGAAGGGAAAATAGGCCTGAACAGCTGCTTTGCCCTAGAGAGGTTGTCGAAGCTACAGTACACCTGTCTAGATCTGTGGAGGCTGCCACCAACACTAAAAATGGCAGTGTGTATAGTGTGCAGTATATAGGGAAGTCCGTTGAAAAGACGTCAGATTAACTGAAAAATGTCGCCAAATGTGTGGTACGTACTGTACCTCTGTCGAGCCAAAACAGTTAATGGGTTTCCATTTGCATGGGGCAATGACTGGGTTGCCTTGCAAACTGAAAGGTTCTGTCACTGGTAAGTGTAGATAGTGACTATTAGTTATTGCAATGAAAGGAACGATCTGTGACGTTTGCAAAGAGACTAGACTGTATGTATATATGATCAAGAAAGATCGACTGTCCAATATTCACATAATATATAAAGTATATGTTGTTACGGTCTGCAACTGTAGACACACACAAAACAAACAAAGTGAAAAAAGAAACAAACAAAACCAAAACAAACAGCAAGATCCTTATAGGAGTGACACGAGTGATTTTGAAGAATCACAGATCATTGGGTCATGCATGCAACCAATCCATGCAGGACAGTCCTTCTATCTTGATCGTCTAGTCATTGTGCATGCATGCGTCACAGATCGATCCTTTCGATGCAATAACTATACATGCAGTCTATGAAACATCTGGTTGTCTGTCTATACCAGAATATCCTTTCTCCTCTAACCACAGCTGTCTATCCACAACCCACATTTCTAGGCATCCGCTGCTTCTTATTCAATGCAGGGGCGTACCGGGCGCATTTATATAGTGGGTCGGTTCTTTCAGTGCTCTAGTGGACCTTCCAATCAGTTCAACATACTGTATTCTAATAAATCTATTTATTGATTGCCAGATCTACAAATTGGAAGACATTAGTAAATGTGCATAGTATACTGATACATACTGCACATTAAGCGCCAAAGAGTCTTGAAGTCTACAATTCGATCTAAAACTTTAGTTACATATGGAACGTGGGACCTCGGCCAGCTACAGCTTCTATACTACACATCTGATGTAAATATTGTATGCAGATTGATCGTATACAGAGGTACGAGCGGACCTCCGACTAAAGTTGGTCAAGATCATGTTTGTTTACGTTGTTAACTAGAATACATTCTTACTCCGCCTACTTTGGATACGCCCGCTACCGGACCCCAGACCGAGTCGAGATTTGCCTCAAAACGAAACGTCAGACTCGCAAAATTGCAATCGACAATGTCGTAACAACTGTGGCATCCATACGAAGCCAAACACAAACGAAGAAGAAGCAGGTCGCACTCGATTTCCGCTCATGGAGACGTCTGAGAGACGCATGAAAACTAACATAGCCATCGCCATGTCGTTCGCATTCTTCTCGTACAATCTTACCAGTTTTAGAGCCGATTTGAAGCGTAAAAAGCGAAACCAAATTGTCCTGGAACGCAAGTGGCCGTAACTAGCATGACATGATAGTTTCTGTATGTACAAGCACAGAGACCTAGAGTAACTCTAGGCTAGCAGTGGTAAACAGTAGAAAAGCAGTAGAACGTGGGATAGCCCCATGTACAACCTCTACTTACCTTTGCTCTACAGAATACTTGAAAAGGTGATACACATCCGCTGATGAGCAGCGACCTGTCAACCAGAACCTGATCGTGTAATTGTGAGAAGGTATTATTTGTTAGCTCGAGCCCAGCCTCTACCGTGTACCATTTCTGGAGCGGAAAGACTAAAGTACGTCCCTTCAACACCGGAAGCCACTTGTGGGAGGGCATTTTGTAACTAGATTATGTCATAGAGTAAACTGAGAGCGTTATCAACAAACAGTTTAACATGCCAGTAGCATGACTGCATTTTTAGAGACGTACTACACGGATGTAGAAACCACCATCAGCGTTAACTACATGACACACTGATGTTCCAAAGTCAAAAAATTGGGTAAGTTTTACTCTGTAGAGGAAGGTTTCCCAAAGCTATTGACCCGTTTAGACTATTAAATTTATCAGTAACATTACCAGCTACGTTTACTACAGTAGTTACCACTAAGATAGCTAAACGTTTCAAGGTGCTAATCATGTACTGACTGTTCATTGGTCAGCTCCTTGATGCAATAATTAATTAATATACAGGAAAATTACCGCGATATCTATCTCACACGAACGGCACCGACGAGAGCTTCAAAATAATGTTTGTAGCAAGTTGCTGCGACTTTCCTAGCGAAAGTTATTGCAATTTTTCTGGGGTTGAAGTTAGCTGGGGCGGACTTTAGTTAGCCTTCTTCCGGTGCGATTTTCTTTCACGAGGTATCTAGTGCCCAATCTTTGCATACCGTACTTCGAACAGAAGGCCACTTATACCATCTAGATAATAATTGGTTCGTGCATTTGTTAGTAATTGCTTTCCTCTCGACAAGTGAATTCTTTACAGACGGGAGCCATTAGATCGAGTAGCGCAGTCTCGCGTAGCCAGACCGCTTTCCGCCGCGTCATACTTCCGGGCGAGCGCGAATGGTTGATGTCGCTGTGTTGGTCTTGAACGTGTTGCAACCATCGCGGGACTATTTGCCGCTGAACCCAAGTGTAGATAATACATCAAGTACTACAAAGCAGCCTGTTGGCCGTTCAGAATGTGCAAAGTACAGGAGAAACAGGCAACTTTTAGGTGCCACGCCCCCACTTCAAAACGTCGTTCATCGCATAGTTATAACGACCTACAGTGGAAAGTCGGTTATCAATCGGGCTTCTTCGGTACAAGAGCTAATCATTTATGACAATTTATAGACTGAGGAGCTTACCTAGAGAGAACAAAAGTACTATATACGGGGTATTGTTGTTAAGATCCGGGATACCCACTTAGTAAGCTTCTTTCCGTAGTAAACAGTTGTTGCAGATGGTAACGTAAGCCGCATGAGGCTAGGTGGATGTTAACCTTTTGTTCTAACAGCCAGTTTCTTCTGTTACAATGGCGAACTGTTGCAGTAGTTTGCATCGGTTGATATCTAGGAAGTGTCAGAGTTGTCAGAGTTTACAGCAAGTTTCCGTTGGGTTTTATCCCCAATTCTTTGTGCATACACTAGCTAGTCAGTCGTATGCTAAAGTAGATCATGTTTCAACCACATGGACACGTACCAGGGTGTTCCTAGGCAACTCCCAACTTGCTCACGAGCTGTTTAATTTGCGATCAAAAATTTTTGAGCTATGATTGGAATGTAAGAGCAACAGGGACCTTTCTGAAACTCTCTGAAATAAACCGGAGGATGAAATGCAGTTATAATTCCTAAGATTTAATTAACTAATAATTATCTCATTTATCGAAAGCAACCATTGGATAAATGCAAAGGTTTCACCTCGAGTAAGTGCGGCATCAAATAAATATGGCGTATTTAAAATTTAGATAATAAAATCAGTTTGAATCAGTCATCCATACCTGTGACACAAGCACACCTGTTTCAGACAAGATAAGGGCTTGTGTAAGTACAGGGAGGCAAAACTTGCGCATAGAATGTATTGTAGAAAAACACTGAGGTACGTAGCTATGTACACTGTATGTCTGGGTATGCATGTATAGATATATAGTGTGTGAATAAGTGTACAAACGTATACCGGGTATCAGTTAAATAAAAGCTAACAAAAAGTGGGCGCATCCCGTAGCATTGTGAAGTCTATTTCTAGAGGTCACGCTACGTCCTTGTAGTGGATTTATTTTAAATAAAGCTGCTTAGACAGATACCTTTCATCTAATTCATCTTTTCAATCATTCTGTCCACTTCTTTCAATGACAGTTTCTTGTCTCCCTCCGTCAGTTTACTCATTCTCTCTTTCAGGCTCGTTATTCTCTCTTCTATCTGCTTTTCTTTCTTTCGTTCGTTCTCGTAAACTTTCGAACCCTTTGACGCTTCGAGAATGATCCGGTTGATCTTTTCTGTATCCAAACCTGGCCTTCTGATCATTGAGTTCCATTCTGCTCAGTGCACAACAGGAGCTCGTCTTTCCGCCACCAATTAACATTCATTTTGGAATTTGCAGTCTGATCATACGCTAGCCTCGTATCCAGTCCCTCATGCGCAGTCGGACAAGAAGCTTGAGAGTATTTTACCCGTCAAAGCAAGTGACTAGCTCGGACAGTTTGATCATACTTGTTTTAGTATCAGTTACTAACATATTTAAAAATTAAAATATTTAAAGATGATCATACTATACGTTTTGACAAAAATCGAAATTTACGTGCAAGCATAGTGTCTAGTAAAATTGCACTGAATTTTGGCAAAATGTCTTGAAAAACAAGAACCGCTATTTTCAACTCATCGTCGTCACGTAACGTGCCTAAAAACAGTCGAAACAGTCATGCACGAAATGAATCGTGAACTGTACCTTATCTAGGTGCGAAAGAAAATATATTAATTAGTAATTAGATCAAACTGGTAGCTATAGTGCATGCAGTCAATCTCTATGTAAACCTAATTAGAGAACCGTGCTCACGTGAGTAATAGAAGACTGCAGCTAAAACATTGAACAAGCTCGCCGATCAACGCACGGAGATGATCACAGTGATAATGCAGTTAGAACATATATATGCATTATAATTTCAGCAATGTAGACTACTGTATACAGTTTAACTAATACACTTGATCAGTACACAACTCGCACTCAGTCATGCTATTATACTACCACAAGCCAGCGGAGACTAGAAAAGTTGTTGTCGTCAGTCAATAAGTGTACACAAATACTAAAGAAAAAACACAGGACGGACACTTTCGCGCAAACACATACTCACAACAATTAAGTACCCAAAATACAACTGCCTAGAGCCGACCATAACAAACCGCAAACAAAGTCTATATAAGACTTCTGTTATTTTTTGTCGCTGGATGCACGAGGACTGCAGTGCATATGTGACTTCAGATCTTGTTTGAGCTTTGTCAGTACGTCACCTGCAACGCTGGCTGCACTGTGTAACGTCTGTGATTCCATTCTAAAACGTTCCACTGCATCTATGGTGTCGGGGGTATAACCCTTCTTGGCGTGCTCATAGGCCGTGCGAGTAACAGCCATTGTATTCAAACATTGATGTAACCAAGTCTTCGCTTCTTGCACGTTCTCAAGCAAACAGCCGGCTGACGTTGACAGATCATTCAGCATCCGAGCCAACTCTGTCATCTGTTTTGCTGTTTTTTTTATGTTTGCTGCTGCAATGCCCGTACCAACAGCAGTTGCTACTCCTCCTGTAGCTGCTATTCCTGTACCGACAGCCGCTACGACAAGCAAAGGTATTCCTGCGGGTGGAAACAGCACGGTGAGGACGGTACCGGTAATGCCGCCAGCTAGTAAGAGTGAAGATGCAGTCCCACCTACACCCCGCACAATTCTTTTGCGGCTCTTGGCTTTGGTGGCTTTCTTCTCCACGTCTTTCGCTGCATTGTACGTTTCTTCTATTGCTTTATCAGCATTCTTTTGAAACAATTTATAGCGTTCGTTTGTTTGTTCCACATGTGTATCGAGTGTATCCATAAAGGAATCGATAGCTTTAAAATCTCCAGCTTTCAGTGCCGACTTCACCCTCTCAATCCTGTCAGCAGAATGACCCCAACTGGCAAACTGTTTAACTACATTGATGAAATCTAGCGCACATTCTACGGCACTGCGCACAGCATCCCACGAATAATTGCCTATCTCCTTAGAGTCAGCCCAAGCATTTCTTGCCTCATCTATAAATTCGTTCAGCTTTATTGCACCGTCAAGAAACTTTTCAGCATATTTTGCAACAAGAGCTTCTGGAGATGCTGCTCCTTTAAGGAGGATTCCCGCAAACTGCGCAGCTTTTTCCATAATCTTGTCTGATTCTTTCTATATAGCTATTCACTGCTTGTCACTTGCAACAGAGACTTGAAAACTAGTTCACTGCCAAATCAAGTAGACTCAATCATTTACATTATTTTGCAGTACTGTGGCGTGTTCTAAAGATGAATACAACCATGCATGCTCCAACTGCTACTGCTGTGGGTAGTCTAGTATGTCACTCATTGTACTGCTACTCTGATTATATATATATATATATATATATATATATATATATATATATATAATCAGACTGCAATGATTATATATATATATTATATTATATTAACTTTTATATTTTATAGGTCCCACAAGGGACTAGACGTACCATATAAACTACATCTAGCAATATCATTTTAGCATTGCTGCATCACAGTCTAGTAGAGAGTTGCTGATGAAAATGACACACAGATTGGCTAATTGAAACATTATGTTTAGAAGCTCTACGTGCTACGATCTTGAGCACTTGAAGGCTAGAAGCTGTCCAGAGACCCAGAGTCTCAACCACAAGCGGATGCAAAATGCTGCCTGTGCTGGAAACATTTAGGTGATGTCGTTCGTCCTTCTCTATCTCTCCAGCTTCAGATGCTGCACCTGGATGACTTGCCGCTTGAGTGAGAAAAGAAGGTTGTAAAGAGCTTCGTACCGATAAGTCAAAGTAGGCAGGCAAACCGCGCTCGCAATCGGGATGGTAAACATCTCCTGATCTTGTTTGCTTGCTACTGCTACATCTTGCCTTCCCACAACGACGACAACAATCATCTGTAAATAGTGCGTTATACACCACTTCGCATAGACCGTCATAACGTTTTGTTGCAAAGCTTTGTCATTGATTACATCCCACTAGATGGTCCCCAAACGTATCAAATGTGTGACCACAAAGGCAGCGTTTGGAGTTTGGGAATGGGAAACTTGGGATACCCAACCATATCCATAATGCAACACTAAACTCTCTTTTGGGCATGAACAGGCAAAGATTCGAGTTCGGTACTGCCCGTAGCCATGTCCCAGTGTGTTGACCAGAAATGGTATCCAGTCGAGCTCGATCTCTTATGCTCGTTGAGTCTTTGAGTGATGACCATAACGCAGAGTCCAAAAGATTTTGTAACTGATGCTGACTGATGGAATCAATTTTGTGGTTGTTATCTGGTAAATAAAGCTGCAAGAAATCTTGGGCCGTAGTTTCCCCTTGAAACACAATCACCTGGCCCTCATTGGAATATGACATGTCCCACTGGCTATGCTCATGGACAGAAGGTAAGATGCCAAGTGACGAGAAGAGTTACAACTGGTAAGATAGGCTGCGGGGTGACATCGAGAAGCTTTCCTCAAACCCAAGCCACCCAGTCGAATGGGGAGTGTAGCTTGAAGTTTGCTAACGACTCTGTAAGTGAGACAGTCCTCAGTATGTGGTTTATATATATTGTAACTTCTCATCACTTGGCATCTTACCTCGTATCCATGAGCAGCCAGTGGGACATGTCATATTCCAATGAGGGCCAGGTGATTGTGTTTCCAGGGGAAACTACGGCCCAAGATTTCTTGCAGCTTCAATTACCAGATATCAACCACAAAATTGATTCCACCGGTCAGCATCAGTTACAAATTCTGTTGGACTCTGCGTCATGTTCATCACTCAAAGACTCAGCGAGCATAAGAGATCGAGCTCGACTGAACACCATTTTCTAGTCAACTCACTGGGGCATGGCTACGGGCAGTACGAAATCCGAATCTTGGCCTGTTCATGCCCAAAAGAGAGTTTAGTGTTGCATTATGGATATGGTTGGGTATCCCAAGTTTCCCATTCCCAAACTCCAAACGCTGCCTTTGTGGTCACACATTTGATAAGTTTGGGGACCATCTAACGGGATGTAATCAGCGACAAAGCTTTACAACAAACGCCATGATGCTCTATGCAAAGTGGTGTATAACGCACTATTTACAGATGATTGTTGTCGTCGTAGGGAGGCAAGATGTAGCAGTAGCAAGCAAACAAGACCAGGAGATGTTTACCATCCCGATTGCGAGCGCGGTTTGCCTGCCTACTTTGACTTATCGGTACGAAGCTCTTTACAACCTTCTTTTCTCACTCAAGCGGCAAGTCATCCAGGTGCAGCATCTGAAGCTGGAGAGATGGAGAAGGACGAACGACGTCACCTAAATGCTTCCAGCACAGGCAGCATTTTATTATCAGCTTATGGTTGAGACTTTGTGTCTCTGGACAGCTTCTAGCCTTCAAGTGCTCAAGATCATAGCACATAGAGCTTCATTTAAACATAGTGTTTCAATTAGCCAATCTGTTTGGCATTTCCATCAGCAACTCTCTACTAGACTGTGGTGTAGCAATGCTAATGATATTAGCTATAGATGTAGTTTAGATGGTACGGCTAGTCCCTTGTGGGACCTATAAAAATATAAAAATTAATATATACTAGTTGTACGGTATCCGTAGGCTCCTCGCGTTTGTGAGTAACACGTCCGACGAAGTTTTCAGACCGTCTACTGAAACGCTAAATCCTAGCTAGACAATACGTATTTGGTGAAACCCTGTCATGGAAGTAAACATGCAAACTTCCTAGTAATTTAGATTAATTCTACAGTCCTGGTCTAGGTAGTCGTCGTTTCGCGATCGTGATCAAGACAATTGAAATTTACAGTCTAGGTATGCACTCAGTTCCGTTGTAACGACAGTGGTATGGTATTTACTGACATAGAAATGGATATCGGCAAACATTGACTATCAACAGTGTTAGATGCAGCACAGAGTAGTAAAGGATTGATTGTAGTACGGGACGTATGAATAGTTGACTGTAGGTTGCATTCAGCTAATAAAGTGTTTCTTGGTTGTCAATTACACACAATCCCTAGCAGGCTAGCTACAATACAAAAGGATGGGGCGACGGAACTTGATGAAGCATTTTCTTTGTGGTTTGGTCACTTGCACAAATAATTCTTAGACTCATCTGTAGTCGGACACGGAAACAATTTTTAAAGCAGGCCCTATCATGAAACGTGGTCGTAGGAATGAGAAATTTGACATTTGTGCGCGCGCGCGCACACACACACACACACACACACACACACACACACACACACACACACACACACACACACACACACACACACACACACAACAGAAGCTCGATGGAAACCCATATAGAACCACGCCCATTTCTTTTGTGCGACCCGGATTAGAAAAGCCTCGCTACGTTCGGCAATAATATATATATATATATATATATATATATATATATATATATATATGTATATATATATATATATATATATATATATATATATATATATATATATATATATATATATATATATAAGTCAGTGCAGTCACACCTTGACGAAATTCAACTGCAGGGTTTAAAACAAGAGTGTAGAATCATCAGAGACAGAGCAAGAATCAATACTATAGCTTCTCCTTATGTTGGACCTTGGATAAGGGCAACATCAAACAGAAATATCGGCCTGGCTATGTGTAGTGTATTCAATAGTGCTACATATGAACATCCGAGGCGGACATACGGGTTAGTTTTAGAGCGGCAAATCGTGTACTTAGTCGTAGAGTTGAGCACGTGTCTGAATACATAACTAGCGACGAGGATGGCGGTGAACGCAAATATAATATCATACGAAGAGAGAATGGACCAGTTTATGTTGGCAACAGGAAACGGAGAAGACAACGCGAAAAAGGTAGCGGTATTTCTAACAGTGATTGGAGCTGAAACGTACTCGCTGCTTCGCGATTTGGTGCACCCAGAGAAGCCGTCGTCACTCACATACGGGGAATTGACTACCAAATTGAGAGAGCACTTCCAACCTCGCCGCATAGTCATAGCGGAAAGATTCAAGTTTCTTGCGCGCAAACAGCAACAAGGAGAGCCAGCAGCACGTTTTCTGCCAGAATTAAGGAGGCTGAGTGAACACTGTGAATTTGGTGGATTCAAGGATGAGGCATTGAGGGACCGTTTTGTCTGTGGGTTACGCAGCGAATCTATGCAAAGGAAATCGTTGGCAGAAGACAACCTACTCCTCAATACAGCATTCAAGAAAGTGCAAGCCATGGAGGTAGCAGAGCTACAAGCCAGCAAACTGCAGCATGCTGCTGGAGTACAGGAGGATTGTCAAAAGCCCACAACAGCAGTACAACAACTTAAATCAAGGAGACCAGAGTTGGAAGAAGTACAAAAAGCAACCAACAGCTCTTTTAACAGCTAAAGGCAGGGTAATTCATTCAGTCATAGTGCATGCCGGCGGTGTGGCAAAACAAATCACAAATCTGCTGAATGTTTCTCTAACCGGAAAGAGTGTCTCAAGTGCTATAAAACAAGTCATATGGCAAAAATGTGTAATTCAAGAACTAGAACCGCTCAGCATGTGTCAGGAAACCAATCGAGTAGTGACGATGAAAAAGTCGCATACCAACAAACAATATATCGAACTGTTGAATGTGGTGATAAATAAAAGAAGCATGAAAAGTGAGGGTGATAGTGAATGATCGAGAAGTAAAAATGGAACTTGATACAGGCGCATCAAACACCATACTGTCTTCGAACACATATTACAAGCTGTTGGCAAGTGAGAAGCGTCCCAAATTACATCACTCGACGACTCGTCTGAGAGCATATGGAGGCCATACCATTAAAGTGCTGGGGTCTATTCAAGTGACGGTGGAAACTAAGGCAGGGCAGGAACCCAGGAATGTCTCCATGTTAGTGGTGGAAGGGGGAGGCCCGGATTTATTGGGCAGGGATTTGCTGTCCTTCTTACGACTGGATTGAAAGACAGTTTTCAGAGTGAGGAATCCGTGGAATGAAGTGGTGGATAGGTATCCAGAAGGTTTTAACGAAGGAGTGGGTAGGTACACAGGGAGCCAACAAAATACATGTGGATGTATCCGTACCACCACGGTTTTACAAAGCCAGGGCAGTGCCATACGCCTCAAGAGGATTGGTCAACGATCAACTGGACAAGATGGAGGCACAGGGTGTGATCAGCCCTGTTAGGAGTGCGGAGTGGGTTGCACCCATTGTGCCGGTACTGAAGGACGGGGGCACAAGCATTAGAATTTGTGGTGACTATAAACAGACAGTCAATCGAGCATCAGAAGTGGAGCAGTACCCGATTCCAAGAATTGAAGATCTTTTTGAGTCATTGACAGGAGGAGAATCGTTTACCAAGTTGGATTTGTCACAAGCGTACGACCAAATCCCTCTAGCCAAAGAATCGAAGAGATCGACAGAGTTTATCTCACAGTTATCGACACTGTTGGCTCCTTTACATGAGCTACTAAAGAGCAAGCAAAGTTGGAAATGGACGACTCGCCCAGAGAGGGCATTTCTGAAAGCAAATTCAGTGCCGACAACTGCCAATGTACTGGTCCACTTTGACCCAGACAAACCCATTATAGTCTGTTGTGATGATTCACCTTATGGAGTGGGAGCAGTTATGTCTCATGTGGAGAGGGACAGAAGTGAAAGACCTATTGGGTTTGCAACACTGAGTGCAGCAGAAAAGAATTACGCGCAAATTGACAGAGAAGGACTGGCAATAGTTTTCGCGGTGAAGAAATTTCACAACTATCTCTACGGGAGAGCATTACGATTGTAACAGATCACAAAGCACTGGTCAGCCTGTTCAATGAGAGCAAAGCGGTGCCAACCATGGCCTCTAGTTGAATACAAAGGTGGGCGTTGACCTTGGCGGCGTATCACTACACCATCGTATTTCGGGCTTTTCGTGACAACTGTTCTGCAGACGCCATGAGCCGATTACCATTAGAAGACAACGAAAATACAGAGGAGGACGCATCGGAGACAGTACTGAGGATTGACTACATATCAGAGAAGCCAGTCACGGCAAAAGCCATTCGGCAGTGGACTAGAAGAGATCCCTTACTTGGTCAGATTTACAGGCATGTCATGGAAGGATGGCCTAAGTTGGTAGACCAGAGTTTGTTACCCTATTACAAGCGTCGAGATGAGCTGACAGTTCAAGATGGATGTCTTCTTTGGGGCAACTGACTGATAGTACCACCATCTGAAAGGGCTTCGGTACAAGAGGAATTGCACGAAGCTTACCCGGAAATTGTCCGGATGAAAACTCTGACCAGGAACTATTTCTGGTTGCCAGAGATGAATCAAGACTTAGAGCAAACAGTGAAGACGTGTGAAGCTTGCCAA
The DNA here is from genome assembly GCF_963422355.1 of Corticium candelabrum. Lineage (NCBI taxonomy): Eukaryota > Metazoa > Porifera > Homoscleromorpha > Homosclerophorida > Plakinidae > Corticium > Corticium candelabrum. The sequence goes on from NC_085085.1 coordinate 1,174,088, forward strand.
CAGCATGCGAAGGCTCCATCTCATGCTCCTCTCCACACGTGGGAATAGCCCGGTAAGCCGTGGGTTAGAATACACATAGATTACGCAAGACCTTTTATGGGGAAGATGTTTCTAGTTGTTGTCGACGCATATTCTAAGTGGAGAGATGCGTACGTAGTACAGACAGCTACAACATAGGTCACTGTGGAGAAACTGCAAGTGTCTTTTGCAGTGCATGGGTTACCAGATGTGGCAGTGTCCGACAATGACAGTTGCTTTACAAGTAGTAAATTTGCCAAGTTTGTGCGGCGAGAGGAATTGTTCACATAACATTCTCTCCTTATCACCCTTCATCAAATGGGCTAGCAGAAAGAGCTGTGCAAGCGCTCAAACAAGGTCTCAAAAAGATTGACAAAGGCACAATCCAGGAGAAATTGCAAACTTTTTGATGTCATATCGAAATACGCCTCATTCTACAACAGAGATATCTCCCGCGGAGCTGTTTTTTGGAAGGAAACCGAAGGCCGTTCTGGATTTGTCACGGCCAAATCTGACGGGAAAAGTAGTCAAGAAGCAAGAGGAACAGAAGCATTATTATGATCAAAGACACAGCAACAGGAACCTGCAAGTAGGACAGACAGTTTACCTCCGGAATTTTGCAACAGGACCACTTTGGCTTCCTGCGGTGATAACACAAGTTCTTGGACCATTGTCCTATTTGTGCACTCTGAAGGACGGTCGAAGGGTTAAGCGACACATTGACTATCTAAGGGAGAGATATTCCGTCAGTCGCAGGAATGAATAATTAAGACGAAGCTGGATCCACACCAGGAGAGGACGACCTACCAGAACAAGAGCTGAACTTTCCAGACTTACCAAGCTAAGAGGAAGAAGTGATACAGGACGACAACGAAGTACCCAATGTGGACGAGCGCCTACAAACAGAAGTACCTCGAGCTGAATCAACCACTGGATTCAGACGATCTAACAGAACAAGGAGACCACCACAGCGTTTAGACTTGTAATCTTGTTGTGACTGCTCCTATACAGCTGTAGTTTTATCTAAGAGGGGAGGGATGTAGTGTATTCAATAGCGCTATATATAAACATCCAGGGCGGACATACGGGTTAGTGTTAGAGCGGCAAATCGTGTACCTAGTTGTAGAGTTGAGCACGTGTCTGAATACAAAATACTATGCTTCAGCATGAATTTATATGTAGTTGCCATCAGGTTATGGTTGGGTATTCCTATATTTCCTGCAGCAAATTCCGACAACGCTCTAAGATGTCTATGTGGTCAAGTCATTGACCGCTTTGGCGATCATCTGTTAGGTTGCAGCAATGACAGTACCTTGTTGAAACGTCATGCTTTATGTGATATAATGTGGCATGCATTACTGTCCGACAACAAATCTTGTAGAAGAGAACAGAACTGTTCTTCTAATCATCAATCTCGTCCTGGTGACATTTATCATTCGGACTTCCTTAATGGAAACCCAGCCTTTTTTGACATCACGTCCGATATTCATTGCAACCACGTTTTGTCTGCGCTGCTGCCATTAAAGCAGGTGCAGCCGGAAATGCTGGAGAAATAAAAAGACGAGAGATATGAGTTTAATGTGACTCAATGTTGAGCAGATTTCTTTCCTATCTGTATAGAAAGTTTGGGATATTGGACTCCTGCCAGTCTTAAGACTCTAAAAACTATAGCTTTGAAAACAACGACGTTCTTTGAGACTACTGTGTGCGTGTGTGCGTGTGTGCGTGCGTGTAGGTACGTGCGTGCGTGCGCGCGCGCGCTTGTCTGTCTGTGTGTGTGTGTGTGTGTGTGTGTGTGTGTGTGTGTGTGTGTGTGTGTGTGTGTGCTTGTTTGTTCTATTGACTGTGATGTAGAAAAACGGCAGTTAGTAGATCTTTTAGAAAATTAAAAAGTCAATTTTTCAAAACAAATTGTTGACAGCAAGACACATAGAAATGTGTTTATAAGCTGTACTTGGATCCTTGTTATATGGGGCCGAAGCTTGGACTAATAAACGTGCCTCATCCCAGAAACTAGAGACGTTCCCTAACCATTGCTTGAGATTAATTCTTACATGGGGTTACCAGAAGTCAACAAATGGCAGAAAGGATTATTTCTTTGCAGTCGAGGGCCAAATTTGGTATGAAAAGGACTATTGAAGAAGAAGTGATGCTTAAACGTGCAGTTTATATTAAATATATAAAGCTGCGTTCTCATCGCTCTGCTTGCGTTATAGCCGATACGCTTGACAGTCCAAAAACAAATAGAACGTTGGGACTTGTAGTATTAGGCAATTAATTACCTGTAGCAAAGGAAGTTCAAATTCGATTGCATGCATGCAGAAGTCATTTGTCCCCCCCCCAAAATCTATTTCGTTTCATGGACTACTTCCATCGTCATTTTACACCTCAAATACTGCTCTGCATCAACCAATAAAAAGGCGTGACGATGGCCATGTCTATCTTAGTCACGCAAGTCTCTAGATCCGACGTCTCGAGAAGCAGAAATCGAGTGCATCCTCAGTCATCACGACATTGTCTATATTGCAGTCTCGTGAGTCATATTGCGTTTGAAACAAATTTCAGCTCGTGTCAGCGGTTGGGCGTACGAAAGAAAATAGGCGAAGTAAATTTACATGCAAACATGATTTCTAGGAGTGCTTATCAGGTGCGGTGGAGTAGAATTAACATGACTCATATTTCTATTCATCTCAAAATACTCGTTATAACATATACTAATCTGCAGCTATCACTAATCTGGGGCCAAGAACGTAAATCTCTAGTCCACCGCTTTGTATACTCAGAGAGATCACGTTGGTTTACTCTCGTAAGTTGGCGTCGTCGTCGTCACCTCGAAATTCTTTCTCCGCCCACGTTGGACACACCCGCAATCAACCTACTGAGATTTGCCTTAAAATGCGCCCTCTGACATGAAAATTTTTATCGACAATGTCGTGATGATATACACACAGATTTCATATTTATTCTCCGCGCCAAACACAAACGAAGAAGAAGCAGGTAGCCCTAATTGACGCTCAGACACGTGAAAATTTTTATGGCCATTGTCATGTCTATCGCATCCATCTCTAACCAAATAGTAAGAGCAGTTATTTCTTAGGCTTAGAAATAACTTACTTATAACTAACTGTTAGAACAAACTGTTATTTCTTTGTCCTTGCAATGCACGAAGTATTTACGCTTCCTAGCATGGCAATCTATGCAAAGACATGATTACTCTAGAAAGGACTGAATTTAGCATAAAATGATATGCATGCATGCAGAGCGACATCCCAAGTCCCTAATTTAAATTAGCTACAATGTTGAAACAGATTCGCTTTGTTCAGCTCGAATACAAGAGCCCTACACCACCCATGCATCTTTCATTGAAAACAAACAACAAAAACTGTGTACAGCGATCAGAAACACATTTCTACAGTCAGGTTACCATGCTTACTGCTAATAAATCGAAAAAGCTGTAGAACTGCACTAGAATTAACGTGTTAATATTTGCATTGATTTACCTCTTCTTGTCTTGATAGTTAGGTGCAAAACAGCCAGACAATCCCGTTTACGACCACAATCTCAAGAACTGTCAACTCTGATCGTGAGAATGAATCTAACAGCTAGACACGTAGTCAGGTCTGATCCTAACTAACCGACTGCCAGGAGAGATCGCGACCTGCCTATTTATATTTCAGTAGATGACGTAATGCATACAACATTCAGTCCCTTAGAATACTGACGTAATAGATGACGTAATGCATACAACATTCAGTCCCTTACTACTGAATTAATACATTACGTACTGTGTTCGTCTGTGCTAGACTGTATTTTACGGCGTTTGCTACTCTCTACTTGTCTAGAAGGCCTTTTAGCTTTAGAATCGTTTCATCGCACCGTAAAAGAGTGCATTTTTCTTATGATTTAGAGATTACGAAAGCGTTGCTATTTTATCCAGACGCTAACGAGACCCCAAAGATTGTTGGGAAAACAACATATTTGCATACGAAAGGAGTTGCGTCATTCCTGTTGTTCGACCTATCTGGTACTGTATATTCTCGCAACCTTAGCTCTTCTAACTATATAATATTATATGCATGTTTTTCTGGCTGGCTAGCTGGGCTAGTTTTATGTCAGATGTAGCTGTAGCAGTGGCGTCACTCTAGGCATGCGTCCCTGTAGTGGATATGGCCGCCAACACTAGTGCGTAGGTGTGAGATTTTGACATGCCTATAATATTTGAGACTTTTGTAAAGCCAGATTGCCAGTCAGTCGTATAGTTGTCGATACTGTAAATTTAATTAACTTGCTTTTAATTTCTCTAGTCTCCAATAACTGATAGGCGAATGTCGATTGATAGCTGCTCATTAGAGCTTGTGGTCCACGTTAGTAGTAAACGAAACAAATTGGAAGCAATTAATAAATAGCATGCAAATAAAACAACAACAAAGAAGCTAGGGTGCAGACAAACAGACGCTATAGCTGAACTCAGACCTAACTGTTGATCAAAACAATAAACACGCTAATTTCTATCTAGTGTGTCAAATACTAAAGTTATACATCGTGATACTATGGTACTATTTGAGCAATGTTAATACGGTACCAGTTCTTGGAGTATGTGTAACAGTAACAAAAGCTAATAGAGGGGCGTGGTTTTCTCTGACATTTTAATCCCATTTTTATCACCACACTACGACAACGGTTTATCGTTTGTAAGTATACGGCACCCAATGAGGCGCGTGTGTAAAGCATGAAATTGTTGGATTCTGGCAAAATGTCCTAAAAAAACACGAACCGCCATTTTCAACTCATCGACGTCAAGCAATCGTACGTGACGTACATAAAAACAGTCGACGCACGAAACGATGCCTCGCAAAGTCACAAAGTGAAATCAAACTAGCAGCTAGTGCAGTCAATCTGTCTGTAAACTAATTAGAGAACCGTGCTCACGTGAGTAAGAGAAGACCGCATGCACTCGGCAGATAAAACACTGAACAAGTTTGTCGATCAACGCACGGAGATGATGCCGAACTATCTAATCACGTTGAAGCAATAAAGAAAGAACCACAGTTAGACATACAGTATATACCGTGGATGCAAAGTACTGTACATACAAGTCGCACTCAGTCACATACAGACCATGCATACAGCTAGAGAACTAGCCAAGATGTTCCCTGCAGTCACTAAGTGAACACAAGTACAAGATAATAAACACATCCAAAGCGGACACTTTTGCCCAAGCACATGCTCAAAGTACCCAACTAGAACTGCCTCTAAAGACTAACATGCATTTCAAACTCCTAGCAAAGAGCTTACTTGCTACACAGAATGATAACGGTAGCTAGAAAAGCTCTAAGACCAGGAAACGTTGGTTATGCCAATCAATAGATAGTTGCCACCATACAAAAAGCGAGTGTGGTGTGTTAATTAAATCTCTTTAGGTACATTAGCAGTTGTTTTGTTCACATGACCAATCTCGTTTTTGTGTTCACGTGTCTGCATCGTTGTTCCGCGAATAAACAGCCGCATCTGCTTCTGGTCTTTGCTCGTTCCTGGAGAGTAGGGCGATTTTGTTCTCTGTTACACTAATTAGTGTGTCCTTTTCCTCTCTTGTGACCTAGACAGCCGTTTGCAGGTATTGGCTGCTTGATCGACACTGCCATGAGCCTTTTGACTACTTTGGGTAGTTTTTCTACTGTAGCTCCACTCCTAAAGATATGATTGAGTCAATTTTGAGAGCTCAGACGTTCTGCCTGTCCTGCGTAAGCTAAGACCAGGTGTTTGTTAGGCCAACCATTTTGAGGTCTTTGTAAGTAATTAATCTTGCCATTCCACCTTAGCCTCACGTGCATAAAGAGACCGTCTGGTTTTATTAGGGACTATCTTAGTTTTGGAAAATGTCTAGTTCCACGTGGTCTGGTTCACACACACACACACACACACACACACACACACACACACACACACACACACACACACACACACACACACACACACACACACACACACACACGCACGCACGCACGCATGCACCATACATATCTACATGTACTGCAGACTTGATTAATTACGACATGCATGAAGAGCAATGCCTCCCAAGTCCAAATTCAAATTAGCTAATGTTAAAACAGATGCAATTTGTTCCTCTCGAATACAAGCGCCCTACACACTCCCATCTTTCATTTAAAAAGAAACAACAAAAACTGTATACAACGATTGGAAACTTATCTAAAAGGTAGTTACGTACCGCGCTTGCTAAATTGGAAAGGTTATAGAATTGCACTAGCTAGAACTATATATATATATATATATATGGGCGGATATGTGTTATTTGTGTTATCTGTATTATATACAAATATATGGGTGTCACTCAAATGTGTGTGTGTGTGTGTGTGTGTGTGTGTGTGTGTGTGTGTGTGTGTGTGTGTGTGTGTGTGTGTGTGTGTGTGTGTGTGTGTATGGGTGCAAACAGCCGGACAAGTAGCGACCGCTTTGTCGACCACAATCTCAGTGGCACTGTCAACTCTGATCGTGAAAACAAAATTTAATTTAGTAATCTAATAATTTAATAATTTAGTAAATCTAATTAGTTAATACTATCTTTAATAGATAGAATTTCATTCTTCAACGTTACAGTAAAAACACTGCTAGCTACATACCCAAAAAGATTAAAGGTATGTGGTCGCTCCGTTATATATATATATATATATATATATATATATATATATAGTTTTAATTGTCAACTGCATGCGTATATACAAAGTCGGGGAAAGTGGTCTAAATCCAACTGGTCAAAACGCGGAGGCAAGGGAACCAGGTGGTCCAGATAGCTACGCAAGGTCATCCAAAACTTTACTATCTATAATACAGGTAGACTACTTACAAAGACAAATTAGGAGCGCGTAGCTCGAATATCTTGCAGAGGCGCAAGCAAATTTTATAGCGGTGCGGCCTAACGCCCGCTATTAGGCGTAGTCATATAGCGTGTTTTACCACTAAGCATACAATGACGCTGAAAGTGCTGTGACACAAAACGGATGGAATCGGTAGCATAGTCATGATTTCGCAGTTTCGTGATTCCACAGTTGCACACACACACATACATACAGTGTGCGCAGAGACAGACCGGGAGAAAGCGCAGTAGGGTGTGGGTACGCGAGGTCACCCAAAAGTGGTACAGTACCGCCATAGTCACATGGTCACACCGCTTCCTACGCCACTGCATTACATTAGTATGCTCATGCACTGTGTATATACAGAGAATATTGCTAGACAATGTACAATGACTATGCAAGAGAATGCTGTAATCATTCAATTCAATGTCCACTAGTCTTTGCAGCTTTCTCAATATCATAAATTGGTTAGGATACAAACAGCGTCATAACGTACAGTTCCATCAGTACAACGTCTAATTAGAAAGTTGTTAGTCAACGCACGCAGTTACTGACTAATAACTCAAAACAGCAAAACTTAAAACGAAAGCTCATAGACACAGACACGTTCAGCTAGACACGTACAGCCTATAGACGTATACGTAAATACCACAGACGTAAGTTCGCACAACATGTACGCAGTTAGAGTTCAAAGCAACGTTTCTTTTCATTTCTAGTATCCACGTGAACGTCTGCTCGTGTACGGATTCATGTCCTTGAGACGTGTCAACCCATAGCCAGCTTCCCAGGCTCCAAACCGTAGCGTGCGTGACTCAGCGCAAAGCCGTCTCGTTGCCTCAATAAAGAAATCGGGTGCACCAATCCTGGCTGCCTAGCTGCCGTGCGAAGAACTTTCACTGTCCTCTCTCTTTGATTCACACGAATCATCAAACCACTCATTTTTGCAAGGAGAGAAGCGCCCACTTGCGACAGCTCTTTCAACGCTTGACCCAACTTGTGCAATTGTTGTGCTGTTATTCTGAGGTCTGTTGCGGCAATGTCAGTCACAAGAGCAGTTGCTACTCCTCCTGACGCTGCTGCTCCCGAACCGGCCAGCGCAGCGCCAACCAAAAGACCGGCTGGTGGAAACACCGCGGTGAGAACGAGACCTGCAATGCCGCCACCGATCAATAGGCAAGATGCGGTTCCACCGACACCTTGGACAACCTTTCGGTGGTTTTTGGCCTTCTTGCTTTCTTTCTCTGCACTGTCCGCTGCAGTACACGCTTGCTTTTCTGCTGTTTCTGTAGCCTCTCTAAACGAGTCGTAGCTCTTCTGTACTTGTCGTAACTGCGTCGTCAGTGTATCCATGAAGGACCAGCCACCGCTAACATTGCTCCCTGAACTAAGGATCCAGAACTAGTACCCCACTCGGCATATTTCTTAACTGCATACGTGAAGTCTTGCGCTAGTTTGGTGCAGAAACAGTATACCGTTTGAACAGACGAGCTGCGACTGGTGTGCCAGAATCTGATTGTCGACTTTGTGTAATCGTGAGCAGAAACTTATCTAGGAATGTTGTCCGGAAATACCCAAACCCAACCCCAAACGCACAGAAAGCGGTAACAGTCCCTGCACGTGCTCTAGATAGTTCAATCATTTCGTTGATTATTGCAATAAATTTGAAGAGTCAGTTGACGCTAACAAGCAAGAAATGTACGTCGGTTTCCTGTAGCTACCCTTGACACAGTAAAGTCACACACACACACACACACACACACACACACACACACACACACACACACACACACACACACACACACACACACACACACACACACACAATACATGTATTAAAAAATAATTAAAGTACACATACAACCCTAGAATCAAATAGACAAACTTCAGTTAATTTAACTACTGTATGCATTGCTCGTAAGGTCAACATTTATCATGCAAGATGACGTGATATGTATTCTGCGTATTCAGTTTTCTAAAGTCTTAATACCAAATCCTATAATCTTGCCTTTATACACAATTTCCTATAGTACATAATAGCAGTGCTGCAGTTACCTCTGCACTCATACTCAACACAAATTGACATCAAGCACCTACAGACTAAATCATATTCAAATTAGCTAACTATAAAAAAGTAATATTTGTTTGTGTCACATCCATACTAGAAACCTACACCCAGCTTTACTTAAGTAGTTCACTTGAAATGCAAAATGTTTAATGCAAAAAAGTAGAAATTCTTGCACAACAAATATACAGTATTGTTAATATCAACAATCATCCACACCCAAGTGTCACTTGTCATCACCTGAGCAATGCGTCTTCAGTCCTCTAGTGTCCTTGTGTGCCATGTTGAAACACAAGATGTGCATTTGCCTTGACTAGTAAGAATCTTTACACACAAAGTGTGATAAAAGCACCAACACTATAAGATAGATTCGTGATAGTCTAACTGTGCAATCATTTCCAATAGGAAAAGAGTGTCGATTTCTTTTTTGAACTTTCCAATATCTTGCTGTTCTTTCTCTTGGTCTGCTTCTTCACTTCTAAAAAATTAAAACACAAAATGTTATAAAGTATGTACAAGTAGTTTGTCGTAGAATCGGGTTAAAAGCATTCAAGGCAATTCTGTAAATGTAGAAACCCAAATATAATTGCAGTGTTGTGTATACTGTTCTTTGCCTCCATGTTTTCTAAATTTACTTCAACTACCACTAGCAGCAATTACAGAAATAGTGAAAACCAACCATTTTTACAAGTTGTCTATATCGATATACCTTGTTCAGCTGCTGATTCACCAGACAGGCACAGATCAACATGACTGTTCACTGATGCAAGATTGGAGACTAGAAAATCTTGAGGCTTCAAGCAAACAGGACAGACAAAGTGAGATGTCTGAAACAAAATACTATTAGCAAAAAGCAATATTTTGATCAGCAGTCCCACAATAAAAATTTGTTTAGTCAAATTCTACATTCAAATTAGATATTGTTTTAAATATTACATGTAATCATACAGATATCTAAGTGTACTGCACAACACACCTCATCTTTCTTCTGTTCATCACATTCCTGCTTATGTTTAATCAAACTTGTAATGGTCTTCTGACCCTTCTTAAGATGTTCAAAGTTAGACATCCTCACACCTGACAATTTGCAATACTGGTGATAACTCATATCAATGCTTCAATGGCACAGTCATCTCACCCATCAGTCGTAATCTCAGTGGTTCGGGATGACAAGCTTTTATTTCTGTCTTAAGAGATGAAAGTGCAGCCTCAAATATTTCTTCAGGATTGTTGATGGCTTTAGGCAGAGAGGCAGCTCTTTGACGAACTTCAAATGAAACAAGTTTCAGTTTTATGGTAACTGTGTGACCCTAGCACAGCAGCAATCACTGAGAAACCAAAGTGTGTGTGTGTGTGTGTGTGTGTGTGTGTGTGTGTGTGTGTGTGTGTGTGTGTGTGTGTGTGTGTGTCAATGCCGAGAAAAAGATCTAAAAGAATCAGGCCTATCCAATGATTTGTGGTACACCAGGGCAACATCATGGACAGAATGGAGGCACACAACAGTTTACTATAGACAATGCTTAGCTAATTTGTCCCCTTATGATTAAGGGGTAGCATGGCCGGTTACAGCAGCAATGGATAGTAGTAGTAGTAGTACTAGTAGTAGTACTAGTACTAGTAGTAGTGTCAATGTCCATCTGCTCATCCGTCAGTCTGTCAGTCTGTCGGTCTGTCTGTCTTCCTGTCTGTCTGCCTGTATCGACGTGCTTCTAACTCCCTCTATTTGTTTGTATTGCCTCTGTGTATCCGATTGTCTCTTGTCTGTCTGTCTGTCTGTCTCTTTGTATGTCTATTTTTTGAAGTAGTGTACGACATAAAGTCACTATGGTACTATCACATGTCCAATATCTTGCCTTTAGTCCTCTATCCTGCAGATCATTTGCCAGATCATATGACAACTCCTGACACTTCTCATACAATTCAGATGGTCGGCTGATTTCAGAAAAAGTTCTGCATTTGCAACTAAAGTCTATGAAGCTTACACTGCAACTATGCTATGACAAAATTACCTTTCAACACTCATACTTTTACGATCATAACTGCCACTAGATGCAACAACAGAATGATATGATTATTGTTGATGAGAGGCAGTAGAGACAAGGTTGAATAGCAACAAGAGATACACAAATAAAACAAAATAAACACATTCAGTTACGCAAGCAAACTACAAATAAAGTAAGCAAACTGAAAGAGTTGGTCAGGCAGACAGACACATAGAGAACTGGCAGACAACAAACAAACTAATACACAAAAAACCAACCAGTAGACTCCAAGAATACAGAAATCAGTCAGTCAGACCAACACTGTTAAACAATATAAACACCAGACAAGATAAATGTAATACAAAATGCTGAAATCATTCAATTCAATGTACACTATTGCTACAATTTCTCCAAATCAAGACATAAAATGTATCAGTAAGACCACTGATTGGCCAACTCCACATGTTGCTTCACATCCTCACTGCACCCTATGGTACTACCGTAGGATACAGTTCTGTCAATGTACCATCTAATGATGTACTTTGTGTAAATATCTAAACTCAAGACTCAAAAAAGTCAGCTCTACAGCTAAACTAGACTGCAAATGATACTAACAGACAGTATCTAAACAGCACAAACCTCAAAGCTGAGAGAAAGGACCCACAACAACAGATATCAACAACACCTCAACTACATGCATTCTCATCACAAATACTTGTACTTTCTTTTTTCTTCTCTTTTTACATTGCCCCTACAGGAAACTACACCATTATGTTGGTGTGAATCAAACATATCCTATCATATCGTATCAATACAAACTTTCAGATATGAATGGCTATAACTAAGTGAAATTATATGACATAGGAACTTATATAAAATTGTATAAAAAGTGAACTTAAATAAAATTTTGTAAATACCTAGATAGACTGGTAAAGAAATACAAAGCACGTGCCAATAAAGCGCATATCAATAATATACACAACACTATCAAAGACATTCGTATCAATTCCCTGTCGCTGACCTGTCAACTGATGATGAACCAAGTCCAAGAGTGATGTGCATAAAAAATTGAAATGATGTAGACGAAAACAAGAGATGCAAAATATCCCGTTGGTCGTATAAGTCTTGACATGTGACAATGCCTATCGCGTTCAGTATTTGACCTGTCACTTTGCCCACACCACTGATCTAGACAGTGTACAAGAAATTGCATAAATATCACATAATCAATTTGACAAAGTATTTAGCCAACTATATGCATGCATTTGTGGGTTTAGGATGCTAACATACTCACTATTAAGCTTGTCACGTTTCTCTGCTATTCTGTATGTTTGTCAGCCTGTCTGTCTGTCTGTCTGTCTGTCTGTCTGTCTGTCTGTCTGTCTGTTCACCTGTCTGTGTCCGTGTATGTACTTCTTCTCTGCCCCATCTCAAGTAACATCGAATGCATTATGTGTGTGTGTTACTTATCTCACAAATTATATTACAGCAAACCTTGCGAACAGGAAGATTCCTCACAAATGCAATTACTTCGTCTCTGTCTGGTCTCAAGTAGAACTGCCCATTTGGTTTGTTTTGATCTGAACATACCTTTGCAAGCATCGTGTTGCATGCTATACCAGCACTGGCAGTAAGCCTCGTTTTCTCAAATATCCTCCACCTAATCTCTTCAACAACCTCTACAGCTGAATCTCCAAGTTCATAATTCCTATATTCACCAAATTGACTCTCTTTCATCCCACGTTTACAGTCTAACTTCATGCCCTCTACATGTCTATTTTTGGGTTCAAATTGAATACCAGTGGCAAGCTCTACCGTTTCTTGATTATCACCGGTTTCTTCAGTATCGCTTGCTACAGCATCTTCAGTTTCATCATTGAACACGAAATCAAGACACTCCGATTCTTTGTCGATACAAAATCTGTCTGGTTGCTTCTCAAACAAGGCAGAATTGCAAGGCGACTCATAACATTCCATTTGTCCTTCATGTTCTAAGATCTCGACGCAACAACTTGCTTCAGTTGAAGTTGTTGCCAGATGATGATCAATTTCTACATTATTTGTAACATCTGGGTTGTCACGCTCTTCTGTCTTCACTGCATCCGTACGGTTTGTGCTTACAACATGACTATGTAAATTCTTAAAACAAACGTTGTGTCTGTGGTGATGACATCCCTTCTGTCTCTCTTCCAGATAGTCTGTGAGGTCAAGATAAGCTTCGTCTAAGCTTGCTGCTGAGAATTTGGGATCATATTCTGCAATGATGTCTTGCACTTGACGACTAACGCGATGATACTCCTGATAGTTTGGTTTGACTATTACAAGGCTTGGACAAAGTTTCTTGCCAATAAAACCTGGCATTGCAGCACGAACTCCATAGCGACGAGCAATGTAGTTGGAAGTAGACTGAATAAGAGATTATATAAGATATACATAACATGAGATTGATTAACTAATGTGGCCATTCACAATAACACACACACACACACACACACACACACACACACACGCGCGCGCGCGTGCACACACACACAATGGACAAAGGTCAAGCCCTCCACATCATTCGACGTCGACCTTAATTAAGATCAGTTGCAGAGATAGCTCCCCTGCCTCTACAGACAGAGCCTCCATGCGCTACGTGGAGGCTTAGGCCAGCACTACAATCCACCTGGAGCTTAATTGGCCAGCGTCATTCAGGGGCACTGACTATGGCGCAGCTCTGGGACTGGACACCAAGGCCCTCAACTAAATGTCTGCTGCATGATGTTACTGCCAAGCCAGCAGTCATGTCCACCCTAGTCAATGACCAAGTACTCATTTATACTCCTGAGTCAAGAGAAGCAAAATTGTGTGTAAGTTTCTTGCTTACTTATGGAAATTATGCCATAGCTCGTCATCACTGTGACTTGAACCTGCAACCCCGCAAGGCCCCGGATGTTTTTATTCTCCAAATGCACTCTCTAACCACACACACACACACACACACACACACACACACACACACACACACACACACACACACACACACACACACACACACACACAATCATCCTGACCAGCATCGAGTTTCCTCCAACAGCTACTGGTTTGTCCCTCAGTGAAGGATTGTTCCTCATCTCGACAGCAGCATAGAACATGTCCATATCGACATGAACAATTGTACTGCTCATATCTCTCATCTCTTCCATCTCTTCAATCGTTTTGTCCACTTCTTTCAATGTCCGTTTCTTGTCTCCATCTGTCAGCTTACTCAATCTCTCTTTCAAGCTCTTTATTCTCTCTTCTGTCTGCTTTTCTTTCTTTCGTTCGTTCTCGTAAAATTTCGAACCCTTTGACGCTTCGAGAATAATCTGGTTGATCTTTTCTTTATCCAAGCCTTCCATTCCGGCCTTCTGATCATTGAGCTCCATTCTGCTAAGCCCACAAGAGGAGCTCGCCTTCCCGCCGTCACTCATATTAGATTTGCATTCTGAGCATGCGTAAAAGTCTTTGTAGAATCACGTGAGCTATGAGACTATTCCGATCTCGTCGTCGGTTTTTTATTTGACCCTGATTTTTGATTTCTGAGTTGGAAAGAAACTAATTAAGTTACCTGATACAAAAATCAAACTAAACAACAGAGAACATTATTCTAGAGCATTTTTTCTACTAAAAAAACTAACAACTAAATTTTTGAATTACGGCTTTATAAATCACATATTTTGGTGGTAGTGTCACAGTGTCAAATTTTTAGTATGCGAGATGTTAGTACGTAGTCTAGTCTAGGCTATACTCTAGAGCATCCTGTGAGGTAACTTCAGTCTTCTGTGTTGTACAAAAAAACGTTGAAGCTCTTCAAGTAAACGATTGTCATACCCAAAAAGATTATAGGTCTTCGCATGTGCGCGCTCCCTAGACTCGTGCCCAGTCCTCCTGCGCGCTATTTTGCTACACCACGTGCGCTAGCTGTCACGTGTGTATAATTCCATGTGGTTTCACACGTGTGGTTGGCCTAGCTAGGCAAGGTCGTCCAGAACCTCACTATCATGTCTCGAAACACTACTGTAGACTACAAAGACAGACTTCAATTTTGTAACAAAATAATTAGCGAAAGCGGGAAGATCGAAATACCTTTGTATTGCATGAGTTTATGATAATGTACACTATGTCCAAAGAATTGCTAGACAATAGAAGTGATGTCTAGATAATATAGAAGTGATGTCTAGATAATGATATGCAAACGAATACTGTACTCATTCAACTCAATGTAATAACAGTTACTGAGTATGTTAATCTTTCCAGCTTTATCTAGTCAACATGCAACAGCGTCACAACTTGTATACACTTCTACTCTGCAAGCTACTATTTAGAGTCAACGTACGAATTCAGAAACAGAAAAACCTAAATGAAAGCTCTTATAGACACCGACACGTTTGTCTAACTAAACACGTTCAGCTAAACTAAGTCGATCTAACTGCACGTCAATCCTATACGTGCCAAGTAACTTTCCATTTTCAATGAATCATTTACTCTTCTAGAGATGCACTTGAATTGCTGCTCACCTAAGCTGCTGCTTCATGCGCTTTCTTGATCGGTTGCAACTCATCGTTAGCATTGCAAACTTTAACCCGCAGCGCGCCTGACTCTTTGTGAAACCGTTCCACTGCATCCAAGAGGTCGTCGGGGTAACCATTCTTGGCATGTCTGACTGCTGTGCAAGCAACTTCCATTGTCCTCGCTGTTTGTTTCACCCCAATGTTCAATCTCCTCACGATTGTAACGAGAGTAGCAGCTGTACTCGACAGATCTTCCAGCAGTTCACCCACCGTTTCCAACTGTTTTGCTGCTTTTCTTAGTTCTTCTGCGTAAAGACCAGTCACAACAGCAGCTGCTACTCCTCCGGAAACTGCTGCTCCTGAACCGGCCAACGCTGCAGCCACAACTCCAACAGCCGGTTGAAACACCGCGGTGGCAATGATACCTGAAACACCACCGCCGATCAATATGCCCGATGCGGTTCCACCAACACCTTGGACAAATTTTCTGTTGCTTTTGGTCTTATTGGCTTCTTTCTCCACATTTTCCGCTGCAGTACACGCTTGCGCCTTTGCTTCTTGTGCAGCCTTACTAGACGAGTCGTAGACCTCCTCTATTTGTCGTAAATGCGTAGTCAGTGTATCCATGAATGACTCGAAAGCCCTGAAATCACCTGCTTCCACTGTTGACTTTACTCTCTTCATCCTCTCTTCAGAACTACCCCAATCGGCATACTGCTCAACTGCACACAAGAAGTCTTGCGCTAAGTCTATAGCAATGTCCACAGTATCCCAGCAAAATTTGCGAGACATTTTTGCTTTAGTCATACTATTCTTTGCCTCATCAGCGAAAGCAATCAATTTCTTTATGATTTCAAGAATACATTGATCACATTTCTTCAAAATGTCAAAAGCGTTCAGATCTGGTGCTTCCTTACGGAACGTCTCTGCAAACTTCCTAAAGTAACTTGTCATACTTTTTGCTTGCACTCACAGAAAACCTTGAAAAATTATTAACGTTGATCAGTATACGCAGGTACGTCATATAAACTCGATTCGTCCATGCTGTATACAAATACTTTGCCGACGTGCAGCAACTACTTCAATTATAAGAGTATATTTGTCCACAAACCCGTATATCGATCTACGTAGAAAAGAGATGGAATCAACACCCTATATACCAATCAAAAAAGGTGTGTAAAAGTAGAAGTCGTTGATAAACTGCCCGTGCTGTAGCCTGTTGCCTGTGACAAACGTTTTGAGTTGTCAGAAGGGAAAATAGGTCTATCGAAGCTACAGTACACCAGTCCTGTCTAAATCTGTGGAGGCTGCCACCAACACTAAAAATAGCAGTGTGCATAGTGTGCAGTATATGTTAGGGAGATCCTCCGTTGAAAAGACGTCAGATTAACTGAAAAAATGTCGCCAAATGTGTGGTACGTACTGTACCTCTGTCGAGCCAAAACAGTCAATGGGTTCCATTTGCATGGGGCAATGACTGGGTTGCCTTGCAAACTGAAAGGTTCTGTCACTGGTAAGTGTAGATAGTGAGTATTAGTTATTGCAATGAAAGGAACGATCTGTGACGTTTGCAGAGACTAGACTGTGTGTATATATATTCAAGAAAGATCGACTGTCCAATATTCACATAATATATAAAGTATATGCTGTTACGGTGTGCAACTACAGACACACACAAAACAAACAAAGTGAAAAAAACAGAAACAAACAGCAAGATCCTTATAGGAGTGACACGAGTGATTTTGAAGCAGAATTGCTGATTACAGATCATTGGGTCATGCATGCAACCAATCCATGCAGGACAGTCCTTCTATTTTGATCGTCTAAAGTCCTTGTGCATGCATTCGTGACAGATCGATCCTTTCGATGCAATAACTATATATGCAGTCTATGAAACATGCGGTTGTCTGCATGTTTATACGAGAATATCCTTTCTCCTCTAACCACAGCTGTCTATCCACAACGCACATCTCTAGGAATCCACTGCTTCGTATTCAATGCAGGGGCGTACCGGGCGCAGTGGGTCAGTTCTTTCGGTGCTCTAGTGGACCTTCCAATCAGTTCAACACATTACTGTATTCTAATAAATCTATTTATTGATTGCCAAGTCTAGACTGGAAGACATTGGTAAATGTGCATAGTATAAATGTATAGTATATACTGCACATTAAGCGCCAACAACCTCTTGGAATCTACAATTCGATCTAAAACTTTAGTTGCATCTGGAATGTGGGACCCAGCCAGCTACAGCTTCTATAGTAAACATCTGATGTAAATATTGCATGCAGATTGATCGTATACAGAGGTACGAGCGGACCTCCGACTAAAGTGGGTCGGTTCTTTCGGAACCCCAAACCCCCTAGGAACGCGCGTGCTTCAATCAAGATCATGTTTGTTTACGTTGTAAGCATGGATACATTCTTACTCCGCCTACTTTTGATACGCCCGCTACCAGACCGCGAGCCGAGATTTGCCTCAAAACGAAACGTCAGACTCGCGAAATTGCAATCGACAATGTCGTGACGACTGTGGCATCCGTACGAAGCCAAACACAAACGAAGAAGCAGGTCGCACTCGATTTCTGCTCATCGAGACGTCTGAGAAACGCCTGAAAACTAACATAGCCATCGCCATGTCGTTCACATAGAGCCGATTTGAAGCGTAAAAAAGCGAAACCAAATTGTCCCGGAACCAAGAGTTCCGCAACATGACATGAAGTCCATGTACGTACAAGTGCAGAGACCTGGTCTCTAGGCTACCAATGGTAAACAGCAGAAAAGCAGTAGAATGTGGGATAGCCCCATGTACAATCGCTTTTCACCTTTGCTACTAGAGAATACTTGAAAAGGAAATACACATCCAGTGATGAGCAGCGACCTGTCAACCAGAATCTGATCGTGTAATTGTGAGAAGGTATTATGTTAGCTCGAGCCCAGCCCCTACCGTACCATTTCTGGAGCGGAAAGAGTAAAGTCCGTCCCAGCTAACTTTAACACCGGAAGCCACTTGTGGGAGGGCATTTTGTAACTAGATTATGTCATAGAGTAAACTGAGAGCGTTATCAACAAACAGTTTATAACATGCCAATAGCATGACTGAATTTTTAGAGACGTACTGCATGGATGTAGAAACCACCACCAGCGATAACTACATGACACACTGATGGTCCAAAGTCAAAGAATTGGGTAAGTTTTACTCTGTAGAGGAAGGTTTCCCAAAGCTATTGACCCGCTTAGACTATTTACTTAAGTTAAATTTATCAGTAACATTACCAGCTACGTTTACTAGAGTAGTTACCACTAAGATAGCTAAACGTTTCAAGGTGCTAATCATGTACTGACTGTTCATTGGGCAGCTCCTTGATGCAATAATTAATTTAATATACAGGAAAATTACCGCGATATCTATCTGACACGAACGGCACCGACGAGAGCTTCAAAATTATGTTTGTAGCACGTTGCTGCGACTTTCTAGCGAAAGTTATTGCAATTTTTCTGGGGTTGAAGTTAGCTGAGACGGACTTTAGTTAGCCTTCTTCCGGTGCGATTTCCTTTCACGAGGTGCATACCGTACTTCGAACAGAAGGCCACTTGTACCATCTAGATAAGAATTGGCTCGTGCATTTGTTAGTAATTGCTTTCCTCTCGACAAGTGAATTCTTTTACAGACGGAAGCCACTAGATCGAGTAGCGTAGTCTCGCGTAGCCAGACCCCTTTCCGCCGCGTCATACTTCCGGGCGAGCGCGAATGGTTGATGTCGCTGTGTTGGTCTTGAACGTGTTGCAACCATCGCGAGACTATTTGCCGCTGAACCCAAGTGTAGATAATACATCAAGTACTACAAAGCAGCCTGTTGGCCGTTCAGAATGTGCAAAGTACAGGAGAAACAGGCAACTTTTAGGTGCCACGCCCCCACTTCAAAACGTCGTTCATCGCATAGTTATAACGACCTACAGTTGAAAGTTGGTTATCAATCGGGCTTCTTCGGTACAAGCGCTAATCATTAATGACAATTTATAGACTGAGAAGCTTACCTAGAGAGAACAAAAGTACTATATACGGGGTATTGTTGTCAAGATCCGGGATACCCACTTACCGTAATAGAGCTCCTTTCCGTAGTAAACAGTTGTTGCAGAAGGTAACGTAAGCCGCATGAGGCTAGGTGGATGTTAACCTTTTGTTCTAACAGCCAGTTTCTTCTGTTACAATGACGAACTGTTGCAGTAGTTTGCATCATCGGTTGATATCTCTAGATAAAGTGTCAGAGTTGTGAGAGTTTACAGCAAGTTTCCGTTGGGTTTTCCCCCCAATTCTTTGTGCATACACTAGCTAGTCAGTCGTATGCTAAAGCAGATCATGTTTCAACCACATGTACACGTACCAGGGTTTTCCTAGGCAACTCCCAACTTGCTCACGAGCTGTTCAGTTTGCGCTCAAAAATTTTCGAGCTATGATTGGAATGTAAGAGCAACAGGGATCCTTCTGAAACTGTCTGAAATGAACCGTAGAATGAAATGCAGTTATAATTCCTAAGACTTAATTAACTAATAATTATCTCATTTATCGAAAGCAACCATTGGATAAATGCAAAGGTTTCACCTCGAGTAAGTGCGGCATCAAATAAATATGGTGTATTTAAAATTTAGATAATAAAATCAGTTTGAATCAGTCATCCATACCTGTGACACAAGCACACCTGGTTCAGACAAGATAAGGGCTTGCTTACAGGGAAGCAAAACTTGCGCCTAGAATGTATTGTAGAAAAACACTGAGGTACGTAGCTATGTACACTGTATGTCTGGGTATGCGTGTATAGATATATAGTGTGTGGATAAGTGTACAAACGTATACCGGGTATCAGCTAACTAGAAGCTAACAAAATATGGGCGCATCCCGTAGCATTGTGAAGTCTATTTCTAGAGGTCACGCTACGACCTTGCAGTAGATTTATTTTAAATAAAGCTGCTTAACTAGACAGGTACCTCTCATCTAGTCCATCTCTTCAATCATTCTGTCCACTTCTTTCAATGACAGTTTCTTGTCTCCCTCCGTCAGCTTACTCATTCTCTCTTTCAAGCTCGTTATTCTCTATTCTATCTGCTTTTCTTTCTTTCGTTCGTTCTCGTAAACTTTCGAACCCTTTGACGCTTCGAGAATGATATGGTTGATCTTTTCTGTATCCAAACCTGGCCTTCTGATCATTGAATTCCATTCTGCTCAGTGCACAACAAGAGCTCGTCTTCCCGCCACTAGTTAACATTCATTTTGGAATTTGCAGTCTGAGCATGCGTATACGACTCAGACGCTAGCCTCGTATCCAGTTCCTCATGCGCAGCCGGACAAGAAGCTTGAGAGTATTTTACCCGTCAAAGCAAGTGACTAGCTCGGACAGTTTGATCATACTTGTTTTAGTATCAGTTACTAACATATTTGAAAATAAAATATTCAAAGATGATTATACTATACGTTTTGACAAAAATCAAAATTTACGTGCAAGCATAGTGTCTAGTAAAATTGCATTGAATTTTGTCAAATTGTCTTGAAAAACACGAACCGCTATTTCAACTCATCGTCGTCACGTAATTACCGTGCCTAAAAACAGTCGAAGCAGTCACGAACGAAATGAACTGTGAACTGTACCTTATTTAGGTGCGAAAGAAAATATATTAATTAGTAATTAAGTCAAACTGGTAGCTATAGTGCATGCAGTCAATCTCTATGTAAACCTAATAGAGAACCGTGCTCACGTGAGTAATAGAAGACCGCAGCTAAAACATTGAACAAGTTCGTCGATCAATGCACGCAGACGATCACAGCAATGATGCAGTTAGAACATATTAGCATTATAATTGCAGCAATGTAGACTACTGTATACAGTTTAACTAGTAAAACTTGATCAGTAGACAACTCGCACTCAGCCATACTATTACTACAGTACAGTACCCCAGACTAGCGGAGAACTAGAAAAGTTGTTGTCTGCAGTCAATAAGTAAACACAAATACTAGAGAAGAACCACAGAGCGGACACTTTCGCGCAAACACATACTCACAACACTAAAGTACCCAAAATGCGACTGCCCCCAAGACAGACAATTACATAACAAACCGCTGGCAAAGTCTATTATAAGACTTCTGTTATTTCTTGTCGCTGGATGCACAAGTACTGCAGTGCATATGTGACTTCAGATCTTGTTTGAGCTTTGTCAGTACGTCACCTGCAGCGCTGGCTGCACTGTGTAACGTCTGTGATCCATTTTAAAACGCTCCACGGCATCTATGGTGTCGGGGGTATAACCCTTCTTGGCGTACGCATAGGCCGTGCGAGTAACCGCCATTGTATTCAAACATTGATGTAACCAAGTCTCCACTTCTTTCACGTTCGCAAGCAAAAAGCCGGCTGACGTTGACAGATCATTCAGCATCTGAGCCAACTCTGTCATCCGTCTTGCTGTTTTTTTTATGTTTGCTGCTGCAATGCCTGTACCAACAGCGGTTGCTACTCCTCCTGTAGCTGCTACTCCTGCACCGACAGCCGCTCCGACAAAGAGTATTCCCGCGGGTGGAAACAGCACGGTGAGAAAGGTACCGGTAATACTGCCAGCTAGTAATAGTGAAGATGCAGTGCCACCTACACCCTGCACAACTCTTTTGCGGCTGTTGGCTTTGGTGGCTTCCTTCTCCGCGTCTTTCGCTGCATTGTACGTTCGTTCTGTTGCTCTATCAGCATTCTTTTGAAACATGTCAAAGCGTTTGCTTGTTTGTTCCACGTGTGTATCGAGTGTGTCCATAAAAGAATCGATAGCATTAAAATCTCCAGCTTTTAATGCCGACTTCACTCTCTCAATCCTGTCAGCAGAATGACCCCAACTGGCAAACTGTTCAACTACATTGATGAAATCTAGCGCCCATTCCACGGCAGTGTACACAATATCCCACGAATATTTGCTTGTCATCTTAGCGTCAGCCAAAGCATGTCTCGTCTCATCTATAGATTCGTTCAGCTTCATTACACCCTCAAGAAAATTTTCAGCATATTTTGCAACAAGAGCAAGAGCTTCTGGAGATGCTGCTTCTTTAATGAGGATTCCAGCACACTGCGCAGCTTTTTCCATAATCTTGTCTGATTCTTTCTATATAGCTATTCACTGCTTGCCACTTGCAACAGAGACTTGAAAAACCAGCAAAAGGGCAGTTCACTGCTAAATCAAGTACACTCAATCATTTACATTATTTTGCAGTACTGTGGCGTGTTGTAAAGATAAATACAACCATGCATGCGCCAACTGCTACTGCTATGGGTAGTCTAGTATGTCAGTCATTGTACCGCTACTCTGATTATATATTGACACTACAACCGCATTAGTGGCGTTAAGTAGTAGTTGCACGTGACATTGGCACGTGAGGTAGTATACAAGAAGAGCATGCTCCTGATGTTTCTGATGTGGTGTTGTATGTTTACTAAATTAGACGTATCTATAAACGCAGCAACAACGTGGCGACGTATACGGAAGCGCATGCAGATGTGTACACTACTGTGCCTTCCCTGAAGGAGCTGCCAGAGAAAGCAAACTAACTGTTTCCCTCTTCAAAACCTAAAGCAATGGATTCGTCAAGATAATTCACGCGAATTCTTGCCGTGATGACGGATAAAAAATTGTCGAGGCTAACTACATTCACGTGCCCACGTGACTTACTAATCATAGGTAGCGGTGTGAACGCGCTTGCGCTAATGTTGGCCTAATTATAGTATTAAAAATTTAGTTAGTCCAGATGTCGGTGTGAACACACTCACGAACAAACAAATTGACAGACAGACAGACAGACAGACAGACAAATATGAAATAAATGATCTCGACAGACAAATAGACAGGCAAATATGGAATAAATGATCTTGACAGACAAATAGACAGACAGACAGATGAACAACATAAACAACATGAAAACATATTCAGATGATCACGAAAAATACATTATATTTGTATTACACACAGTGTGCTAGCATTTGTGTGGTCCATTACCTAAACTGCCTCAGTGAATCAGCATTACCTGGCCGCAATAAACAAAGTCCAAGAAGGACTGTTTAGTATTCACATAATCTTGTAAAGTATATGTTTCTACTGTGTGCAACCACAGACACACAAAGTAAAACAAACAAACAAACAAAAACAAACAGCACGATCCATAGGAGAGACACACAAGTGATTTTGAAACAAAATACCGATCACAGATCATTGGGTCATGCAAACAATCCCGGACAGTCCTTGTGCATTCGTCACAGATCGATCCTTTCAATGCAATAACTACACAGTCTTTGAAACATCCGGTGTCTGTTTATACGAGAATATCCTTGTTCCTATAACCACAGCTGTCCATCCACAACCCACATCTCTAGACATCCGCTGCTGGGTATTCAATGCAGGGGCGTACTGGGCACATTTATCTAAAGTGGGTCAGTTCTTTCAGTGTTCTACTGGACCTCCAGTCAGTTCAACATACTGTATTCTAATGAATCTATTTATTGATTGCCCGGTCTACTGAAATACATTGGTAAATCATAATGTGCATAGTATAAATGTGTAATACTTGTAGACACTGCACACTAAGCACCAAAGAGACTTGGAGTCTACAATTCGATTTAAAACTTTAGTTACATCTGCAACGTGGGACCCCGGCCAGCTACAGCTTCTATCTGATGTAAATATTGCATGCAGATTGATCGTATACAGAGGTACAAGCGGACCTTTGACTAAAGTTGATCGGTTCTTTTGGACCCCCAAACCCCTACGTATGCGCAAGATCATGTTTGCTTATGTTGTAACCTAGAATGCATTCTTATTCCACCTAGATAAACTTAGGCTTGTACTCCGCTTGTACGCCCTCTACCAGAAGTCGAGATTTGCCTCAAAACGAAACATCAGACTGCAATCGAAAACGTAATGAGAACTGCGGTATCCATACAAGCCAAATACAAACGAAGAAGAAGCAGGCCGCACTCGATTTCCGCTCATCGAGACGTCTGAGAGGCGCATGAAAACTAACATAGCCATCGTCACGTCGTTCGCATTCTTCTCGTACAACCTTAGCAGCTAGAGAGGCAATTTGAAGCGTAAAAAATCGAAAACAACTAGTCAAGAGTTTCACGGGTGGTCGTTACCCCTGGTGTTAGGACCGAAACCAAACTGGTACTGTAGTCCCCTTGTACGTACAAGCGCAAAGATATAACGTTACTCTACGCTGTAGCAAGAATATTAATGCAATGGTGAACAGCAGAAACGCAGTAGAACGTGGAAAAACCCTACTGTACTGCATACACATGCGCATGCATGTAGTGATCTACAATCTCTTCTCACCTTTGCTCTAGTTAATACGTGAAAAGGTTGTACCTACTACACATCTGCTGATGAGCACCAACCTGATCGTGTAAAAGTCTGCAAGCCCGTCTCCCGCCCCTGCCGTACCATTTCTGGAGCTGTACTGGACCGCCTTCTTCCGGTACAATTTACGTCACGCGGTATCTAATGAACAATCTTTGTGTATGTATAGACACCATAGTCATACTATGATAGTAATTGGTTTGCTAGTATAAATTGATTTAAAGTT
Source organism: Corticium candelabrum (assembly GCF_963422355.1). Classification (NCBI taxonomy): domain Eukaryota; kingdom Metazoa; phylum Porifera; class Homoscleromorpha; order Homosclerophorida; family Plakinidae; genus Corticium; species Corticium candelabrum. The sequence continues at coordinate 1,199,157 of NC_085085.1, forward strand.
TCGTGAATGGAAGTTGCCAAATTGCCTGCGACGAAGCCTGTATGGGGGAGGGGGAAGAGGGCCTTCCAATATTCGATGGGAGCATTTTCCTAGCCATCACTGGTATGTAAAACATATACGTGCACGCATGCTCCATCGTCGTGGCACGTTCCGCATTTCTTCATGTCCGTCCGAAGCAGAGGTCGTTGCACTCGTTTTTAACACTATCGATTGCAGTGAAACCTGCTGCGGTGGCTGCATGAATGGAAAGTATCAAACCGCAGCCAAATCTATAATAGAGGACCGAGGCCATTCTTTGTACACTAGAAAACGACCGTAAATTTCTGTCTCCCGCGTGACTGTCTCAACAAAAACTGTTGCCTCCTCCCAAATTGCAATCTGAAAGTGCATGCTTCCACCACTATGTGCAGTGTCTGCAAGCAACAGGCTTTCATTAATTAATTAAGAAACGGGACGTCAAACGGTAAACCTCTTTTCTAATGGATTATCTAACGATACATTGTCCGATATAGATATACCAGCTCTCTCCACCCTAGTAGACATGTACAAGTCACTCTGGCGCTAATACAAAATTTCTCCAAAGAGGGGGTTCAGTTGTATCATTAGCCACGCCCCATAGCAGCTACATCTTTATATGACCTACGGAACCAGCAAATTCACTTTCATCTGTATTAGGGTTATTAGAGTTAATTTCCTAGCATATTCATTAGATAACTAGATAGGCATATATATTAAAGTTTATAATTAATTAAACAAAATACCCATCCATCAAAACATTAAGGTACGTTCACTTTAATAACACAACAAACAAAAATTCATTTAATATTTCGGTTTGCGTTGGGCGTGTCATTAAAGAGAAGGGGTCCTGACCCAAGACCCTCCCCTCTATCCGCCTATGAAGCCCCATGCAATGTAGAATGCAATTGACCCTGCAGAGTGAAGACTCCTAGAATCGAGCAATCCGGTGCATGTACTAGGAAATTGGTACGCTGATACTAAAAATTTAGGTAGGTATTTAGCTAAGAAAGAAAATCATGCCAATTTTGTCGTTGTAAGTGCGCATGCATTTAGCTAAGGGAGATAAAGATCTATATAAACGCTATATTAGTGACAATTAATGTTTACGAATGATGTAAAATAATCTATAGTTATAGGAGAGCTGTGTGTGTATGTGTGTGTGCGTGCGTGTGTTCCTTACGTAAAAGTTGATGGTGCAGACACACTCTCAGTATTACCTGCTATCACATGAAAACTGCAGCAATAAGCATAAAAAACGCTTGCACTAACTGGCGTCTACATCAGTTTCCTCCTCGCTAAGTACTACACACAGCTCTTACTGTTGCACAAGTAACAACTTAATCAGTTGTACCGCCTCAGTTGTGAACTGAGAGTGGCAGAGCATCAGATGACATCGATGGTGCAGCTGTTTGTCCTGTATCAACACCATCCGTTGCTGAATGATAAATCAAAGGCCCACGGTGTATAGTCTTCTCATCTACATCTTGAGAAGAACTAACTCCTGACGATGACTGATCTGATTGGCTATCATCTTCGTGTGTACCATTGATACCAAACGTCTTGCTTGATGGTTGGCTATACCTCTTAAATTAAAGAGTACAAGTCAACAGTAGTAAAAAACGTATAAGTCGAATGACTGCCTCATCTGAGTGAACTAGCTGGTTATAGCTGTAGGACATAGTTAGTTTCTAGACAGACACCAAATATGCAAAACTTTGTTGGCATGTTCCTAATATGAAACTTCAAGCAGCAATTTCAGTTGTATGCTTAGTTTTGCTTGAGGCAATCTGAGTGTAGTTAAATTGCTCAATGGGTGTGATAGAAAAAACAATTGCAAGACCTGTGCAAATAGTCCAAAGAAACTCGACTATGAGTTGTCAAATGTATTTTTATACTAAAATCAAATATACAACAGTTTACAATATGCAGACTGACACAAACACATGCAGACACATAGCACACACACACACACACACACACACACACACACACACACACACACACACACACACACACACACACACACACACATGTTGTATATATATTATAACAGTCGTAAGCTACGTTCCAGATCGGCACAAGCTATCACACCCTATCAGTCTATCCTATGCTCCAGCTTTAAAGCAACAGCAATCCAACAAGTGATAACAGTCACTTATCTAATTAGCTAAGTATATGACACGCCAACGTACGCATGCTCACCAATCTATGTACCAGTCTACCACACTCCTCTCTCCTTAGCTTTGTCTATATTGGAGGGGTAACTGACAATTAACTCAAACTGGATAACGTCGATCAGTTCCACTTGATGTTCCTCTTACTTCGACTGTAGCTCCCTCAGCAAGAGATGGTGTGGCTATTGTAACAGGTTCTTCTGCTTGTTGTGCTTCTCTCACTGGACTAGTAGGTTCTGTTTGTCCTGTCTGTTCAAGTGTTGGTTGTGGATTAGAAGTAATATCTGTAGTTGCTTCAGTATCCGCTTCATCTGATGTCTCTATGACAGCAGGTGCACTCCTTTCATCTCGCCTCCTGATATGTTCGATATGAACATATCGGAGGTGATTGTTCACGTCCACCATGTAGTTTGTTGGTCCCAAGCGCTGTAGGATGATTCCTGTCAGCCATTTCCCTCGGCCATCTTGACGTGTGTTGAGGACTGCCACTGTGTCTCCAGGGTTGAGATTTCTAACGTATTTTGTTGCTTACTCATATCTCTCCCCTTGCCTGTCTCGAATTTGTCGTCCACTCTCTGGTCGTACTAATGTCAACCATGTTCTCAGCTCACGTTTCATCAGTAGTTCTGATGGTGTCTTCCCAGTTGTAGTGTTCGGGGTTGTTCGATATTTCAACAACAGTAACGGAATCTGATGACTAATTGACTGATCTGGTGGCCTCATCTTCAGAGACTTCTTGAGCTCCTGCACGAACCGTTCTGCCTGCCCATTCGAAGCAGAGTGATACGGAGGTGTCCTTTGATGTCTAATCCCGTTCGCTCTCATGAAGTCCTGAAACTCTCTTGCCACGAATTGAGGCCCGTTATCTGAAACTAGCCTTTGAGGAATTCCATGGCAGCTGAATGACCTCCTCAATGCTTCCACTGTCTGAGTCGTAGTGGCATGTATTCCAAGCTCGTGGACTTCCGGCCACTTGGTAAATGCATCAATTACCACAAGGTATTGCTTTCCCTTGAACTCTGCAAAATCCACATGAAGACGAGTCCAGGGCGCACTGGGTAGATCCATGGATGTGACATCACATGAGCCGGCTTATTCCGTATACTCTGACATGCTGTGCAAGTCTTCACTACCTCCTCTAGATCTTGGTCTAGTCTTGGCCACCACACAAAACTTCATGTTAGAGACTTCATTCGACAGAGGCCAATACGACCTTCGTGAATCTCTTGTAACACTGTGCTTTGAAGCTTGGTTGGAATAATTACACAATTCCCCCACAGTAGGCACCTGTCTTCAATTGTAAGCTCATCCGCTCGTCATGCATACGGCAGTAACTGTGTACTTACATTAGGCTTCCATCCACACAAAGTGTACTCGTAAACTTGTCGTAGTATGGAGTCTCGCTGCAGTTCCTTAGCAATATCTTGCGCTGTAACAGGTAACTGCTCACAACGATCAATAGCATAGATTTGCTCATTGGGATCCACTACGTTGACTGGAAGGGTAGTCTCGAAAGTAGATCAGCTTCTTTGTTGCTCACTCCTGATGTGTATTCCAGGTTGTATTGATAAGCACTTAGAATTAGTGACCAACGCTGTAGTCGAGCCGCTGCTAGAGTAGGTACTCCCTCTTTCGGACCCAATATCTTCAACAGTGGTCGATGGTCAGTTACAAGTGTGAATGACCTTCCCACCAAATACTTATGGAATTGTCGCACTCCAAAGATGAATGCTAACGCTTCTCGTTCCAATTGAGCATATCCTCTTTCTGCCGTGGTCAAGGTTCGTGAAGCAAAAGCGATTGGTTGCTCACTACCGTCTGACATTACATGTGTGAGACAGGCTCCCACTCCATACGGTGAAGCGTCGCTAGCAAGACGTACCAGTTTCTTCAAGTCATAATGCGTCAAGAAATCCGATTCCAACAAATTCTGTTTGGCTTGCTGGAAAGCCTTTGCTTGTTTTGCACCCCATTCCCACGATGTGTTCTTCTGTAGCAGACTATACAGTGGTTGTAGCATGGTCGAGAGGTTAGGCAAGAACCTTCCATAATAATTCAATAGGCCTAAGAATGCCCTTAGCTCAGTTGTGTTACTTAGCTCTGGAGCTTGTCGTATTGCTGCCAGCTTTTTCTCAGCCGGTCTAAGTCCATGCTCATCCACAACATAACCAAGGCACTCAACTCTAGTTTTCTTGAACTCACACTTTTCCCTTTTCAGACGAAGTCCCGCTTGACTCAGTCTTTTCAAGACTTGATGAAGACGTTCGTCATGTTGTTCTTCGGATTGGCCCACACTTCGGATTGGCCCACAATCAGAATGTCGTCTAAATAACAGGACACTCCTGGCATTCCCGGAAGAACGTTGTCTATTGCTCGCTGCCAAATTCTGGGTGCAGTCGAAATACCAAAGGGCATACGTGTGTCCGCAAACAGGCCCTTGGCAGTGTTGATAGTCAAATACCTTTGGCTGCTTGCATCCACTCGCATCTGCATGTAAGCTTGTTTCATATCCAGATGTGTAAAGAACCGTCCTCCTGCTAATGATGCAAACAAGTCCTGTGCATTCGGCATTGGATAATTGTCCATCTCCAGGTAGGGGTTAATTGTTACCTTGTAATCGCCACAAATTCTGATAGAATTATCAGCCTTTCTCACAATGACGATAGGTGCTGCCCACTCACTGTTTTCCACTGGCTGTATAATGCCCTCTTTCTGAAGTCGATTAAGCTCCTCCTCTACCTTCTGTTGCAAGGCATCAGGCACTGGGCGTGGCCTATGGAACTGTGGCTTGGCATCTGCAGACAAAGTTATCTTGGCTTGATAGCCTTGCAAAGTACCTACTCCCTCTGCAAACAACTGAGGAAACTTCTCAGGTACATCAAAAACTCCACTATCAACTTTGAACAGAGAAGCCCAATCAAGCTTGAGGTTTGACAGCCAATCTCGTCCCAAGACTGCTGGCTTAGCACTCACATCTACTACAATCAACCGCTCCATGGATTGTTGCATTCCATACTTGATTGGTACAACAGCTTCTCCTTTCACCTTCAATCGTTCACCACTATATGACTGAAGTTGGGCAGTGCTCTTCTTCAGCTGTACGTGGGATAGAACTTCATTATACATCTGGGTTGGTACAACACTCACGGAAGCTCCAGTGTTCACTTCCATCTCCACATTCCTGCCTGCCACCTCTATTGTCACCTTGACCCCACCTCTACCTGCAGACAAAGAACAAATGAGGCTTACATCTTCTGCATCTACTTGATATGTAGACTGAGTCTTCGGTTTCCTTTTTGTATGCCAATTGCCCTCCGTGCTATCTTTCGCGTTATCTCGTTGCTTCTTCCGACATGCTTTAGCGATATGGCCCTTCGTCTTGCAGAACAGACACGTGTAGTTTTTGAATCTACACTTGGTTGGGTCATGACCATGATCATTGCAACGATAACATGCCTTATCCAAAGTACGCAACAATCCCGATTGGCTGCGGCTGTTTGTGGTCTCTCTCTTGACAGCAAATGTCGTCTCCAATGTCCTGGAATGTCCACTAGCTGCGTGTCGTGTCGACTCCCCACGGAGGTGTTATGTCTCTGCTCTGGCTGTCTCTGCAGCTTGTGCAATCCGCAGAGCCTTTTCCAGCGTTAGCTCTGCCTCAGCTAAAATCTTCTGCTGTATATTCTCGTGTAGCAACCCACAAACTAATTGATCGCGTAATGCAGTATTGAGCTGCTCACCAAAATCACAATGTTTGGCGAGGCGTCGCTGCTCCGAAACGTAAACAGCCATATTCTCGCCTTCCCGCTGCATTCGCTTATAAAAGCGAAAATGCTCTGCGATGACGATAATTCTCAGTTCATAGCAGTCCTGCAATAGCTTGAAGAGCGTATCCAACAATTTGTCTTGAGGAGCCGCCGGTCGTACCAAATTCTTTAGTAACGTGTACGTCGTTGTGCCCATCGACGTCAGAAGAACAGCTATCTTCTTGTCGTCGTCCATGATTCCATTTGCCGTGCAATAGAGCAAGAATCATTCTTTGTAGTCTTCGACATTATCTACGCCCGCGTTGAACTCGCAGAGTTTCCCGTGTCAAGCCGCCATCCTCGTTGCCAGTGTTGTATATATATATATATATATATATATATATATATATATATATATATATTATAACAGTCGTAAGCTACGTTTCAGATCGGCACAAGCTATCACACCCTATCAGTCTATCCTATGCTCAGGCTCTAACGCAACAGCAATCCAACAAGTGATAACAGTCACTTATCTAAAGTAGCTAAGTATATGACACGCCAACGTACGCATGCTCACCAATCTATGTACCAGTCTACCACAACACACACACACACACACACACACACACACACACACACACACACACACCACCTCCACCACCACCACCACCAACACCACCACAACCAACACCACCAACAACAACAACACCACCACCAACACCCACTATCACATCACATCACATTCCCAGTTAGGTCAACAACAATACTTGTTGTTCAAATCATGTAATATCATACATTACACATAAACTGTAGAGTAGGAACATTTGTATCAATACAACAATCGCAGTAAATCATACTTTTTTAAACACTCAATCAGTCATGAACATGTATGTACCTACCCATTTCAACTGATTGCATGCATGCTACTCTCACCTCATTCTTTGACATTGAAATCAGTGATTCAGCAGTCAGACTTGATTTTCCTTCTTGCAGCTGATTAGCAGCATATGGAAAATGAATAAAAGATGCAGTCCTGTAGACCTGACCAGTGTTGCAACCCTGTGAAATACAAATTAATCTCGATGAAGCCCATAAGCATTCATATACCACAAACACAAGTAGTCATAAACAATCTGGTAAACACAAATATACAAAACTAAATGACAGTGGGACAAGAGACAAACAAAAATGATAAAACCGGACTAGCATATAAACAAACTTAACTAGACTGACAACTGAGAGGTAAACCAACCCAAATCATTATCTGACATACAGATCAGGTATTGCCAATCAAGTGCGTTTAATAAGAATAAAGATGACAATATGACTATAAGAACTAATCACAACTGACATGCATATCCAGCTTTCTCATTTCGGCTTCCCATTCCAGTTCCCCTCTAGCCCATGTCTCATCACTTGGTTCATCTCCAAACACGGTCATGTGATCCACATCTGGCATAATAACATTTTCTAATCCCGCAGCTATAGCACCCACCTGAAATCACATGAAGATAAAACAAAAAGTGAAAACAAAAATATGAATTGACAAACATTACCACACACACACACCAATGGACAAATGGACAAATGTAAAGCCCTCCATGTCATTTGTGAATGACGTCAACCTTAAGGTCAGTTGCAGAAATAGCTCCCCTGCCTCTGGAGACAGGACCTCCATGCGCTACATGGAGGCTTAGGGCCAGCGCTACAATCCACCTGGAGCTTGGCCAGAGTCATCCAGGGACACCGACAATGGCGCAGATCTGGGACTTGACACCAAGGCTAACAAGTATACCCGTGCTGCATGATGTTACTGCCAAGCCAGTGGTCATGTCCACCCCAGTCAATGACCAGGTACTCATCTATAGTCCTGAGTCGAGAGAAGCAATTGTGTGTAAGTTTCTTGCTTAAGGAAATTATGCCATAGCTCACGATCACTGTGACTTGAACCTGCAACCCTGCAAGGTCCCGGATGGTTTCATTCTCCGAATGCACTCTCTAACCAATTCAGCTACAGCACCACACACACACACACACACACACACACACACACACACACACACACACACACACACACACACACACACACACACACACACACACACAAACACACACACACACACACACACACACACACACACAAACACACACACACACACACACACACACACACACACACACACACACACACACACACACACACACACACACACACACACACACACATGCACACACTGCTGATACACTATACACAAAACAACATATTATGTAATACACAAATGTATATAGTAAGTACCTGAAAGTCACAAGCAACCACCAGTAGTCTCAATACAAAGAAAGCTTCATCCACAGTGCTGCCAAGTGCAGCCAATCCATGATTATTAAGAATCATAGCCTTTAAACAACAACAAATCATGGCGATTATCACATAATTAATACATGTATTATTTTCCGTTGTAACACACTGTGCTTGTTGATCCAAGATCACGTTGCAGCTCTTCCTTTTCATTGCCTGATACAAAGCCTCTGAATGAATGATAAGTCACTTTGCCCAACTGTAATACACAAACAATTTATGGCAACTAGTGACAACTAATAGAAACATCCTGAATTAACTTTTAAAACAAACTTGATTTAGACTAATAATTACAGACAATGAATTCTATTCAAGTGTGAAATCCTCAAGTCATTGGGAACAAACTCACAGTAATCATAGTGTTACGAGTAACATTAGAGCCTGTTTCTTAGCTGTTTGCACTTGCTTTTCTGTGAGACTTTTCTATTAGAGTTTTGTGACTACAAAACTTTCAACTGCTAATTTATGTAGTAGATAAATTAGACAGCTAGATAGGCACACACAAACACATGAACACACATACACACTCGTACAGCTAAACACAAAGCATTGCAAGTAAGCAAGCACACAAGCAAACATAACAAAGTCATATAAATCATTGTTGGCAATAATAAGTTCTCACTGTCAGAGCATCTTGTGATATTGGTAGAAGCCCACACTTCATGCAGCTAACAGCAGCTCCAGATGTAGTGTGAATGTGTGAAATACAATTTACGTCTGGTCTGCTGTCGTAAATAGACGAGTGAAGGAAGTAGCCGGCCTTGTTGATACCAAACGATGTCGAGCCAGGATCAATAACGTCTCCATCAATATTTACTTTTACAAGGCTTGAGGCAGTGATCTCATGACACAACAAACCCAAAGGGTTAATTAGAAATTCATTGTCTGTATTTGGAACACGAACCTATAACAAACAAAGCACGAATATAAACAAATGAGAAACAATCACAATATATACAAACAGATCAACGGCCAGGCAGGCAGGCAGCTACATAAGTGCGCCAGAGGCTAGACTTAGCTATTTGTACAGTACGTTGGTATACTGTATGAGTTACAATACAATATAATTCCAAACGATTACATTATATAGTAGACTGGGCCAACTATGTAGCTAACCTCTTCTGTAAGTTTTAAAAAGGAAAGAAAGCTGACAGTTAGACAATCAATTCAGTTAATGAAAGAGTGCATGTTAAAACACTAGTCTGTACAAATGGCCCATAACAATATCGCCCAATTACAATATTTACAAATGCAAAGTTTTGGTTGCGAACGACTACACGTACACAGACAGACAGACAGAGAGACAGAGAGACAGAGAGACAGACACACAGACACACAGACAGACAATTTATTCTCGTACAGATTCTACTTGTACATATGCTAGGATCTTTAAATACAAATCAGTCCTTGCAAACAGCAAAGTCATTAACTAATGGACAGACAGACAGACAGACAGACAGACAGACAGACAGACAGACAGACAGACAGACAGACAGACAGACAGACAGACAGTATTAGCGTTGATGTTTTCAATAAATGTTCTTTGACAGACAGACAGACAGACAGACAGCTCTCCTTTACATATATAGATGCATGGTACAAGCAGCAACAATCAAAAGATAGACCCTTGAGGTGCACCTGTGGTATATAGTATGATTTTCCTAATCTACTCTATAGAGTATTGTAGAAGAACCCTATAGCCGCATTGTATACAGAACAAGGTGTTGTATTGTTAGTGAATACCATTTTAACAGTGTATGATGACGTCACACTTACATCATAATCCATTGATGCCTACCTAACAACGACAAACAAGCTACCCCTCGGTGACGATCTAGTAACAACATATATCCAAAGTTACTGCTGCTTTTACCTCAACCAGCTAATCTGCCTCTATAAAACAAGCCAGTAAGATCATGTGATCATTTAATACTGACTGTTTGACTGATCTAGAAATGCACTATCGAACTGTGCCTTCCATATGAAACAAATTGCCTGTAGGAATGGCTGTGTTTGAAGCAATAAAACATATCAATGGGTGACAACAATTAATTGTGAAAGCATTAATTAATGTGTGGTCACTAATAAATTGTCACCTAGAGGCTTTCAATTCAGATGAACCATATCTCTCACTTAACACGCGCTAGATTTAGAAGTGTTAGCCAAAAAACTGCACACTACTAAACTCTTCTGCCCAAATATTGATCCCCAGCAGAGCTCACACAGATGCATAGACAATGACTCTCTAAGTCAATGAAGAAAAATGATGTTGCTATTGGCCTGACCACTCAACTAACACATTAGACTTGTGTCTTACACTTGAGTGGCCATAGATACCGTCAGACCAGCCATACCAGTCAATGAGACGATACAGAGACGCCAACTTGTTTCTAACAATCCTCTCAGACTCGCTATACTTCGACCCTCGAAGATCAGAGACAGGAATGAGAGAACCGGCCCAAGAAAGTGACGCCAAGGAGTTCAACGTAGCTCGACGTTTCAACAAGAACGCCATATCTGTGAGACGACTGAAGCCCACTGGGTTTGAAAGACTTTCAGCTTGCGATCAGATTGAAGTTGTCAACTCACTATCTGATCAGTGATACTGTACTTGATGTGAGATAATGACCCGTACGTCAGCAGCATATCATCTAGCGCTTGTTTGTCCGGTGCCCGTATAACAATAATTGTATTAAATATATTAATTAATTAACAATAATTGCCTTAATTAAAGGCGATTTATAAAACAGTTGATTAGAATGATTAGCAAGACTGCCTTTTTAGAAGCCAAACGCGCGCGCGCGCGCGCGTGTGTGTGTGTGCGTGCGTGCGTGTGTGTGTGTGTGTGTGTGTGTGTACGTGCGTGCGTGCATTTGTGTGTGTGTGTGTGTGTGTGTGTGTGTGTGTGTGTGTGTGTGTGTGTGTGTGTGTGTGTGTGACGTTATCATCACGCGTCAGTCAATAATAATTATGCCACTTTATACATCTCATGTTAAAAACAATTAGAAATAACGCGAAATTTTCAATCAATTTGTCTAACACAAATTGCCATTTGTAGAACGATATAAGTTAGTCAGGGTCTCCAACGAAGTCTACGTCACGTGAGCTGCATGTATCGAGTAGACTACGTTACAGCACTATTGTAGTCAATGAACGTTTGCGTCAGCGGCACTAAAGATCTCTGCGGCCGATTGGCTGCAGAACACGGAGCTGTTCTTATACAAGACGCTATCCAAACACGTGGTGAGTGCAACGTCATTCTAGCCACCGGAGCCTCTCAGTTTGAGGTCAGTTTGTATTGATCAAACCGATTGACTTCTCGTCTCACTATCATTTTGTATGGGATAGATGTTAAGTCACTTGGTGAGCCTGAAATCACTGGATTGGTCAAAGGTAACGTGCTTCCACCTCGACGAATACATTGGATTGACTGATGATCATCCTGCTTCTTTTGTCAAGTAGGCAACCTTCTCTGCAAACATAATTGCATATTGAGTAATACACACACACACACACACACACACACACACACACACACACACACACACACACACACACACACACACACACACACACACACACACACACACACACACACACACACACACACACACACACACACACACACACACACACACACACACACACACACACACACACACACACACACACACACACACACACACACACACACACACACACACACACACACACACACACACACACACACACACACACACACACACACACACACACACACACACACACACACACACACACACACACACACACACACACACACACACACACACACACACACACACACACACACACACACACACACACACACACACACACACACACACACACACACACACACACACACACACACACACACACACACACCACACACACACCACACACACACACACACACACACACACACACACACACACACACACACACACACACACACACACACACACACACACACACACACACACACAAGCCCTATCCCTGATGTTGGATATTGTCTCTTCGATCTTCACACTTTATGAGTGCTAATTGACCCGACAATGTGTGATGAGCATTTGCAGCTCCTGCAAACATGCATCCACTCTGTATAGATAATGTTCTAGGCAATACACCTCCATGTGTTGACCACAATTAAACATTAGCTTATATAGCTCTTTAGTGTTTGTTAGTGCAACAGATTGAATGTAATTAAAAACTTACAGCATTGAATGTTTGTTAGTAATATGCCCATTATTACCAGTCAAGGTCTATGACATCCCATAGTAAGTGCTCTCCAATCATATTGGGACAGTATTATCCTGATGCCTCTCTGTATTGAACTGATGGTTAAATTCTTAATTATCTCATGGTTACATTCTTGTCTATAGATATTTGAAAGAACGATTTGTAAACAAGATCGACATTCCTGTTAAACATTTTCACTACGTTCAAGGCACACCGGCTGATGGAGCCACCGAATGCTCTCGTCTCAACAAAATCCTAAACAAAACAGAAATTGATGTGGCATTCATTGGAATCGGTATATACCACAGGTGTTGAGTCAGTAGAGCTGCTCTCTGTTCATAATGTTGGTAATAATGTTTAGGAGAGAATAGCCATATTGCATTCAATGATCCTCCAGCTGATTTCGAGACTGTCGAGCCTTACATTGTAGTGAATCTGGACGAAGCATGCAGGAAACAGCAGCTTGGTGAGGGATGGTTCAAGAGTCTGGACGAAGTCCCACAACAGGTGTGCATTAATTAAATCAAGTATATTACTATTTACCCAAACAAGTGGGTCAATTTAAACAAGCTAGCACACAGACGATTGCTCATCCTGGAAAAGTCAGCAGCTACAGCATGTCCTGATGCATTGATTCATACTGATTTATGTTTGAAAACATTGATTGGCAGACAAAGCAGCCGATTAACTAATTGTGTATACAGACAATTAATACCTTCCTGCATACGTGTCTGCTTATGCAATAAACAAATCAGGTAACCAATGTTCGATCGCTGTGTGATTATCTGTCTTTTCACATGCAGGCAATTTCAATGAGTGTCCAGCAAATTATGAAATCAAAAGCACTTGTAGTCACAGTTCCAGACAAAGTGAGTTCAGACACCAGACACTGTACTGATTAAAATCTGATTTAATGAGCCATGTAAATTATTCATTAAGAATTGTTGTTTAATATTTTTATTTTGCTTAATTAAATTCTTGCATCGTTGACTTGTTTATGTAGCGTAAAGCAGCAGCAGTGCAGACGAGTATTGAAGGTCCATTGCAGCCATCAGTACCCGCTAGCATTCTCCAACGTCATAACAACTGTGTTATATTCTTAGACAAAGAGTCTGCATCGTTGTTGTCAAAATAGACAGCAGCCCGCGTCATTAAAATTGTCATTTAATTCTTGTTAGATTCATGGTAAACTAACCCTAAAGCTGGACTGCGTGGTTGAATCTGTACTGAATGTATTGGTGCATATGGTCCATGGATACACAGTACATCTACTAGTCTTAGATAAAGTTTGTACACTGCAGTACACACATCACTGTGCTGCATTGAAGGATGTCATTGTGTTACATCATACTTTTTGCTGCTGATTGATTTAACAAACCAGCAGACATCAGGCTATATAACTGTCCCATTGTCAATCCAGGTAACTCGTCAACCGTACAAGTAGCATTCTCTGACAGAATCAATAAATCAAAAAACCGTAATGTACCACATATTGTACGTCAGCTGTCATCTATATCAAAGACTGGATTCCAGGTGATAACTCGTTAACTGAAATCATTCTTTTAACCTCAATAAATAAGGATATTGCTTACATTGCCTGTTTTGATTGATTGCAACAACCAGTGCCCAAACCAAAACTATCCATGAGTCACTCTTGGACATATCAACCAATAATTTTGGATATCATACAGCATTGCTGAGTGTAAATCGGTCACTATATGAAACAGGGCCAAAGGAGCTACATCGGCCATGACCTCCCAACTTTTCAAAATTTCGACCTTAGCCAGCTATCTATTGCCTGCATACTACCGGTTGTGAAAATAGCCGATTAAATAGAATAATAGATTTAGTGAATCTCAGATTTACCTAATAGTGTTTCTGCCAATTGTGTCAGTTTCAAAGTTATGCAATGCCCTGCATTTTAAGTCCTGTTAATTAAGCCAGCTGCTTTTGACATGCATTAAAATTATGCCCCTATAATGCGCATTAGGACATATATTTTAAATTGCTTTCATTGGCCATGCAAAGAAAACTAAATCCTCCTAATGGCATGAAGGCTAGACAATGGCATGAGGTGACTGACCAAATGTTCCCAGTTACAACAATTTTAGTCCCTCCACTGTACATCTATTATACTTACAAGCTCTTCCCTACACTAACACTTAATAAAAATGCTTAACAAATTACAAGCCAAATTCCATTGCTGAGTTGAAATATACAATATGCTAATTAATTAAATTGTTCTGTTTATTACACCATAGCAATTAACTGTAACTATTATATTTATTAATTAATATTATTAGGTAACAAGATCTACAGTGTATGCACACTGTACTTATATAGTGACACTGGACGACTCAAGAAAGAGAACCTTCTGCAGTTGTGGATGACTGGTTGACAAGCACAGACTCATCTTCACTATCAAAAGTAGCTTCATTCCTGAGAATGCTGTTCGCTTCTTGAACCAAAGAGTCATCCAATCCATGGGTCTAAATTAATTAAATCACATACGTATAACACAGACAATCATATTTGATTATTACAAACATATACAAGCACAGACATGCTACCTACATCAAACACATCTTACATATTTAATCACTTTCTCAAGTGTCAATCTGAGGTCTCTGCTTCTTCTCCTCATCCCTTGCAGTTCTCTAGATGTGTCTTGTTGAACCTCAAGGTCGACATTGCCACCGTTATCGGCATCATGATAATCTGCTCGGGGATTGTCTCTATTTTCTTCTATCCCTTGTCTGATCCACTGAATCTGTACAAGATGTTCAACATCAATTAATTAAATTGACTCGACTCGCTTGTTTGTAGACAAAGGAAACCTTTCTGTAGAAATATATTAGCAGAACTGCGGATACAGTGAACATCAGAGTAACCGATACAAGCGAGTACCGCACATTTGGTAGCTCGATGAACGTAAATCCAAATGCAGGCACGATTAGGATAATACAGCTAAATATTGCTGATAAGTCGACATATGGAGAGTCGCTTGTTCCATGTTGTTGTGTGGTTTTTACTTTAGCTCGAATCGTGACAGCAGTAATACAGATCAACACTACAACAACCTTGTACACAATCAATCCCGAGATCCAAAACGTGCTGTTGTCACTGGCACACCTGTGTCGTATATATGTCTGTAGAACTGTGCTCTACATGAAAAATACCAACATAAACTTAGTCTGTTACTATACGTTCACTAACTGACAACACGATCTATTACACTTCTGATTTCTTCTTTCTCCTGCCACGGATTCACTCCAGCCCACAATGACAATAATATACAATCAATGAGAAGAAGACAGCCAAATATAAGAATTCCGATCAGCAATAACAAGGATTCCTCTTGCTACACAACACAAATAAATCATTTCAGCACGACAACAAACGTATAAGTGGCCCACCATTTTAGAGCCCAATACACGTTTTGTAAGGTTTGTTATAGTCTTCACTAGAACACTCCCAAACACTGCGGTGAAACCGACAGCCAATAATATTGTACGCAACTACATCAAAACAAATGTGTATACAAACAGCCAGATGGATGTACGTTTAACTCACATAGCAAGATGCCAGTGACGATCGATTAAATTTGAAAAATATGCCATCAAACCCATAAAGCAAAACCACAGCATATATGACAATACCGCCGCTTACAATGAGTCTACTCAAGTACGGAAACGACTTTTTTATCACACTGAGTAAACAAACATGCCACAAAAGACAATATAATATTGAATCAACACAAGCACATGCACACAAAACGAAAAACCTGTGATCACGATGGAGATTGATATAGATTAGCAGACCAAACGCCATCAATATGCATATACAGTCAACGACAGCCACTGCTATGAATACTCCTTTGTCTCCGAGTTCAAGTACAATGTTCGATGAATCACGAGGAGCGATACCATCGCTAGCTAATAATTGCAAACACAACATTATCAAACCAGCAAAAACGTTGCATCTCCTTGCATTAACAACTTACTTGTCCACGGGATTTTCTCCACTCCTTCTATCTTAGTAGCATTCACATCACGATTGTTGAAGAAAGCCACGTTAGTTACCTGATCTGATTCGTCTACCAAAGCTACAACAACATATATATTCATCGAGTATCTACTAGACCGTACAGATTGAAACGATGCATACTTCGAATATATTTAATTTTAACAACACCGGTCTCTTCTTTCTCATCAGGCGATAATAAATTGAAAAATTTAACAGTTCCCTACAGCATGAAGCCACAAAAATACTTATTAATGAATTAGTCAAACAACTGCACAACACTATCACACTCACAGTAAGACCCTCCACTGAAAACGATTCCTGTCCACGACCGTTTGACAAATACGAGCGGTTCGTAAGAATTGAATCGAACAAGTTGGCTACATGGTCATCATCATACGTAAAATTACTAATCTGATCTAATCGTCCTGTGGCATTCAGTTCGTGAACTGCTATGTCAATCACTCTGGCCATAGCAAGTATCAAGTCATAACCATATGCACTGTATTTCGTAAACGTTTCATCCACAGGAGTGCTGGACGACATGTTCATTATCATTTGAAATTCCCTAACGATTTCTGTAATGTTCTAAAATAATGAACAAGAACAAAAGTTAGTTTGCAGTTTACCCACTCACAAACTCTTATACTAACTTTTCCAATCCACGTCTGCTTGTCAATATTTTCGCTTATCTGAATGAAATCGATAATAAAATGACCATTGACTGCTTGTTTCATTTCCTCTTGAGTGCAATTTGTTGTCTCAGAGAGTAGATACCAATCAGATTCGTAAAAGCCAACAAAAATCCAGACAAAATTTGGAGCAGATACTCCATTCTTATAAAACTTAATAAGAAATTAAATTGATGTAACACTTTTCTACCATAGTCATCGACACTGGCAATGTTGCTTACTGTGCAAATGACCTGGCGTGCTGTGTCTTCATAAAACAGTCCTATCAACACGTGAACGTTTTCCTTCTGTAACACATTGTGATGCTCACTGTGTCCACAGTAGTTTACACTTGAACGGCATTGCTTATGAATTACCTTTACTTGTTGTGCTGTGTCTGTAAAGTTATTATTGGCAGGTAATACGTGTAAGCTTGGGAGATCCAAACCAACCTTTACAGCCCTTTCCCGGAAATCCTTAGCTGTCTGACAAGCAAATTGTATTATTACATTAGAACACAACATAACAAGTTCATTTCCATGACTCTCACACTGCACTGTAGCGCGTGCGTGTGCGTGCACACACACACACACACACACACACACACACACACACACACACACACACACACACACACACACACACACCAGCGTAAAAAGTTCAGCTGATTCTATGACCACAACAGACTTTTTCCAATTTAGGGTGCTAAGCAGAAGAACTCGAGCTCGATTTAGTCCAGTCGCCGTTGGTAAAACATGATAGTATCTTTGATAAATAATCCTATTTTCCAACTTTTCTGACTGAGACACAAAATTGAACTAAATAAAAAATAAACATAAAATGAAACTAAATTAGTATAATATCATATAAATTATATTATTTATTTTATTTTTACTTTTTATGTTTTGCTTATTGTTCAAATATATTATAAATTATAAATACAATATTATATAAATAATATATTATTATATATTATATTATATTACATATAATATATAGGATAGCTTCCTAGATTAGACTTTCTCACTTAGATGGGAAGTTTCAATATAAAAATTTTAAATTAAAAAATTAATTAAGAACTATATATATATTATATATATATATATATATATATATATATATATATATATATATATATATATATTATTAACATATATAAATTATTATTATTTTGAAACACATATATTTTATTCTATTATAAGTCTCAAGTAGAACTTCACAAATTACTATATATATAGTTATATTATATATTATAGATTATTATTATTATTTATTGTTACTATTTACACATTTTTTATGTGTTGTCTCCGCCCAACAACCGGTACTGTATACGCGAAAATTTGTGTTAATTAATTAATTTGCCCGGGCAAAGAAAAGAAACTGCTAATCAGCTAGTAGATGTGTGTAAGCTCACAAGAGGAACATTCCAAAGCTGAGTTGTCGCAGACAAAGGCTGTGTGACGGGCGAGCAAGCCTCTCCAACTAAAGCAATCATGTTCGCCTTGGAAGACGTCAACAGCTGGTTCATTTGATAGAGCGTCAATCCTACATCACACTAACAGCAAAACACCCGGAAGTATGCAACACGTCCACATGTGCCAAGGCGCCAAACCAACAACCAAAAAGCTACTAACCTTCGAGTCGTTCAGTAGCAAGACCAGCTCGTGATAAGGAAGAATGTGAGCATTATTATTGACGTGACTGATTGCTAGATGAAGGGCGTGGTAGCCTTGTTCAGAGTAGAACAAGTGATTGAAGGTTGTCGGGTACATCCCGCCGATATGCAAACGAGTACGGCCCTGTCCAGCATCCACACGCATCAGAAAAAGGAAGGTAGCCAAGGCGTATGCGTGGCAATCACAATCCATTTTCCGGTAAGTCCAACAAAAATCCGGGAATGTCTTGAAATCAAAACTAGTTAATTAATTAAATGGGGGGAACTGAAATGCTAGAGTCGTGAAAGCAGTATAGTGCAGTACATATGTAGCAGCACTTGTATGCATGCCAGAAGCGTTCTACTGGGCAGACCAAAGAGAGAGACCTGAGGAGCTAGAATCCTAGAGACAAATTTCCGGATTTTATTGTCCTTGCCCCGATTTACTCTAAACAAAAAAAGTCTATGAAAAGTGGCGCGTTGCTAGACTAATTTGTATGCGAGGGACGTATTTACAAGAAAGATCTTCATAAACAAGTTTGTTAATTTGTTGAAATGGGCTTGGTCCTATATGGGTCTGGAATCGAGCTCTTGGTGTGTGTGTGTGTGTGTGTGTGTGTGTGTGTGTGTGTGTGTGTGTGTGTGTGTGTGTGTCTGTGTGTCTGTGTGTGTGTGTGTGTGTGTGTGTGTGTGTGTGTGTGTGTGTGTGTGTGTGTGTGTGTGTGTGTGTGGTGTGTGTGTGAGTGAGTGTGTGTGTGTGTGTGTGTGTGTGTGTGTGTGTGTGTGGTGTGTGTGTGAGTGTGAGTGTGTGTGTGTGTTTGTGCGTGCGTGCGTGCGTGCGTGCGTGCGTGCGTGTGTGTGTGTGTGTGTGTGTGTGTGTGTGTGTGTGTGTGTGTGTGTGTGTGTGTGTGTGTGTGTGTGTGTGTGTGTGTGTGGATGCACATGACAGAAGTTGGAATTGGAAAACAAAAAATTGACACAGAGCAGAACTGGTGATGGTCTATTGCAGCCATCAGCACACTGTAGGGCATCTGATCACATTGTCCAACACTGTGGCGATTACGTATGTCATATTCTTACACGGTCTGCACATTATTACCAAAATAGACAACAAACTGTATCTCTAAAACAATCTCTATTGACAGTAAACTGTGGAAGATTACACCAAACCGTTCTCATCGATCTCAACTTATGATGCACGATCCCATCCTGATGTACTGTCTAATTTGAAATTTGACAGTGGCAGTGGAGCAGATGATAGCTGTGCTGCCACCGAGTCGGTACTATGTGCCACTCTTTGTGCCGACTGTCTAGCAAACTCTGCAGACAACGAGTTGTACAACTGACCCATCGCTGATGCAGACAACTGATCAGCAGCATCCGTAGCAGAACGACGAATCGACGGAAGTTCATGACGCTTTTACGTCGCCGTTTGCTCACTTAATTAATTAAACGAATCGTTCTTAGACTCATCTGTAGTCGGACACGGCGACGATTCTTTAGGGTAGGTCCTATCATGAAACATGGTCGTGGGGAGGAGAAATTTGAGATTGTGTACACACACACACACACACACACACACACACACACACACACACACACACACACACACACACACACACACACACACACACACACACACACACAAGCACGCACGCACGCACACACGCACGCGCGCGCATACATGTATAAGCCCTATCCCTGATGTTGGATATTGTCTCTGCGATCTTCACACTATATGAGTGCTAATTGACTCAACCATGTGTGATGAGCATTTGCAGCTCCTGCAGACTTGCATGAAATCTGTATAGATAATGTTCTAGGCAATTAATACACCTCCACGTGTTGACCACAATTAAACATTAGCTTATAGCTCTTTAGTGTTTGTTAGTGCAACAGATTGAATGTAATTAAAAACTTACAGCATTTTAGCATTGAATGTTTGTTAGTAATATGCCCATTATTACCAGTCAAGGTCTATGACATCCCATAGTAAGTGCTCTCTAATCATGTTGGGACAGTATTGTCTAGCTACAATGAACCTATGCCTCTCTGTATTGAACTGATGGTTGAACTCTTAATTATCTCATGGTTACATTCTTGTCTATAGATATTTGAAAGAACGATTTGTAAACAAGATCAACGCTCCTGTTAAACATTTTCACTACGTTCAAGAAACACAAGCTGATGGAGCCATCGAATGCTCTCGTCTCAACAAAATCCTAAACAAAACAGAAATTGATGTGGCATTCATTGGAATCGGTATATACCACAGGTGTTGAGTCAGTAGAGCTGCTCTCTGTTCACAATGTTGGTAATAATGTTTAGGAGAGAATAGCCATATTGCATTCAACGATCCTCCAGCTGATTTCGAGACTACCAAGCCTTACATTGTAGTGAATCTGGACGAAGCATGCAGGAAACAGCAGCTTGGTGAGGGATAGTTCAAGAGTCTGGACGAAGTCCCACAACAGGTGTGCATTAATTAAATCAAGTATATTACTATTTACCCAAACAAGTGGGTCAATTTAAACAAGCTAGCACACAGACGATTGCTCATCCTGGAAAAGTCAGCAGCTACAGCATGTCCTGATGCATTGATTCATACTGATTTATGTTTGAAAACATTGATTGGCAGACAAAGCAGCCGATTAACTAATTGTGTATACAGACAATTAATACCTTCCTGCATATGTCTGCTTATGCAATAAACAAATCAGGTAATCAATGTTCGACCACTGTGTGATTATCTGTCCTTGCACATGCAGGCAATTTCAATGAGTGTCCAGCAAATTATGAAATCAAAAGCACTTGTAGTCACAGTTCCAGACAAGGTGAGTTCAGACACCAGACACTGTGTACTGATCAAAATCTGATTTAATGAGTCATGTAAATTATTCATTAAGAATTGTTGTTTAATATTTTTATTTTGCTTAATTAAATTCTTGCATCGTTGACTTGTTTATGTAGCGTAAAGCAGCAGCAGTGCAGACGAGTATTGAAGGTCCATTGCAGCCATCAGTACCCGCTAGCATTCTCCAACGTCATAATAATTGTGTTATATTCTTAGACAAAGAGTCTGCATCGTTGTTATCAAAATAGACAGCAGCCTGCGTCATTAAAATTGTCATTTACTGTTTGTTAGATTTGTGGTAAACTAACCCTAAAGCTGGACTTTTGAATCTGTACTGAAAGTATTGGTGCGTATGGTCCATAGATACACAGTACTAGTCTCAGATAAAGTTTGTACACTGTAGTACACACATCACTGTGCTGCATTGGAGAATGTAATTGTGTTACATCATACTTTTTGCTGCTGGTTGATTTAACAAACCAGCAGACATCAGGCTATATAACTGTCCCATTGTCAATCCAGGTAACTCGTCAACCGTACAAGTAGCATTCTCTGACAGAATCAATAAATCAAAAAACCATAATGTAGGACATTGTACGTCAACTGTTTTGATTGATTGCAACAACCAGTGAGAAAACCAGAACTGTCCATAAGGGACTCTTGGGCATATCAACCAATAATCTTGGATATCATACAGCATTGCTGAGTGCAAATCGGTCACTATATGAAACAGGACTGACGGTGTCACAGCAGCCATGGATTCCCCACTTTTCAAAATTTCGACCTTAGCCAGCTTTCTAATACCTGCATACACTTCCGGTCATGAAAATAACTGATTAAATAGAATAATAGATTTAGTGAATCTCAGAGTTACCTAATAGTGTTTCTGCCAATTGTGTCAGTTTCGAAGTTATGCAATGCCCTGCATTTTAAGTCCTGTTAATTAAGCCAGCTGCTTGTGATGTGCATGAAATTATGCCCCTTTAATTAATGCGCATTACGACATATATTTTAAACTGCTTTCATTGACCATGCAAAGAAAACTAAATCCTCCTAATGGCATGAAGGCCAGACAATGGCATGAGGTGATTGACCAAATGTTCCCGGTTACAACAATTTTAGTCCCTCCACTGTACATCTATTATACTTACAAGCTCTTCCCTACGCTAAACCTTAATAAAAATGCTTAACAAATTACAAGCCAAATTCCATTGCTGAGTTGAAATATACAATATGCTAATTAATTACATTGTTCTGTTTATTACACCATAGCAATTAACTGTAACTATTATATTTATTAATTAATATTATTAGGTAACAAGATCTACAGTGTATGCACACTGTACTTATATAGTGACACTGGATGACTTAAGAAAGAGAACCTTCTGCAATTGTAGATGACTGGTTGACAAGCACAGACTCATCTTCACTATCAAAAGTAGCTTCATTCCTGAGTATGCTGTTCGCTTCTTGAACCAAACAGTCGTCCAATCCATGGGTCTAAATTAATTAAATCACATATATACGTATAACACAGACAACCATATTTGATTATTACAAACATATACAAGCACGGACAAGCTACATACATCAAACACTTCTTACACATTCAATCACTTTCTCAAGTGTCAATCTGAGGTCTCTGCTTCTTCTCCTCATCCCTTGCAGTTCTCTAGATGTGTCTTGTTGAACCTCAAGGTCGACATTGCCACCGTTATCGGCATCATGATAATCTGCTCGGGGATTGTCTCTATTTTCTTCTATCCCTTGTCTGATCCACTGAATCTGTACAAGATGTTCAACATCAATTGATTACATTGACTCGACTCACTTGTTTGTAGACAAAGGAAACCTTTCTGTAGAAATAAATTAGCAGAACTGCGGATACAGTAAACATCAGAGTAACCGATACAAGCGAGTACCGCACATTTGGTAGCTCGATGAACGTAAATCCAAATGCAGGCACGATTAGGATAATACAGCTAAATATTGCTGATAAGTCGACATATGGAGAGTCGCTTGTTCCATGTTGTTGTGTGGTTTTTACTTTAGCTCGAATCGTGACAGCAGTAATACAGATCAACACAACGACAACCTTGTACAGAATCAATCCCGAGATCCAAAACGTGCTGTTGTCACTGGCACACCTGTGTCGTATATATGTCTGTAGAACTGTGCTCTACATGAAAATACCAAAATACGCTTAGTCTGTTACTATATATTCACTAACTGACAACACGATCTATTACACTTCTGATTTCTTCTTTCTCCTGCCACGGATTCACTCCAGCCCACAATGACAGTAATATACAGTCAATGAGAAGAAGACAGCCAAATATAAGAATTCCGTTCAGTAATAACAAAGAGTCCTCGTGCTTCACAACACAAATAAACATTACTTCAGCACGACAACAAATGTATAAGTGGCCCACCATTCTAGAGCCCAATACACGTTTTGTAAGGTTTGTTATCGTCTTCACTAGAACACTCCCAAACACTGCGGTGAAACCGACAGCCAATAATATTGTACGCAACTACATCAAAACAAATGTGTATACAGCAAAACACTGCAGGCAGACGGATGTACGTTTAACTCACATAGCAAGATGCCAGTGATGATCGATTAAATTTGAAAAATATGCCATCAAACCCATAAAGCAAAACCACAGCATATATGACAATACCGCCGCTTACAATGAGTCTACTTAAGTACGGAAACGACTTTTTTATCACACTGAGTAAACAAACATGCCACAAAAGACAATATAATTGAATCAACACAAGCACATACACACAGAACGAAAAACCTGTGATCACGATGGAGATTGATGTAGACTAGCAGACCAAATGCCATCAATATGCATAGACAGTCAACGACAGCCACTGCTATGAATACTCCTTTGTCTCCGAGTACAAGTACAATGTTCGATGAATCACGAGGAGCGGTACCATCGCTAGCTAATAATTGCAAACACAACATTATCAAGCCAGCAAAATGTTGCATCTCATTGCATTAACAACTTACTTGTCCAAGGGATTTTCTCCACTCCTTCTATCTTAGTAGCATTCACATCACGATTGTTGAAGAAAGCCACGTTAGTTACCTGATCTGATTCGTCTACCAAAGCTACAACAACATTTATATTCATCGAGTATCTACCAGACCGTACAGATTGAAACGATGCATACTTCGAATATATTTAATTTTAACAACACCGGTCTCTTCTTTCTCATCAGGTGATAATAAATTGAAGAATTTAACAGTTCCCTACAGCATGAAGCCACAAGGTATAAATAATAATTATTAATGAATTAGTCAATCAACTGCATGACATTATCACACTCACAGTAAGACCCTCCACTGAAAACGATTCCTGTCCACGACCGTTTGACAAATACGAGCGGTTTGTAAGAATTGAATCGAACAAGTTGGCTACATGGTCATCGTCATACGTAAAATGATTAATCTGATCTAATCGTCCTGTGGCGTTCAGTTCGTGAACTGCTATGTCAATCACTCTGGCCATAGCAAGTATCAAGTCATAACCATATGCACTGTATTTCGTAAACGTTTCATCCACAGGAGTGCTGGACGACATGTTCATTATCATTTGAAATTCCCTAACGGTTTCTCTAATGTTCTAAATAATGAACAAAAACAAAAGTTAGTTCGCAGTTTACCCACTCAACAAACTCTTATACTAACTTTTCCAATCCACGTCTGCTTGTCAGTATTTTCGCTTATCTGAATAAAATCGATAATAAAATGACCATTGACTGCTTGTTTCATTTCCTCTCGAGTGCAATTTGTTGTCTCAGAGAGTAGATACCAATCAGATTCGTAATAGCCAACAAAAATCCAGACAAAATTTGGAGCAGATACTCCATTCTTATAGAACTTAATAAGAAATTAAATTGATGTAACACTTTTCTACCATAGTCATCGATGCTGGCAAACGTTGCTTACTGTGCAAATGACCTGGCGTGCTGTGTCTTCATAAAACAGTCCTATCAACACGTGAACGTTTTCCTTCTGTAACACATTGTGATGCTTACTGTGTCCACAGTAGTTTACACTTGAATGGCATTGCTTATGAATTACCTTTACTTGTTGTGCTGTGTCTGTAAAGTTATTATTGGCAGGTAATACGTGTAAGCTTGGGAGATCCAAACCAAACTTTTCAGCCCTTTCCCGGAAATCCTTAGCTGTCTGACAAGCAAATTGTGTTATAACATTAGAACACAACATAACAAGTTCATTTCCATGACTCTCACACTGTACTGTAGTGCATGCGCGTGCACATGCACACACGCACGCACGCACGCATGCACGCATGCACGCACACATGCACACACACACACACACACACACACACACACACACACACACACACACACACACACACACACAAATACCAGCGTATGAAGTTCAGCTGATTCTATGACCACAACAGACTTTTTCCAATTTAGGGTGCTAAGCAGAAGAACTCGAGCTCGATTTAGTCCAGTCGCCGTTGGTAAAACATGATAGTATCTTTGATAAATAATCCTATTTTCCAACTTTTCTGACTGAGACACAAAATTGAACTAAATAAAAATAAACATAAAATGAAACTAAATTAGTATAATATCATATAAATTACATTATTTATTTTATTCTTTACTTTTCTATTTTTGTTTATTGTTCAAATATATTGTAAATTATAAATACAATATTATATAAATAATATTATATATTAAAGGATAGCTTCCTAGATTAGACTCTCATTTAGATGGGAAGTTTCAATATAAAAAATTTAAATTAAAAATAAAATTAAAAACTATACATTACATTATATATTATTAACATATATAAATTATTATTATTTTGAAGCACATATATTTTATTCTATTATAAGTATCAAGTAAAACTTCACAAATTACTATAGACATAGTTATATTATTGTCGTGCTCAACCAGATCAGTCTGGTTTAATTGTAAAGTCTATTACAAGTACCGGAAGCAAACCCTGCTTCAGAAGTACTTAGACCATTACGGCTGTCTAGAAAGAAGACATGACTTTACGAAGGATCCGAGTAAATCCGAGTAGATCCCAGAAGCACTGGTTTCTGTAAGTGCTGCAGGTTGTGATGACCTGGAATAATGTCCAGCCACCGCGTAATACCTGCGTGCACTGTACCCAAAGCTCCCAAGACCACCGGAACCACCAGTGTTCAACAGTGCCACTTGCGGCTTATCCCCATTTGCAAGTTGCTGTACTTCGCCAAGTTCTCAGCATGTTTCTTGCCAATGTTGCCATTAGCAGGACAGCTGATATCAATAAGAAGACAAGCGTTTGTCTTCTTATTTCTGAGACAGATGTCTGGACGATTGGCTTTGATCTTCTTGGCAGTGAGGATGGTGGTATCCCACATCATAGTAATGTCATCCGTCTCCACAGGCCTATCAGGATGATGCTGGTACCATCTGCTCTCCACTGGAACCCCAAAATAGCGACAAACATCCCATTGAATGATGAAGGCCACCTGGTTGTGTCGATCAGTGTAGTCCATCGGTGCCAAAGCACTACAGCCTGCCACAATGTGGTCGACTGTTTCCGGGTCTACACTGCACATGCAGCAAGTAGGAATGACATCACGATGTAGAATCTTGCACTCATAGTACCGAGTCTGAAGAGCTTGGTCTTGAGCAGAAACAACCAGTCTCTCAGTTGCAGCAGGAAGATTCACTGCTTTTAGCCATCCGTAGGTCTCTTTCATGTCCACAGGCTATTGCTCAGTGAGACGGCGATACTGCCCGTGCATAGGCTTCCCACTCCAGAACCGCACACGAAGAGAACTGCAACGCGAAGAGAACTGCAACACATACGGTAATATCTCGCATCTGTTTCAGGTGCTTGCTCGAAGCCACCTTCAACCGAGATGGATGCATTCTTGTGAAATCTCTGCGACTTGTCGTCCGCAGCAAGACTTCTCCGCAGCTGTGCAGTAAAGTGACAAGCCATGTGCTTGATCGAGCGTGAAGATTTTCCGAAGTCACACTCCCGTATCATCTGTATGAAAGGATCAGAACTGTCAGCAAGGTAACAGTTCAGCCTCACAATACAAGATTGATATGTCGACTCAATCTGTTGTAACCCCCTACCCCCATCACTGCCAGGAGCGTACAGTCGGTCAACGTCTGCAGAGGGACGGTGGACACCGTGCATAGAGAGGAGCTTTCTAGTCCATCGATCAAGCTGCTGCAGGTCCGTGCACCCCCAATGAATGACGCCAAAACCGTAAGTGAGAACCGGTAGTGCAAACCCATTGATGGCTATAATCTTGTTGCAACCATACAACTCAGTGCGAAGAACCACCTTCACTCCGCAGAAATACTCATAACGGAGTCTCTCCCGCACCATGCTGTGCTGAATACTGTTACTCTCATCTACACCCAAGTACTTGTAGACTTGACCCGGTTCTAGACAGTTGATGGTGTCTGTTTTTCCTACCGTCACTCCAGAGTTGTGTCCAGATAGTCTGCAGTTGACAAAGTGTGCAACAGCACATTTGTCCAGACCAAACTTCATCTGAATGTCATCAGAGAAGGTACGCACTGTGTGCAACAACCCATCCAACTGATCAGAGCTTCTGCCATACAGCTTCAGATCATCCATGTAAAGTAGATGACTGATGAGCTGACGTTTGGCAGTCTCACCATGCCCAGTGGTCATCTGGTAACCGTAACCAGTTCTGTTCAGCTCCTTACTTAGGAGATTCAGAGCCATACAGAAGAGAAGTGGAGAAAGTGAGTCACCTTGGAAAATACCCCTCCTGATCTGCATAAGCCTTGTCTTGATCGTACTGTTCCCACAAGAAAGCACCATCAATGTCCTCCAACTCTTCATCACACATGACAGGAACCTGCACAAGACTGGACTGATCTGATGCATCTGAAGGCATTAATTGGAGCAACCAACTGTGTCGCACGCTGTCATAGGCTTTCTGGTAGTCCACCCAAGCCATGCTCAAGCTCTTGTGCCTGGTCTTACAGTCTTCGGTAAACAGCTTGTTGATCAACAGCTGATCCTTTGCACCAAAAGATCCCTGTCGACAACCCTTCTGCTCCGTAGTCATGAGGTTTCTTTAAACCAAATGCCCTGCAATCCTCTGCCTGATGACTGAGGTGAGGGTCTTATAGAAGACAGACAGACACGTGATAGACCGGTAATTTTTGGCCTGGTCAGTCTTGTCATGCTTAGGAATCAGAGTGGTTGTTCCTGGAGACAACCAGTCGAGTACAGAGTCTGGATTCTGAACCAGCAGGTTGTAGTTACGAGTCAGATCAGTGTGAAGACACGTGATATGCTTGACCGAGAAACCATAAACCTTGTCTGGACCAGAAGACTTCCAGTTCCCCATCCTTTTGAGACACGATGTGACCTCATTGTCTGTGATAGGTAACCACTGCTGCTCATCTCTCCTGTGCGTCTCGCCATCGGTTTGAGGTCTCAGCCAGAAGGCAGACTCATTGTGATGTACCTCAGTTTCTAGGATACCACTCCAATACGTATACTGTTCAATCTCAGACTCGGATGACAGGGAAGTGACCTGGATAGTCTGCTTACCCAACTCTCTGTAAAACCGTCCAGCATCTTGTTAAAACAAACCGTTCTGGTGAAGTCTCTTACGATTCTTCTGCAGCCTCCTGGTCCGCTGACATATATTATTGCGGAGCGAGCCGCACAACAGAAATGGGCGTGGTCCTATATGGCTCTCCATCGAGCTCTTGGTATGTGTGTGTGTGTGTGTGTGTGTGTGTGTGTGTGTGTGTGTGTGTGTGTGTGTGAGTGTGTGTGTGTGTGTGTGTGTGTGTGTGTGTGTGTGTGTGTGTGTGTGTGTGTGTGTGTGTCCACACAAATCTCAAATTTCTCCTCCCCACGACCACGTTTCATGATAGGACCTACCTTAAAAATCGTTTCCGTGTCTGACTACAGATGAGTCTAGGAACGATTCATGCAAGTGACCAAACGGCGGATAAAATGTTGCATGAACTTCCGTCGCCACATCCTTTTGTATTGTAGCTAGGGACTGTGTGTACTTGACAACCAAGAAACACCTTCAGGAGTTGAATGCCACCTACAGTCAACTATTCACACGTCCCATACTTACAGTATGATCAATCCTTTACTACACTGTACTGCATCTAACACTGTTGATAGTCAATGTTTGCTGATATCAATTTCTATGTCAGTAAATACCATACCACGGTCGTTACAACGGAAATGAGTGCATACCTACTGTCTGTTTGTAAGCGTGAACCCGAAAGTGAGTAATGAAGTGGAGCTCACACCAGGTGTACTCATTAGAGCACTAAGAGCTGCTCCAGTTGGACCAGGTTACCAATTATCTTAAATGGTTCCAGTTGCTGATCTTGATCCGTTGGTCTTACAAGATAATTGGATAATAGCCATTGCTCCACCCGTTTGTGTTTGATATGCACAAGTACTATCCTTCCGTTTCGTTTGTAGGAAAGGCTTAGATAATTTGATAAACAGAAATGCCAGACCTAGCGGTTTCTAACGATACCGAGATCATCGCGAAAGTCCAAAAACAGCAGAGATATTGATGATTTTCAAAGTTCACACTTATGGGAAACAGACAGTAGACTGTACATTTCAATTGTCTTGATCACGATCACAAAACGACGACTACCTATGCCAGGCCTATATACGTAATCTAAACTACATGTACTAGGAAGTTCGCATCTTTACTTCCATATATGACAGCTAGGGTTTCAACAAATACGTATTGTCTAGCTAGGACTCGGCGTTCCAGTAGACCGTCTGAAACTCCCCTGGAACTGTTACTCACAAACGCGAGGCGCTTACGGATACCGTACAACTAGTAGATTATTTATTTGTGTTAACTAATCAATTAATTTGCCCGGGCAAGAAACCGGCTAATCAGCTAGTAGATGTGTGTAGCTCACAAGAGGAACATTCCAAAGCTGAGTTGTCGCAGCCAAAGGTTGTGTGACGGGCGAGCAAGCCTCTCCAACTAAAGCAATCATCTTCGCCTTGGGAGACGTCAACAGCTGGTTCATTTGATAGAGCGTCAATCCTACATCACACTAACAGCAAAACACCCGGAAGTACGCAACATGACATGTGCCACGGCGCCAAACAAACACTCAAAAAGCTACTAACCTTTGAGTCGTTCAGTAGCAAGACCAGCTCGTGATAAGGAAGAATGTGAGCATTACTATTGACGTGACTGATTGCTAGATGAAGGGCGTGGTAGCCTTGTTTGGAGTAAACCAAGTGATTGAAGGTTGTCGGGTACATGCCGCCGATATGCAAACGAGTACGGCCCTGTCCAGCATCCACACGCATCAGAAAAAAGAAGGTAGCCAAGGCGTACGCGTGGCAATAAGAATCCATCTTTCGGTAAGTCCAACAAAAAAATCCGGGAATGTCTAGAAATCAAAACTATCTAATTAAATAGGAACTGAAATGTTAGCGTCGTGAAAGCAGTTTAGTGCAGTGCATATGTAGCAGCACTGGCATTCATTGGAATCGGTATATCCCACAGGTGTTGAGTCAGTAGAGCTGCTCTCTGTTCACAATGTTGGTAATAATGTTTAGCAGAGAATAGCCATATTGCATTCAACGATCCTCCAGCTGATTTTGAGACTACCGAACCTTATATTGTAGTGAATCTGGACGAAGCATGCAGGAAACAGCAGCTTGGTGAGGGATGGTTCAAGAGTCTGGACGAAGTCCCACAACAGGTGTGCATTATATCAAGTATATTACTATTTACCCAAACAAGTGGGTCAATTTAAACAAGCTAGCACACAGACGATTGATCATCCTGGAAAAGTCAGCAGCTACAGCATGTCCTGATGCATCGATTGATACTGATTTATGTTTGAAAATATTGATTGCCAGACAGCAGCCGATTAACTAATTGTGTATACAGACACCCTAATACCTTCCTGCATACGTGACTGCTTATGCAATAAACAAATCAGGTAATCAGTGTTCAACCGCTGTGTGATTATCTGTCTTTGCACGTGCAGGCAATTTCAATGAGTGTCCAGCAAATTATGAAATCAAAAGCACTTGTAGTCACAGTTCCAGACAAGGTGAGTTCAGACACCAGACACTGTACAGATTAAAGTCTGATTTAATGAGTCATGTAAATTATTCATTAAGAATTGTTGTCTAATATTTTTATTTTGCTTAATTAATTAAAGGAGAACTCCCACGATTTTCAAGTTGGGGTCAGATACAAGTCCCTTCCATAAACCGACAATTCGAAGGGGCATAGGTTTTGTGCGCGACATCTTCACGGCTAGGCTCGAGTGTCCAGCGGGGGAGATGACCGGCTGGACACTGGAGCCTACTTCACGGCAGGAGAAACGCCGAAAGAAAGGGGCGTGTTGGGTAAGCGAGGTACATGACGTCATTGGCGCAAAGCCACACGCGCATGCCATCGGGTTAGATGCAGTTGCGGACGGATTCGAACGCATACGCGTTGTTCTTTTCTGTCTGGTGTTCGACCTTACAGTTTCGAGCCAGAGTACGGACCCACTCAGCGTGACATCAACGCAGTTGAATACATTGACGGCCATGACGGCAGACAGATCACCGGTGAAGATCTGTCTGATGAGAACGAAAATCGAGTTGGGAACACTGCTTGGTGCAGCTGCAACAGGCGTTCTGTAATGCCTAGCGTAGCTGAGTGCTTGTGCTGCCAGGAAGTGGACGAACTAGGGTATAGGGTGGAAGCTTCAGGATCTGATCTGTAATTATTACGCAGCATGAGAACTTCATTGCTGCGTGACTCAATGAAGACGTTCTTCGAACAGCTGTAGTCTTAATGACCGATTGGCGACAGGATCCCATCAGAGAGCCACTAACTTCCAGGGGAGTAGCACCTAGACGAACTTGGACTGGCTTGCCTATGTAAAATTTTCACGCAGGCTGCTGCGACTAACTGTGTACAGGTAATTTACTTGCTGGGTGCACGAGAGGCTGGGCAAGGGTATCAGACGTGTCATTCCAGCATGCATTGTAGGACTCAAAGTGATCCGAACAAACGCGGCTGTTTTTTGAGCTAGGCGGATCCACCAGACGTAACTTTACTAGCAATGATTCTAGCAAATCTGGCTTCTTGAGAGGAAGCCTGAAGAAGCTGACACCTCTGGCGATGTCGCTGCTGTTGTGGCTACAGCCAAAAGCAATGCAGTGGACCATTTCACGTCGAATAAGCCAGGTAGATAGCATGCCTTGTGCACGACACGTGGAGGTCATGCACCAACTATGTCATCAACCACGCCTACTCTAACACTCCCTCTTTTTGCGGTGCTTTTCCTACGTTACAGAAGCAATGGAGGGAACTCAAAGTTTTCGAGTGCAGTCAAGATAAAAAATCTTGTATCTGACCCCAACTTGAAAATCGTGGGAATTCTCCTTTAATTAAATTCTTGCATCGCTGACTTGTGTATGTAGCGTAAAGCAGCAGCAGTGCAGACGAGTATTGAAGGTCCATTGCAGCCATCAGTACCTGCTAGCATTCTCCAACGTCATAACAACTGTGTTGTATTCTTAGACAAACAGTCTGCATAGACAGCAGCCCATGTCATTAAAATTGTCTTTTACTGTTTGTTAGATTTGTGGTAAACTAACCCTAAAGCTGGACTTTTGAATCTGTGCGGAAAGTAATAGTGCATATGGTCCATGGATATCAATACACAGTACTAGTTGCAGTACACATCATCACTGTGCTGCATGCATTGAAGTATGTCATTGTGTTACTTCAATCATACTTCTTGCTGCTGGTTGATTTAATTAACCAACCGGCAGACATCAGGCTATATAACTGTCCCATTGCCAATCCAGATAACTCGTCCACTGAACAAGCAGCATTCTCTGCCAGAATAAATAAATAAATAAATAAATAAATAAAAGCCATAATGTACGTTGACTGTCCTCTATATCAAAGACTGATCCAGGTGAAACTAGATAATTGAAATCATTCTTTTAACCTCAATAAATAAGGATATTGCTTACATTGCCTGTTTTGATTGATTGCAACAACCAGTGCCAAAACCAAAAACTGTCCATAAGTCACTCTTGGACATATCAACCAATAATCTTGGATATCATACAACATTGCCGAGTGTAAATTGGTCACTATATGAAACAGGGCGGACGAAGCCACAGTGGCCATGGCCTCCCCACTTGTCAAAATTTTTTTTTCGACCTAGCCAGATATCTATTGCCTGCATACTTCCAGTCGTGAAAATAGCCGATTAAATAGAATAATAGATTTAGTGAATCTCAGAGTTACCTAATAGTGTTTCTGCCAATTGTGTCAGTTTCGAAGTTATGCAATGCCCTGCATTTTAAGTCCTGTTAATTAAGCCAGCTGCTTGTGACCTGCATTAATTATGCCCCTATAATGCGCATTAGGACATATATTTTAAATTGCTTTCATTGGCCATGCAAAGAAAACTAAATCCTCCTAATGGCATGAAGGCTAGACAATGGCATGAGGTGATTGACCAAATGTTCCCAGTTACAACAATCTTAGTCCCTCCACTGTACATCTATTATACTTACAAGCTCTTCGCTACACTAAAACTTAATAAAAATGCTTAACCAATTACAAGCCAAATTCCATTGCTGAGTTGAAATATACAATATGCTAATTAATTACATTGTTCTGTTTATTACACCATAGCAATTAACTGTAACTATTATATTTATTAATTAATATTATTAGGTAACAAGATCTACAGTGTATGCACACTGTACTTATATAGTAACACTGAATGACTCAAGAAAGAGAACCTTCTGCAGTTGTGGATGACTGGTTGACAAGCACAAAATCATCTTTACTATCAAAAGTAGCTTCATTCCTGAGAATGCTGTTCGCTTCTTGAACCAAAGAGTCGTCCAATCCATGGGTCTAAATTAATTAAATCACATATATACGTATAATACAGACAACCATATTTGATTATTACAAACATATACACGCACAGACATGCTACATACATCAAACACATCTTACACATTCAATCACTTTCTCAAGTGTCAATCTGAGGTCTCTGCTTCTTCTCCTCATCCCTTGCAGTTCTCTAGATGTGTCTTGTTGAACCTCAAGGTCGACATTGCCACCGTTATCGGCATCATGATAATCTGCTTGGGGATTGTCTCTATTTTCTTCTATCCCTTGTCTGATCCACTGAATCTGTACAAGATGTTCGACATCAATTAATTACATTGACTCGACTCACTTGTTTGTAGACAAAGGAAACCTTTCTGTAGAAATAAATTAGCAGAACTGCGGATACAGTGAACATCAGAGTAACCGATACAAGCGAGTACCGCACATTTGGTAGCTCGATGAACGTAAATCCAAATGCAGGCACGATTAGGATAATACAGCTAAATATTGCTGATAAGTCGACATATGGAGAGTCGCTTGTTCCATGTTGTTGTGTGGTTTTTACTTTAGCTCGAATCGTGACAGCAGTAATACAGATCAACACAACGACAACCTTGTACAGAATCAATCCCGAGATCCAAAACGTGCTGTTGTCACTGGCACACCTGTGTCGTATATACGTCTGTAGAACTGTGCTCTACATGAAAATACCAAAATATGCTTGGTCTGTTACTATATGTTCACTAACTGACAACACGATCTATTACACTTCTGATTTCTTCTTTCTCCTGCCACGGATTCACTCCAGCCCACAATGACAATAATATACAATCAATGAGAAGAAGAGAGCCAAATATAAGAATTCCGTTCAGTAATAACAAGGATTCCTCTTGCTACACAACACAAATAAAATTACTTCAGCTCGACAACAAACGTATAAGTGGCCCACCATTTTAGAGCCCAATACACGTTTTGTAAGGTTTGTTATCGTCTTCACTAGAACACTTCCAAACACTGCGGTGAAACCGACAGCCAAAAATATTGTACGCAACTACATCAAAACAAATGTGTATACAAACAGCCAGACGGATGTATGTTAACTCACATAGCAAGATGTCAGTGATGATCGATTAAATTTGAAAAATATGCCATCAAACCCATAGAGCAAAACCACAGCATATATGACAATACCGCCGCTCACAATGAGTCTACTTAAGTACGGAAACGACTTTTTTATCACACTGAGTAAACAAACATGCCACAAAAGACAATATAATATTGAATCAACACAAGCACATGCACACAAAACGAAAAACCTGTGATCACGATGGAGGTTGATATAGACTAGCAGACCAAATGCCATCAATATGCATATACAGTCAACGACAGCCACTGCTATGAATACTCCTTTGTCTCCGAGTTCAAGTACAATGTTCGATGAATCACGAGGAGCGGTACCATCGCTAGCTAATAATTGCAAACACAACATTATCAAGCCAGCAAAAACGTTGCATCTCATTGCATTAACAACTTACTTGTCCAAGGGATTTTCTCCACTCCTTCTATCTTCGTAGCATTCACATCACGATTGTTGAAGAAAGCCACGTTAGTTACCTGATCTGATTCGTCTACCAAAGCTACAACAACATATATATTCATCGAGTATCTACTAGACCTTACAGATTGAAACGATGCATACTTCGAATATATTTAATTTTAACAACACCGGTCTCTTCTTTCTCATCAGGTGATAATAAATTGAAAAATTTAACAGTTCCCTACAGCATGAAGCCACAAGGTATAAATAATAATTATTAATGAATTAGTCAATCAACTGCATGACACTATCACACTCACAGTAAGACCCTCCACTGAAAACAATCCCTGTCCACGACTGTTTGACAAATACGAGCGGTTTGTAAGAATTGAATCGAGCAAGTTGGCTACATGGTCATTGTCATACGTAAAATGATTAATCTGATCTAATCGTCCTGTGGCGTTCAGTTCGTGAACTGCTATGTCAATCACTCTGGCCATAGCAAGTATCAAGTCATAACCATATGCACTGTATTTCGTAAACGTTTCATCTACAGGTGTGTTGGACGACATGTTCATTATCATTTGAAATTCCCTAACGATTTCTGTAATGTTCTAAAATAATGAACAAAAACAAAAGTTGGTTTGCAGTTTACCCACTCAACAAACTCTTATACTAACTTTTCCAATCCACGTCTGCTTGTCAGTATTTTCACTTATCTGAATGAAATCGATAATAAAATGACCATTGACTGCTTGTTTCATTTCCTCTTGAGTGCAATTTGTTGTCTCAGAGAGTAGATACCAATCAGATTCGTAATAGCCAACAAAAATCCAGACAAAATTTGGAGCAGATACTCCATTCTTATAAAACTTA
Source organism: Corticium candelabrum (assembly GCF_963422355.1). Lineage (NCBI taxonomy): Eukaryota > Metazoa > Porifera > Homoscleromorpha > Homosclerophorida > Plakinidae > Corticium > Corticium candelabrum. The sequence continues at coordinate 1,236,270 of NC_085085.1, forward strand.
ATAAGAAATTAAATTGATGTAACACTTTTCTACCATAGTCATCGATGCTGGCAAACGTTGCTTACTGTGCAAATGACCTGGCGTGCTATTTCTTCATAAAACAGTCCTATCAACACGTGAACGTTTTCCTTCTGCAAAACATTGTGATGCTCACTGTGTCCAGAGTACTTTACACTTGAATGGCATTGCTTATGAATTACCTTTACTTGTTGTGCTGTATTTGTAAAGTTATTATTGGCAGGTAATACGTGTAAGCTTGGGATATCCAAACCAAACTTTTCAGCCCTTTCCCGGAAATCCTTAGCTGTCTGACAAGCAAATTGTATTATTACATTAGAACACAACATAACAAGTTCATTTCCATGACTCTCACACTGCACTGTAGTGCATGCGTGCGCACACACGTGCAGACACACACACACACACACACACACACACACACACACACACACACACACACACACACACACACACACACACACACACACACACACGTGCATGCGCATGCACGCACACGCATGCACACACACACACTCGCACGAACATGCACACACACGCACAAACATGCACACACACGCAGGCATGCACGCACACATGCACACACACACACACACACACACACACACACACACACCACACACACACACACACACACACACACACACACACACACACACACACACACACACACACACACAATACCAGCGTATATAATTCAGCTGATTCTATGACCACAGCAGACTTTTTCCAATTTAGGGTGCTAAGCAGAAGAACTCGAGCTCGATTTAGTCCAGTCGCTGTTGGTAAAACATGATAGTATCTTCGATAAATAATCCTATTTTGCAACTTTTCTGACTGAGACACAAAATTGAACTAAATAAAAAATAAACATAAACGAAACTAACTTAGTGTAATATTATATAAATTATCTTATTTATTCTATTTTTTACCTTTTTATTTTTGTTTATTGTTCAAATATATTGTAAATTATAAATACAATATTATATAAATAATATATTATTAAATATTATATTATATTGTACATAATATATAGGATAGCTTCCTAGATTAGACTTTCTCACTTAGATGGGAAGTTTCAATATAAAAATTTTAAATTAAAAATAAAATTAAAAACTATATATTATATTATATATTATTAACATATATAAATTATTATTATTTTAAAGCACATATATTTTATTCTATTATAAGACTCAAGTAGAACTTCACAAATTACTGTATACATAGTTATATTATATATACGCGAGAATTTGTGTTAATTAATTTAACTAATTTCCCTTTGCAAAAACCGGCTAATCAGCTAGTAGATGTGTGTAAGCTCACAAGAGGAACATTCCAAAGCTGAGTTGTCGCAGCCAAAGGCTGTGTGACGGGCGAGCAAGCCTCTCCAACTAAAGCAATCATCTTCGCCTTGGGAGACGTCAACAGCTGGTTCATTTGATAGAGCGTCAATCCTACATCACACTAACAGCAAATCCCGGAAGTATGCAACACGTGCACACGTGTCAAGGCGCCAAACAAACACCCAAAAGCTACTAACCTTCGAGTCGTTCAGTAGCAAGACCAGCTCGTGATAAGGAAGAATGTGAGCATTACTATTGACGTGACTGATTGCTAAATGAAGGGCGTGGTAGCCTTGTTCGGAGTACAACAAGTGATTGAAGGTTGTCGGGTACATGCCGCCGATATGCAAACGAGTACGGCCCTGTCCAGCATCTACACGCATCAGAAAAAGAAAGGTAGCCAAGGCATACGCGTGGCGGTAAGAATCCATCTTCCGGTAAGTCCAACAACAATAAAATCCGGGAATGTCTACACATTAGCGTCGTGAAAGCAGTATAGTGCAATGCATATGCAGCAGCACTTGTATGCATGCCAGAAGCGTTCTACTGGGCAGACGAAAGAGAGAGGCCTGAGCAGCTAGAATGCTATAGACAGATTCCCGGGTTTAATTGTCCCTGCCCCGATGTTATCTAAAAATCAAGTCTATATGGAAAGCAGCGCGTTGTTAAATTAATTAAATGAGTATGCGAGGTACGTATTTATTACTAAAAGTTGGTCCTCTGCTGGTGCCTAGAGCTGTGTAGAACAAACTGATCAAAGTATGGTTTAATTAATTAATTGCGTCAACTACTGCACAATGCGTCAGTATATACATATATTACTGTACTATGTACAACTACTACTGTACTATAGATATTAGGCTGAGAAACAGGCAGGCAGGCAGGCAGGCAGGCAGGTTATTTTATTAGGACACATCATCTCTAAACACACTAGAATACATAATTTTTCAATATTTACAAGAAAGTACTTCATAAACAAGTTACAAGTTCAACTATTTCAATGTGTGAAGCACTGAATGTATGTATCTCTGCTAACTACATTATCCTCCAGTAGTGCGCAGGCAGGCAGGCAGGCAGACAGACAGACAGACAGAAGTGCAATGCACATGCATGCACCCAGTGCTCTCAATGCCATCTGTCTGAAATGACAAAAGTTGGAACTGGAAAACAAAAATTGAAACAGAGCAGAACAGGTGAAGGTATGGAGGTCTATTGCAGCCATCCATAAACTGTAGGGTATCTGATCACATTGTCCAACTCTGTGGCAAATTATGTCATTTTCTTACACGGTCTGCACATTATTACCAAAATAGACAACAAACTGTATCTCTAAAACCATCTCTATTGACAGTAAACTGTGGAACCTTACACCAAACCGTTCTCATCGATCTCAACTTCTGATGCACGATCCCATCCTGATGTACTGTCTCAGTTGAAATTTGACAGTGGCAGTGCAGCCGATGATAACTGTGCTGCCACCGAGTCGGTACTATGTGCCACTCTTTGTGCCGACTGTTTAACAAACTCTGCAGACATCGGGTTGTACAACTGACCCATTGCTGATGCAGACAACTGATCAACAGTACGAGCAGCATCCATAGCAGAACGCCGAATCAACGGACCATAATGTGGACCATCTTCATCCGACGAAAGACTGACTCCAGACGATGAACCACCGGACGGACTCTCAACCCCACGTTTACCATTTATGTCAGTTTTATGATCAACTGGTGATATCTGTTGGCGCGTAGACAAGCCAGAATGGTGTCCGGTGAGTCTTGCTGCTCGAGATGTTGACTGAGCAACGTTGGCTACGACTTGTCTGATTGGGGTAGATGATGACAAAGTAGCTCGAGGATGACTTGAAAGAGATTGTGATGAGAAATTTCTTGAGGTAATAGACTGTATGGATTGCAACGACGTGGGTCTTGATGCAAGGGCGTTTCTGGTTGATTCGGTATGGTTTCGTGGTGGCTCATCAAGAAAACTCCATAAGTCATCATTTCCTTGTAATTCGACTTCACTCTACAACAAAAATCAAATCCATATCAACACAGCTGCAAAACCATTAAGCGACTATTTGAGAAATAAGGATGGAAGAACACAGTATACATGAAAGTGTATTGTTTAACACTATTTCTAACTCCTACAGAAACCAAACACCCACACGGTGGCATGGCAAACTTTGGACAGATAGGCTATTGTTGTTGTTGTTGTTGTTGTTGTTGTTGTCCTTTTGCAGGAATTACTACAGACACTGGAGCAACAGATGAATCGTTGGGTGGTTGGGTCACTTACAAAGTAAACAATCATGTCTGTAACAGATACCATTTGGCTCCATGCAGACCCCTACAGAGATATGGTACATAATAATGATATGAGTTCCACAGCATTCTCAAGTACTCATTCGCTGTTTGTTCCATTTCTTACTATTTTCACATGTTTCTATCAACGTCCATCGTACACGATTCATTTAGTATCTGTACAGTTTCAATGATACAAAGCCTGGCTTGTTTAGATGCTATAAATCCAAAGACATCTATTGCTTGATCTAGTTTCATCCTTTGGGCCACAAAAACAAGAAAGTCACTACAAAATTTTAGACATCAAATTGAAAAGCACCATAAAGTAACATACAAAGCTACAATATTTACAATTCAGACCATTCACTGCATCTCGATTGGTCACTGTACTCACCTCGCTCTTGGACATTCGCACTGTAGGAGGAGATGCTGCCTTATTCAAAAAGCTCCACATGTTCTCAACCGTTTCTTGCTTCTTCTCTTTGCCCGCTCGTTTAATGCTCCTTGTCGGCTTCTCTTCCTTGACTGTTTTACTCAAATGCTTTTCAGTTTGGTGGCGGAAAGATGGAGGTGAAGCTGGAGGTGAAGCTGGAGGCGAAGTCGGAAGTGAAGCTGGCGGTGAAGCTGAACGTGAAGATGAATGAGAAGTTGGATGTGAAGTTGGCCGAGAAGTTGGCCGGGGAGTTGGCCGGGAAGTTGGCCGAGAAGTTGGCCGGGAAGTTGGCCGAGAAGTTGGCTGGAAAGTTGGCCGAGAAGTTGGTAGTGCAGCCATGGGTGGAATAGCAACATCTGATTGTTGGTTAACAGTAGATAAAGAGTGAATAAGAGACGATGTCTGGTATATCTGGCCCGTTCTGTAGCCCTGCATGATACAACATCTCTTGCTAAAACTCAACAGCCATACAGTATCATTGCGAGACATAAACTCGCTACAAACAGACGAGAGACAAAACACTGCCGATGTAAACACTTGCTACATGCCTAACAAACGACTAATGATAGACATGAAGGCCTAATCATGAAAGCAACCAAATCACAAATGAGCTACTGTTTGTGACAGATTTCAATCTGAACCATTCATTAATGGTCCGACTTCTTATGCACTTCATCTAGTGTTCTTAAATAGTTTAACTGATTCCGAAACAGTTCAACCACATGCAAATTCAAAGGTTTCAGTGTTCTCTCCATGATAATAAAGCACAGCAGAGACCCTAGTTGCAAGACACACCCCTTACCTTCGTATCACTAGCACAGTGTGGTCCTCACATTTGGAGAGGCTGATCAATCACACTGCAAAGTCACACCTCATTTTTTACTTTTTTCTTTGCCAGCCTGGCCATTCGCCATTGCCAGGAAAGTGTGATGGGCATGCGCGCTTCACCTGTCATAACTTTTCCACACTGGCTTCAGCCTTCACCATACTGAAATACTGATGTGTTCCATCAAACAGATACAGTAGTTAATGTCGTCACCACACTAAGATCAAGCTGACTGTTTGGTAACCTGAGGAAAACATGGCGCTTTGCTTGACACGCCTACAAAGATTGGGAAAGCTGTAGCCCCACAGGCCCCTCAATGCTTGGATACTCTGACCTTTACTCGATGCTGTAGATCAAACTGCATCTCAATTACTGAAGACTTCTGCCCACGAAGGAAAAGAACAAAGTCATTACGGCCTTCCCCTTTATCACCATGAGAAATCTTCCATATTCATTGCACAGACACACACACTAGTAATGCCATGGATCTGCTTGCTGTATATGCAAGTGCAGTGTACAGTACCACACGTCAGAACGCGTGCAAGAGGGCTTGGTTACATGGCTATGGTTGCTCGGCCGAACCAGACTACCACACTTTAGAGAGAACCATGGGTGTGACCCATTCATAAACGGACCAAATTCGCACTGGGATTATATCATACTATATAGTATATAAGATTAACAAACAAACTAACAGACAAACAGATGAGCAGTCACATCCGATAAGCTGTCATTCGTTGATCTACTGCAGTAGACCAGCATAGTTGGTTGTTTTGAATTTGTCTATTTGCCATCAAACTCTAAATGAGACGACTGACCTGCATATCCAGTTTTCTCATTTCGGCTTCCCATTCCAGCTGACCAGTAGCCCACTTCAAATCATCCCCACCCACATTCACTCCAAACACATCCGTATCATCCACGTCAGGTATAATAATATTATCCAGTCCAACAGCCACAGCTCTCACCTAGATAATACAAATAATACTAGATGTACTAGTCACAACAAATTAGCAAGATAAACTATCAGCAAGTCGTCCAAAAGTCTTACAATGTGCCAACAATCAAGCACAGCAAGAAAACGACAAATTCAAAAATGAAAAACATGAAATATTGGGAACACTGACTCGAACTGATACAGTGTATGTAATACACTCGAACCTCCCTAATCCAGACCTCTGAGATCAGACAACTCCCTAGACCGGACAATTTCACCCAGCGCATATCAGCTCTTGGGACTCCGATGATAAGCACTTTGGCAAGAAACTCCCCATCTAAACACTTAATTCGCAAGCCTGTCTTGACTATCACGTCCCAGTGTGTACGAGAACACGTATGTAACGTATGTAACTGTAGTACAAAGTACACATGTACAATACAGTGTAGTACAAGTGTGTACGGTACACGCATACTGTATGCACAACTGGTATGACGTTCACATTAGGATATAACGCACGTTAGCTATCTCTATCTTCCGGACATTTCTAGAATCCGGACAGCGGCTGGTCCCATACTGTCCGGATTAGGGAGATTTGAGCGTACCTCAAATGTCCGAAAGCTATATAAACCTGAAGTAGCTAAACAAGTCCATGATTTCAAGTGCGTCTGCCAAACTACGAACACAACCCCTGTCTTTCAAATTAATCATTACATTTTCACAGGGTAATGCATCCGTGTCTACTGATAGACAGAGATATGTTACAGCCTTGCAACATCAGTGATTTGCTCTCACTATCGCTGTTAGACCAAACCAAGAAAAATTGTGAAGACTGGATGACATTCCCTCAAAAAGTACAATCAGTCAGTCGGATTTATTTTTCTTTAATTTTTTCCCTGACGTAAGTCTATGAGTACACTGATACAGTTACACTGATGTGGTTACACTTCCGTAGGCTGTCAAGCGTCCGGCTCTCAGCTACTCTCAGCACTCTACCGTTTACCAAACAGTGTGGAACCTCCGTTACTGTGACGCATACGGCAGGTATACTATCTGAACAAGAAGTATTTACCTAGTTGACTTCAACAAAGCAGGTACGTCCGCACTTCACTGCAAGTCTAACATAAAATGTCAGAGCAAAAAATCCTTTGAGAAATACGATTGGTCGGGTTACCCAAACTTGACAAGCTTTTTTCGTTTGGCTTCATTAGATCTAACATCTAACATAGATGCCATACATGACTACAGTTTAATAGTGCCATGACGAGGAGGAAGAACGACAAATGATAAGAAGTGCTAATAGTAGCAGCACCATCACACCACCTTTCTACCCCTCGGTGCATGCGTGAGGGTTACGGTTGTCGTGTGTGTGTGTGTGTGTGTGTGTGTGTGTGTGTGTGTCTGTGTGTGTGTCTGTGTGTGTGTGTGTGTGTGTCTGTGTGTGTGTCTGTGTGTGTGTGTGTGTGTGTGTGTGTGTGCGTGCATCTGTGCGTGCATCTGTTCCCACTCTATCTCCTTCAGAGTCCATTGAAACCAGCACACAATGACACTCTCGGGTTTATCATAAGCTTTCTTGGATCACTATGTGTGGAGTTTCAAAAAAAAAGCCGTCCATTAAGTAACAGCATGAAAAGCCAATATTCAAATAAGTCGGAGCTCCACTCGAGCCGTGTTCGCGCACTTTTGGGACAAATAAAATGCAGGAACTACTCGAAAGGCAACTGATTAGTCAAGAGCTACCTACCTACCGGTGTAAATAGAGTCGCTGTCCATACGTGCTGTACAGACGGGTTGACTTCTGGATGTTACCACACACTAATAGCAACTAAACAAATCAGTCGCACCCACATGTCATTGACGAAAGTTCTGTATTCGTACAAAACACGAATTGATTTCCTACATTTCCTACAAGAATCCAAGAGAATGCATGCCTGTCTCTACTGCCTGCGTAATTCCGTTAAGGGTTTTGCACTCTAATGTCACCATTCATTTAATTAATTAACAATCTACTTCACGTGAGCATGACAAAGTGTGACCAACCTGATACTCGCAAGCATTCACCAATATGTTCAAAAAATAAAAAGCCTCCTCCACGGTGTCACCAAGAGCAACCAACCCATGGTTATTAAGAATCATAACCTGTTGACAAGTAACAACCCTGCCTATTTGATGAAACTTAAAACTCAAGGCTCTATAAATTTACTTTGCTTTCTGATCCAAGGTCACGCGATAACTCCTCTCTTTCGTCATCCGACACGACAATGCCTCTGTATGAATGGTACGTTACTTCGCCAAGCTGTAATGTACATAAAAATTAGTACACAAGTGCAGTAATGAAACCAAACAAAAAGGGATGAAACATTTTTGCATAAAAATGCAAACCAGATGAGAAATAAACCAAAGAAATCAACCCACAGATTCACTAACTGACAGACCAGAGAACCCAAGCCAACTTCAAATATACAGTAGTAGGAAACAGTACTATTAGGCCAGGCCAACAAAATTTTTGAAGCACAAAAAATCAGACTGACCGACCGACTGAAATAACAAATAAATAAAAAATCAAACTGAAGACGTAAAGTTTGAGTATGTGCAGTTGCCATTGTGGCACATAAGGAGAACACTAAAAGTAAATGGAGCACAGACACTGAAAAAAGACAAGCAGAACAAGGGGGACAAAGACACTTGACCACATGCTGTTCACGCTTGCACTGCCACAGATATCTATGTGCATAAGTGTTTTGCCAACCTTGCCACAAAAGACAAACTCAAAATTGGACAGGCAAATCCAAGCATAAAAAATTTAATTGCTTTGGCCTTAGATACAATAGTAAAAGTGTTCTCAAGGTCAAGAGTGTCTGTCATTTGACTACCAGTTGACTTCAGATAGCAACTAGTTCAACTTCAAAGTTGTCTTGCTTCGTTTGTGCTTATTGAGTCTGTTGCCCTGCTACCTTCACCTCTGGTATTTAGCACATACAGCTCAAAGTGTGATGAACATATCACATGATTACTATGTGAATACCTTCTTATCAAGACTGAAAACCTTTAATGACCAAATAGAAGGCATGAGTTTATCTTGACAAACAGACAAGACCAAGAGACAAGCATGTAACCAGAAAGTCGGACATATAGACAATAAAGACACACGACGACAACAGACAAACACAAAACAGATAGAAATACAACACACACACACACACACACACACACACACACACACACACACACACACACACACACACACACACACACACACACACACACACACACACACACACACACACACACACACACACACACAGAAATTCAACAAACAGACACATCAGTAAATAGACATTAATAAAGTCCTCACCGACAAAGCATCCTGCGTTATCGGCAAGAGCCCACATCTCATGCAGCTGACAGCAACTCCAGCTGCCGTGTGAACATGTATAATACAACGTATATCCGGTCGGCTGGCATAAATAGCTGAGTGAAGCGTATAGCCCGCCTTGTTGATCCCCAACGATGTTGATCCAGGATCAATAATTTCGCCGTCAATATTTACTTTCACAAGACTCGATGCCGTAATTTCGTGATACAATAAACCAAACGGATTGATTAGAAACTCGTTGTTCGTATGCAATAGACGAACCTAAGAGAGAGAAAACAATATTAAATGACTGAGGACAAATGAATATGATGACTGCTAATCAAACAAGAAATAAACATTTATTGTCAACATTTCAGAGATTGAGTATTAATTATTAGTTGATTAAATATAAATAACAATTATTGTCCAAAGATGCCATCCAACAAACCACAGACAAACATAAATACATGATACAAACATACAGACAAAGACAGTGAGAGAAACAGACGGACAAACAGACAAACAAACACACAATCCGACCAACAAACAGACAGACAACCTGACAAACTGACCAACAAATCTAAGCATAATACAAAAACAGCATATAATATTCCCTATCCTCTACTCCATCATTACCAACATATTCCCTTTCTCTTACACTCGTGTCCATAGATGTCATCCAACCAACCACATACAAACAAACACAAAACACAACCAAACAGACAAACATAAAGGAAAATATATATATTGACAGACAGACAGACAGACAGACAGGCGGACTGACAGACACACTGACAGACAAACAAACAGACAGACAAACAGACAGACAAACAGACAGACAGACAAACAGACTGACAAAAAAGACTGACAGACAGACAAACAGACAGACAGACAGACAGACAGACAGACACATAAACACACAGCCCAACAAACAAATAGCCGAACAAATCTTAGTACATATGACAAACAGCCTACACTGATTCCCTACTCCTCTACTCTACCACTACACACATACTCCCCTCTCCCTTACACTCGAGTGTCCATAGATGCCATCTGACCACCCATACAAACAAAAACAAAACAGACAACCAAACAGACAAACATAAATGGAATATATATATATATATATATATATATATATATATATATATATATTGACAGACAGACAGACAGACAGACTGACAGACACACTGATAGACAGACAAACAAACAGACAGGTAGACAGACGGACTGACAGACACACTGACAGAGACAAACAGACAGACAAACAGACAGACAGACAAACAGACATACATTAGGTATAGATAGCAGTATAGTTGTAGTGGCCGCATAGAGCCTGCTTAAACTCACCTTCTCTTCATTAGCCTGTAGTAGTGTTCATGTTTGAAATATATGAGGATTAACAGACAGACAGACAGACGGACAGACAGACGGACAGACAGACAGACAGACAGACAGACGAACGGACACAGACAAACAGACAGACACACTGACAAACAGACAGACTGACAGACACACTGACAGGCAGACAAACAGACACACACACACAGACAGACTGACAGACAGACTGACAGACAGACAGACAGACAGACAGACACATAGACACACAACCCAACAAACAAACAGCCGAACAAATCTTAGTACATATAACACACAGCCTACACTGATTCCCTACTCCTCTACTCTACCACTACACACATACTCCCCTCTCCCCTTACACTCGAGTGTCCATAGATGCCATCCGACCACCCATACATATCAATCAGTCGATACAAAGACGCCAACTTGTTCCTAGCAATCCTCTCCGCCTTGCCATACTTTAACGCCAACGCTCCTCGCAAATCAGCAACCGGAACAACACAACTAGCCCTCGAAAGTGACGTCACAGGGCTCGTGCTCTTCACCCGGGACGTCATCTGATTGGCCGACTGAGTTGCTACTTCCCTAGCAACATCATCAGCCCGCCGAAACGTTTCGCGCTGTTTGGTTGGTCCCTCCTCGGCTTGCAGTTGAACAATCGTCTCCAATTCGTCGCGAAATGACTTGGAATTCAACACGGCACTGACTCGGCGTGAGCGTTGGAGGACACAGAAGTCGCGTCGTAGACTGTCGGGCAGCTGACGTTGTTGGTAGGAGAGTGTAATGTGACGAGGTGGCAAACTTTCCGTGCGACGAATCATGACACGATTTGTTGTTCTGTGGCAACGCCTACTGACACATACGGGAACTGCCACGGAGTCTGATGTCAACGCAGCGGCAGGGTCTGGCTATGCGAGACCAAAACGTAGGTGTACCATTTTAGTTTTAGTCGCTCCTATTGTTTTGTAATATTGCACTAATCTATGGCACATTGACGTCAAAATTAAAGGTCTGTCCACCGGTAGGTTTCGCGACAGTCACGTGTTCACAATCCTGACCACGTGGCCTCATTGATTTTTCTCTAGAAATGCATGTGGTCTGTTCATAATTTGTAAATTCATGAGCATTCAATGTAGATTCATGACCATTCTATGATACAATGCCAGTCATGCACAACCTGATACATTTTCGCCCGCCAAAACTTGGCCAATGATACAATTCAATTAAATCACGTGACCTCAAAAGAGGCGGGAAGTACATTACAAAATGGTGTAACCAGTGACATCTAATAATAAAGCTGCTGTGTACTTCAGCTGTTACGATTTATCATCTGTACACATTAAACTAAACACAAGTAGCCAGTCTGCAAGTTCGACTTTCTCTGATCACAGTTTGTGGCTTTTAAAAAAGCCGGTTTTATAAGAGCGACAAGCGCTCACCGTCTAGGGCTTGCTGCTGGTGTACTTGGTCACCGCCTTCGTCCCTTCGGATACGGCGTGCTTGGCCAGTTCACCGGGCAACAGAAGTCGGACGGCTGTCTGGATTTCGCGACTCGTGATGGTCGACCGTTTGTTGTAGTGAGCCAGACGGCTTGCCTCAGCTGCAATGCGCTCGAAGATGTCGTTGACGAACGAGTTCATGATGCTCATGGCCTTTGAGCTGATACCCGTGTCAGGATGGACTTGTTTCAGCACTTTGTAGATGTAGATGCTGAACGTCTCTTTGCGTTTACGATGTCGCTTCTTCTCGCTTGCTGGCTTGGCCTTGCCGGCTTTCTTCTCGCCCTTCTTGCTCGCAACTTTGGCTGGCATGTCTCTGTGTTACTGAGAACTGTGAGGACAGAGTGACAACCGGCCTATAAATACATCGCGGGTCGGATCGGAAAGCGGATCGAACGGTAACACGAAACTGAGACTGCCGTGTGCGGACCTGAACGGGATACTTGATTGACGCATGCGCATTTTGGCACGTGAGCTGACAGGTTGCCTTTCTAATTAAGTTAATTAATCTGGTCTATTTCTATACTATATATGTCCAATAAGACAACCAATACATACAAGGAGATTCTAGACCAATACAAGACAACCAATACAAGGAGATCCTAGACCCACTAGTGCGCATGCCCGTGGTTGGACGCGCACTGTCTGTACAGGCGATGGACGTTCGGGCTAGTAGAGGTGAGTCAGACATTACTAGATGAGTGTGCGTGGACTGAACGTCTTTTTTCTATCTTTGGTGCGGTCAGTCTCGCGAAACTGTATCTTCTATTGATTTCTAGAACAAAACAAAACTCTTGAATTGCATGGTCAGTGTGCAGACTTTTCATCCGTACAGCACATTGTACTTGTATTCATTCTTTATAAAATGAGTAACGAAGACAGCTGGATGTCGATAGCAACAGTGTTGCTCGATCTTACTGTACTGTGTATATTCTAGTGTCTACTGTACGACAGCAGGCATCACTAGGATCAGAGGTAAAAGGCTTGATACAACAATCATGAATGGTACAATTAAGACATTTTAAATTCAATTTAGAGGTTATTCTGTACTAGGTAAGCTTCAGTGCACACAGACTTAATTAACTGTCTTAGTGTTGTACAAATGATGATCTTGTCACTTGCTATAGGAAACTGCCACTGCATTTGGTCAGCTGTGCTCGTCTTTTGTCGGCTCGTTGGGTATGTTTAATGCCATTACTACTGAGCTAGTATATCTGTCTGTCAGTGTCAATTGAAAACCTTTAGTATAACAGTTACATTGATGTGTATACTTACATTGTTGATGTACACGTAATACGGTATGTACTACAGGGTGCATCTGAACGTTGCAATGGTTACTTGATCGAGATACGGGCAGTCTAACTTGTTGAATTGGCAGTCATGTCAAAGCAGTGTGCTTGTTGTCAAAGAAAGGCTGCATGGGTACCTGTATACCTCATCAGTCAACAGAGCGGTCAGATCAACCTGTAAGTACAGTGTAGTGGTTTGTGTTTGTTTGTACATGTACTTTATCTGCCAAACAGATGCTACTGATAAGCTGGGAAATAAACTGTGACTTGTCATTGCTATGATCACTACTTTATTCAAAGTCTGTGTAATTAAGTTAATGACAGCTGCAGTACAAGCATAAGTGAAAGTGTTCTTCTAATGTTGATGTGGCTTTTGGTAAGCCAAGCAACTGCATGCACTAACAATGTAATTTACATCGGATTTAATTAAGTTATGTGACTAATCCTACAATAGTCTGTATCATGTACATACCTAACACTGTACTGACAATTTGTTGATTTGATTAGCTTAAGGTCTGAGGAAAGATGTCACTGGTCACCTTTGTCAGGTATATAGTCTAGCTCTTATGTTTGTGCACATAAGATGAATAAATGTCAATTTTTCTGAGATAGTGATGGTCAGAGATCACTAATCAGGAGGAACTTAAACGTCAAAGATGTGAAACTTATAGTCATGTGTACAAGTCACTGGTAGCAATTAAGAAATCACATACAGCACTGTATATGAAGTTTGCAAGGTATGTGATTTTATTGCTACGTGTGTGCAATGACTCAGCATGGAACCTGGGACTGAAAAAGGTTTGTAATTCATTATGGTTACCAGTGATCAATATAACAGCCGGCCATCAGCCATTGGCTGACAAAAAAATGCCAATTGGCCAGTATCAGTAGACCACAGCCTGACATTTTGCCGACCAAACAGGAGAGAACACGCGACATCTAGATGCTTGTACATGCAATGGTTGTTGCCATTGTTTGTATAGGAACATCTGTTTACGTTGAAGTGACACCAGATATGCCTGTTATCATACCGTGTGCACTCAGAAATAGAAACCACAGGTGGATTAGGATCTAATCTGAACAATTAACACAAAACAATTAGCATAAGTGTGTACAGTAGGCAAGTAGTAGGTTACTAATTAACGTGCCCAATCCTAAAACAGGGAAAGTGTTTCTAATAAATAGATCTTCAGTCAATGCTTGTCACCAGCCTCATTAGTAAATTTTAGCGGCTGCAGCAGTGAGTGCATGCATTGAATGAAACCTACAGAAAACGGGTGGATCTAGGATGTGGCTGAAGGGGGTGCGCGTGGGTGTGAAATCAATTGTGAGCGTGGTCAGAAAGTTGTTTAATTAAGAAGGGGCATCTTATGCAGGAATGAATGACACACGCGAGCGCACGCACATGTAATGTGTATGTACATGTACAGTATGTACTGTAATTATAGTCACAATCACTGAATGCAAGATTGAACAACGAGATCACACCGCTTCTGATTTTGAAAGATGACTTTGGCATATTAATACGCACAAATCAACATCCTATGCAGAGATTGTCAGTCTAAAGAGAATCAAAAAGCCTTTACAATATTGAAACTACGTAGTCTTTGGACTTCTCTAGATATGCTTCCGAGTCTTAGTTAATGACTACAGATCACAGCCATTGTCCACAAACTGATCTTGCAGAGGACTAACGAGTAGCATGCGCCTAGGATGTGCTGTGGCAAATCGATCCAAAACCCGATCTATATCAAGAGGCAGACTTGTGAACGTCCTACAGACATGGGCATAATTATGGAGCCACCATGAGCATGTGACTTAGATTTAAAAATTATCGGACTTTCTCAGACACTGCAAGTACATGCATCTACAGCAACAGCTGCATTTTTTAGTAAATTGAAACAAGTCATAATGGTGAGGTAATGGCTCTGATTGTGCCATTCACATGTCTGAGATTGGAGGTGATCATGTGTGACCTACACGACTGCTTCTTCCTGTCAGTGCAACCAATTTAAAAGTTAATAATGAAAATCGTTTTTCAAAAAGATTCTAAACAATAAAATGACTTTGTTTATGTCAGAGGAGACTATGCGTTTCAATTTACTTGCATATTGTGAGTCTGCTCTTGTGATGTTGCCACATGAATGGTTTGGACATGGTAATGTATGATGGTGGTGGTTAGTCTGGTCATTCTCTAATCCTTTGTTGCTATGGGTTGTCAAAGCGTCCAATCAGAAGAATATAAATACCCAAATAGCATGACTTATGTAGAATTAGCAAGTCAGCAGGTATATTCATAAATCTGCAATTGTTGATTTTCATGCCTCAGCTGATATGGGGGTGGCTCCATAATTATGCCCATGTCTGTATCTTAACCCGATCTATATCAAGAGGCAAAGACTTGTGAACGTCCTATCTTTACCGCATACACTAAATTACGTTGTCCTTTCGCGCTAAGTAACCTACTCTAGACATAGTATGATACTGCGTCTAGAGACGTAGGCGTTAGTCTGCCTGAAGGGGTAGCGCGCGCCCCTCGCGCCCCTCCGTCTATGCCTGGATCCGACTCTGGAAAACTAGGTGTTGGGTGTCTAATTACTACTTGTGAAAGCTAGCGCCTTCTAATTACCTATGAAAGTATAAAAAAGATTGATGGTTTACTATTTACGTTCTGTTTGAACACCAAAGTAAGTGTTTTGATCTTTCTTCTTAGCTACAAGACATACGACCTTCCATTGCTAAAATATTCTCAAGGCAGCAGATTTTTACTTTAGATTTGTAGATACAAGGTTCACAGATATGTATTTCACACGTCGTTTGGTTACACGCCCTGTAGAGTAGATTTCATGATTGACATTGATTGAAGACACACCGCAGCTACAAGCACTTCCGGCGTTTGACTGAACTGGCTTGAGTAATGCGTCTGCAATTAGATCTCGTCGCTGCTCGGTTGTATCTAGCTGATGCTCCATTAACTCACCAATCATTCCAGGTTGCAGGGGATGGCAACTGCTTCCGCATTGTGATGTTGTTTTACTTCTACTTGCAATCAATGTTGGGTTTCATTTGGTTTAAACTGTTACCTTGCCATGCTTGGCTATACTTGTTTTAGCATTGCTTTTTCAAGTAGGGCCTAAGAAGTAATGGAGACAATGGCTCTTGGTATATTCATGTATATTCTATCACTTGCTTATTACCTATCATACTATAGTATGTTATCTAAGTGAGACTAAACTCTCACACTAATGAGCAATCTTTGTCAATTGCTTAGGGCGCGTTTCCACTAGTGCCTATACCGGTTTACCAAGTGGTTTAAGCTAAACTGGTTTAAGAATTGACCTGTTTCCACCTGCACTAAACCAGTTATATGTTAAGCCTAAACCGCTTTCTTAAACCTACTTTGAAGTAGGTTTAGCAAAGTGGTTTAGGTTTAACTGTCACGTGACAGTAGTGCTTGTTTAGATGGCTTCTGACAACGCTGTTTTGATGATATTGACTGTTTTGTTGGGATACGATTGCCCTAGAAGATGTAAGGGTCGTTAGCTAGGGGAAAGAAATCAGCAGCTATGGAGAGAGAGAAGACTGTGTCCTTAGTCATCATCATGCAAATTCCTACTGGCAGATGCTGAATCAGTAACAACCAACAGTTGCCCTGACTCAGTGACAGACCAGCCCAATACTTCAAAATAAGGCGTTCCTAGTCGGTTTGTTTAGCACATCCCGGATGTGCAAGTTCCTAGTGGATACAGTCGCTTTCTTGAACTGGTTTAGTTTTAAACTCATTTAAGCTAAACTAGTTTAAGGTGCAGCTAGTGGAAACACGGCCTTAGTTAGTAATACAGATTTTAAAATTGCTAATTGAAAGTTAATTTACTGGCTTAAATATGGTAGATAGATACCTTCTTCTTTTGGCTCATGATTTTGAGCTACTGGTCAATACAAGCAGTTGTGAGATCCTTACTGCATTAATATTAACAACAATTAAACAAAAACTGTACTTTAGAAGTGGACATTTGTACAAATCTGTGCAGTTCTTTTTCTATAAATAGTTACTGAATCAGAATGGCCGATCAAGTTTATCAATGGCCGGTCAAATTTGAATTTGATCTGACATTTGTCTGGCTAATGAGAAAAAATTATATTGATCATTGGGTTACTGTTGCAGGCGACACAATCTGCAGCTGATTTTAGGTCTAGCAAGCTTACTGATTGCCATGTTTGTTTTCTAGACAGACGCCAACTACCTGCTGACTGACAATTGCTGTGCAATTATTTGTCAGATCTTCAGTGATGTTTGGAGAAGTAAATCGTCAGCAGGTTCTAGGACTTCGTGCAGGCTGGCTTAGTTGGATGTCACATTACTTCATCTTGCTTTCTCTTGCTTTGTGTATGTGGTTGCTAATTAAATAAACACAAATGTGCTTGCCAGATTTCTGATTTTCTTGTTTGTTATCTAGCATACTACCTACTACCTACTGTGCCATTTTGTTTTATTATATCTACATCTACATTTTTAGTTATAGTATCACGTTGCTGGTGATGTGTTCCATGGATCGAGTCTGATGGCTATGGTCAATATAAGAAATCAAACAGCTTTAGTGATAACTGTTAACATGCAAGTCCAACAAAATTCTTTGAGTCAAAACATTTTGTTGCTTCAAAAGTTAAATCGTAAACGTGAACAGGAAGAAATAATGAAAAATTGGAGGAGCTGGTTGTGAAGTAGACAATTAGTACGTGAAAGGTCTGTTAGTTGTCGAAGTTATCATGATTGTTGGTAGGTAGGTCAGGTTTTGTACATTGAGTTTAATTAACAAGTCCAACAAGATTGTCTAGAGAAATTGAGTCAAATCATTGTTTAATTAAAATTCATTCTGTACGTATTTCTTCGCTTTCAGAAAGAAAAGTACGGAAAGAAATTGAAGGATCTGATCATGAAGAGAGAGAGAATATTTATATAATAATATTTGTATGAATTTATCATGAGTGCAGCAACCTAGGACAGGGAGGCCGCTCATGCAAATTCTACTTAAACCACACGTGACCCTCCTATTGCTTGGATTGGGTATTTGTGTCGATGCTGCTTCTGATGGAGCACAGGTCGATCTCTAGTTCGATTTAAACGTTATGACGGAAGATTTTGAATCTACGGCTGACGCTACAGTCGTAGAACCAGGTGCGTATCTACACATGTACTGTTTTCCGGTTTCGCAAAACTTGATCGGTGAATTACAGCGTTGTATTCATTTGCGCAGGCGTTATATTGACAATCCGTGAAGCTTCTGAACGCGACCAGAAGTTTACACTTCCATGTCAATGGACTAACTTTAGAAACCAGCCGATTCCGCTTGACAAACCAGAAAAGCTTTTGTCAGCAGATGATAGGGCTGCATTTCCGCATATTGCTTTGCATTTGCTCAAACCTGGTGATGATGTCCCTGACTTGTTGATACGGTTTCAGAGCGGTAACGCTAGAGGAGTCGTGCTTGCTCATACATCTGATGATGTGCCAGACATCGAAGGACTGCAGCTGAATGCTGGTGATGTTAGAATACCTGTGGTGCTGATTGCTCGAAAACTGGGAGAGGGTTTGCTGAGCGAAATGCGCGAGTTCTCAAACACACTACATGTCTCTATTTTACAGGAGAGCTCAGCGCACTCTACCCTTTCCGAATATCAACCACCAGATGTTTGGAAAGCTGCTGGCTATGCGGCTTCTTGTGTTGGCACAGCACAAGAAACACCAGGCCATACTGGAAAGCATTTTTATTTTAGGAAAAGAATGCATAAGCTGCTGTTTGATAGTAGCTCTAAGCCTGTAGTGATGTGCACAGATTTTGAGAAATTTAGCAAAACTTTTCAATTGCTGGATGAGCATGAACAGTATTATAGTAAACAGAAGAAGGTCAGTAAAGTTAAGTTGAAGAAACAGTTTGAGGAGATTTGTAGTCAGCTGACCAAATGTATGGAGAAGAACTACCTCCAAGACTTTCCATTCCACTGTATTATGGTGTGGTGAATTCAACGGTAAGACAAGTCAGCTGTTGTCAGTGTATTACTGTAGTTTTACTTGATTGGTGATTTAGTTGTATTCAACACAATCAACTTACAGTTTCTAAATCCAAAGATTTTATGACTTATAAAGAGTCTTGTGAAGAACGACTGCGACGTCTTGAATCTCAGTCACTGGAAACCGTATTTCTTCCATTTGTCAAGTACATACAAAGCATTGTCTTGGTGTGCATGTTAAGAAATAGCTGCATGTTGTTGATGTATAGGAAAGATTCGTTACTGCCATTTCATAAAGGCCAACTATCTGCTTCTGTGTTGCATCAGTTCTTACTGGATGTTTGTGAAAGTTATCGTGTAGACAAGAAGACCTCAGCAGGCAATCGCATTGAGAGTTTTGGAATCTCTCTCATTGCAGGTCTCTGTGTACTTTTATTTGTATTATTGATGATAATAGCATGTTGACCGTAACGACTTACTAATATCACATTTTACAATGTAACAAGTTGTATTAGAAAGTTGGATGTTTTTTGTTCTAATTAAAGGAAAATGTCTATTACACATTATTACTTTTTATTATTATTACCATACTCGCTTGATAATTTCCCACTCTATGGTTAGCGAACACCATCGGTGAAGTATGGGATTTCCAGTCCTCTTCTCACATGCATGTGCTTTACAAGATTGAAACTCACTTGGGCAACTGTGTGCTGGCAGCTACAACGGATGAGCTGCAACAATTTATCAATTTATGCGGCATTAGCTTAGTAGTCTGATACTGCATGGTCATAGCAGTTTGATTACTAATTATTGAAGTAAGTGCATGGTTACATGAAATGTGTTAGAACTCTTCTTTTGACTTGTTGTGGCTGCTAGCATGTTGTGGCATATGAGAGTTTTCTTGCTGTACAGCACGTGTGAGAGAAGTTACCTAAGCCAAGTGTACCAGCTGTCGTCGAATATCACGAAGAGGAGACCTTGGAGCCTAGGCGGAAACGGAACGGGCATTTAGTGCCCAGAAGTGTATTATTAAGTCAGCAACTACAATTTAGTGCCCAGAAGCGTATTAAGTGAGCAACTCGAAGCTGTCTGACTACAAGCCGGTTATCTGACTCATTCTCATTTCATCCAAGGGACAAGACTTAGCCAAGTTTAATCCATCTGCAGCTATCAAGCTATGACAAGAAACTGGGAAAGGCTTATGTCGCCTGTTTGACAAGGGGTGGGACAATGATGAAATTCTGTGACATGTGTCATGTTAAGAACATGAGATGTATAATATAATTGCATTGACTGCTCTGCAGGTTGTCAACTAAGTGAAGTTCTTTATACTGATTAAGTAGTGAATAAAACTCGTGTCCATAACACAGTGTCAGATTAATTAAGTATTGAAACATGTTTGCTGCAAAAAGTAGCAAGATGTCTCGGCAACCAAATTGCTTTCGTTCAGGGGCCAAATGCAAATAGTACCTACATGCCGGTATGTAGTTACCAATATTAAATGCATGACTAAACTGGTTGTAAAGAGGAGCAAAGTTACACATTGGAAATATTACATTTTTGAAAAGGATTGTTGTTTTTGAAAATAAGAAACATTTGCTAATGTGCCAAATCTATTTTATGAAGCTTTAGGAAATGTAGTAAACAGTGATTAATTTGTAGCTGAAATGGCAATGGTCATTCAGCAGCAGCAACAAGTGAAGCCGGTTGTTACTTGGGAGTCACTAATAACGGTAAACATGATTAATACCAGCTGCACGTTTACACTACTTTGTTGCAATGCTTGTTATTGTACAGAAAATTGATGCGAGCTGTTTGCCTTGGAGTCAGAAATTGCTTGATGAAATAAAGCAGCAACTTGATATGGCACCATCTATGGGCCTACAGGCAAATAATCGATTTAATTGCCGGGCTTTGGTATGGTTTATTCAACATTACAGGTTGATGTCTTTTGACAAGATTCGGTAAGACTTCATGTGTGTGTGTGTGTGTGTGTGTGTGTGTGTGTGTGTGTGTGTGTGTGTGTCTGTGTGTCTGTGTGTGTGTGTCTGTGTGTGTCTGTGTGTGTCTGTGTCTGTGTCTGTGTGTGCGTGTCAGTGTCTGTGTCTGTGGTGCTATAGTTTAGCCAGTTAGAGAGTAATCCAATTGAGTGAGTACATCCGAGACCATTCGGGTTGCAAGTTCAAGTCACAGTGATGGCGAGATATGGCATAATTTCCTTGGACAAGAAACTCACACACAATTGCCTTTCTCGACTCAGGAGTATAAATGAGTACCTGGTCTTTTACTTGGGACCTAAGCAGCCATTGGCTGTGACGTGACATCAGCCACTGGGGTCCAGGTGAAACTTCAGGTGCTCACACCACAGTTGGCTTTACAAGCCAGTGCTCTTATGAGTACTTGACTTGGCTCCAGGAGATTGCTAGCGCAGATGCAGACTTTTCTTGAGTAGTGCACAGGAGCCCAGCTGTTGATTGAGGGCTTGACCAGTAATTGGCAGCTCCTGACATTTAGGTGTGTGTCAAGGTCAACAAAACAGATGTGCAAGGACGATAATACTCCCTAGCTTTTTCTATCAACGCCCTAAGAGAAATGAGTTGGTCAGTGCACCCTCTACCCTTGGGGAAACTACACTGGTTTTTATGCAGGAGAGCCTCAGATCTGGGTTTGATCCTGTTCTATATAGTGCGAGTGAAGACCAGACCTTGCTGGGAATGCGTAAGAGGGCAATGCCTTTATAGCTGTTACCCTCAGAGCATCTTCCCTTCTTGTGAAGAGAGACAATGAGGTGGTTTAGCCAATCCGAGGCGACACTCTCACTGCTCCAGATAGAGTTGAACAGTGAGGTGAGCCAGCGGATGGATTCACCTCCTCCCAATTTCAACAATTCAGCAGATATGCCGTCAGCTCCTGCGGCCTTACCAACTCTAAGCTGTTTGATAGATACCTGAATCTCTTTCTCAGATAAGGACTGGAATGGGTCTTCATTATATGGGAATAGTTTTCTGTAAGACAGTGTAGTACCAATGATGTCTGGCAGTGCATCAATGTCCAGCTGACAACCCGATGAGCAGCAATTGACACTTCTGCAAAATGTTATGCTCAACGTTGAAGCTTGTCAATGTCATTGAGAGTTTGGATTTGTCCTTGGAAAGGATATTGGATGATGAAGGCTTAGATGCTTGATTCCTAAGCAGCTTAAGCTCTAGTCTTAGACTAAACTTCCACCACAACCTAGTTGCTGTAACCTTTTTTTCTTTGTTTTTAGCTTCTGTTGCCTTAGCACTCCACCGTGTATTTCTTGCTTTCTCAGCTGCCAACTTGGTTAACCTTCTCAGCCTGCGATATTCTGCCAAGGTATTTGGATGTCGCTGGTCATCACTACTAGATATGTCCCGTAAATGTAACCATGCTCCTTTATTCTTCCTGGAGAGATTCTTCACTTCATCTGTGATCCAATCAGCCTCCTTTTTTGGCAAAGGGGGTAGGTTGTCACTTGCTTCTTGGATGGCTGACTTGAAGGAAGCCCACTCATCCTCAATACAAGGATTACTGACGGCAACATGGTTGACATAAGCATCTGCAAGTGATGCACGAAAGGCTGACATTTTGTTCGATGGTAAACACTTGGTCTGATGGGGAGGAGAATAATAACACTGACGACGCTTCGTTTTAGTCTTGAATCGAAAGGTGGAGACGACGAGCTCATGGTCTAATTGATGGTAAACTCCCCGGTGGACACTCGTATCCAAAACAGAAAAGAGCGATGTTTGGCACTGACTAGTATATAGTCAATTACATGACCAGGATTGGTGCATTGTTTGGTCACCATTGCAATGCCAAGTATACTAATGAATTGACTTGTGCCAAAACTAGGTGTTAGTAATAGAAAGTTTGTTAGTGACACAAAATCCAACTGACTTTGGCCATTTCTGTTTATTTCACCTACTCCATGAGGACCAATACTTGTATGCCATGTGTTGGTATCTGTTCTTATTCGAGCATTAAAATCTCCTAAAATGGTGACCATATCTGTTGCTGGAATGGTTGCCATTGCAGGACTCAATTCATTGTAGAAATCATCTGATGGTTGGCTGGCTTCAATTGTTGAGGTGACAGGATTAGTTGGAGCGCAGACAGCAAAAACTGTAATGTAGGAAAGATGTGACTTCAGACGGATATGCATGATGCTCTCATTGATTGGGCTTAAAACACTTCCAGCTGCTTCCCAAGCAACTCGAGCACGAGAAAATAAGATGATGGCGACTTCACAGAATGTGAAGAGTCAAAGCCGGAATGGTGTAGTACTGTGTCGTGCACAAGAATTTAAGTATATATATACTAGCCCACATTCCGTTCTCTGCATGGGCAGATTAGATTAGTTGTTAGTAAATTAATATATCGTTGTATGCTCACACACACACACACACACACACACACACACACACACACACACACACACACACACACACACACACACACACACACACACACACACACGAGGTTCTTTGGGCCTTAGAAGATGTTTAGAAAATGTATTTTTTGGATTTGGTGCAAATGCAATGAGAATTTGGAGAGAAACGCAAGCTGTAAAAGAACAGCTTCAATCGGCAAGAAGTTGGCGTTTGCTGGAAGCATTGCGAAGGACGGCGACGTGTAAAGTCCACGCGGGATTGGTACAGGCGTGCGTTCCAATAAACCATAAGGTGTAGCATTTGCATTTTTGCAAGATTTCACATGGGGTCAACTCCTTGAGAGGGGACCCACGATCCATGAATGGGTGCAGACTGAGCCAGGGTAGAAGAGCAGACGAATGACAGTTTGACCACCTCTCTCCGCTGCACCGGTCAAGAGTTTACTCTGAACAAACACACAGACACTACGGCTTTATAATGTATCCAGATATATATATATATATATATATATATATATATATATATATATATATATATATATATATTCTTTCAAAATCAAACAATCCCCAAACATATATACTTTACCCATTAACAGTGGGCAAACAGATCACACATACTCCCACATAACTTTGTCAACATTACAGATGGCTAGTCTGTCCAAGATCAGTTTAGCATTATACCGCCAAAGACTAAAAGAAAGTTGTTGCAGTGAATACTGGATAGCTTTAGAGACCGTTGTCTCTGTAGTTAAAACAGTTCTTCTTGCTATAATTTTTAAAATCTCTAAAGAACTAGGAGACCAAACATACGTACAACAAACTTGTCAAACTTCACACCGATGACAGTTAACAGTAATTCTCTCAGTAACACCGACCCTCCGTTATGGAACTTCTTCTACCTCGTCCCTCACTCTCCTCCTCTCTGGCATTCTTCCTTCTTCCTGTCTCCTTGCTGACCAGCGAACTGCACTCTCCAAATGACTGCTTCCCAATATAGGTTATTAGTCCTCCTCTCAATCTCACGTATATTATCGCAGCCCCTCCCAAACTCCATATCTAGAGACGTGACAGACTGCATTGGAGTAATGCCATGACATTGTCAACGTGACTCAGATAGAGCCAGCAAGTCGATACGTTTGTCAAACATTGTTCTTTACAATTTGACGAACCTTGAAGCTTTGAGCACCAAGAGAACTCGTTGATTGAACATTCCAACAAGTTAGTTTAGTCTTATTCTTTGCGTGAAGAAAGGCATACGACTTAGACTTTGTAGTAAGCTTGGTTTTAAAAGCTGCCTTTTTCTGTTCATCACAAGATGAACACGGAACAGTTTGGAACGCCAGTCCAACTGACCCATGTTGTGCTATTAGCAAGGCTTTAACCCAGTATCCGGGATTACCAACGAGGAGATTGCACGACAAATCTTCAAACCCTCTCTCTCAAGGGATTGCAAAGTTGAGAAGGTTTGGAGGATACAAGCACGAGATCGAAATGTGTGGAGAAATAAAATCTTGACCACCACACAAGAAGTGAATTTAAAAAGCAAAAAGAGAAAGACTGCCAGGATGAGCAGAAACAGCGATGTGAAGCAAGGCAAACAACATCAAAGTTTGATATACAGTGCAGTTTTGATGGTTGTGGCTTCACTGCTGTAAATCATGCTGGCCTTGTAAACCATCAAAGGCAGAAACATGGTCAGTCCTTGACTGTTCAATGTCACTATTGCCATCAAACTTTCATCAACAAGGTCCCATAACCACAAGCATTTTTGCTGTCAGAGAATTTCTTCCTCCTAACATTGTCTGTAGTGACCTTGGCCTACATTGTTCCGTATTGGAATGAACACAGTGAAAGGAAGGAAAGGAAGTTGTGTGTGTGTGTGTGTGTGTGTGTGTGTGTGTGTGTGTGTGAGAGTGTGTGTGTGTGCGCACGCGCACGCATGTGGTACGATAGCTCAGTTGGTTAGAGAGTCATCTTACGGAGTGTTTACATCCGGGACCTTGAAGGGTTGCAAGTTCAAGTCACAGTGATGGCGAGCTATGGCATAATTTCCTTAGGCAAGAAACTAACACAAATTTGCTTCCCTTGACTCAGGAGGGGCCCTGGTGAGACTTCGGGTGCTCACACCACAGTTGGCTTCACAAGTCGGTGCTCCTGCGAGTGCCTGGCCCGGCTCCAGGAGTTTGCTAGCGCAGGCCCAGAGTTTCCTGAGTAGCGCACAGGGCCCAGCTAAACAGCTGGGGGCGTGACCTCTGAGAGGCGGCTCCTGACATTTAGGTTTTAGGTGTGTGTGTGTGTGTGTGTGTGTGTGTGTGTGTGTGTGTGTGTGTGTGTGTGTGTGTGTGTGTGTGTGTGTGTGTGTGTGTGTGTCATGCATGTAGTTAACTTGCATGTTACTATTGTGTGCAGACAAACTGTTGTCACTCTGTGTCAAAGCCTCCCAGATGAGAGTTTATTGATTACACATGTGAGATCTTACATAAACATTATTGTTGTTGCTCGTCCGAGAAAGTCAATCGAACCATATTCTACTGTTGGTGACCTTCGAGGATTTGTAGTGGAGGTTGTCATTAACCAACATCACCATAGTTTCTTTCTTATATGAATTTTATAGGCTCATGATCTCATTCTCACATTCCATGACATTTATAAACGTATGTGCAACTATCAGAAGAACAGTGCATATGAGGCTAATTCAGCCAACTTGATGCCTCTTGATCATTGTGAGTTTAAACAAGAGATAGCAAAGTTGACAGACGTGATCTTGACGAAGTCACCATTTCTCAACATTTTAAATTCTGAATGGACTCAGCAAGTGTTGACATTTACACGTAACACTTCTCCTGTGTTGCTACAGAATGTTATCACTCAGACGGTACTTTTAAAGAAATACAATTAGGAACCAGTAATCTAATTTCTTGTTTATGTTTATTAATTAAAGGTGTCTAAACTAGTTTCTCAGTCTTTGCAAGAGTTGAATCCTAAGTCAGTTTATAATATTCTGAAGGATTTGATGTTTATTCCCAAAGAGGTAAAGAGGATTGTGTTCAAAGTAGATGATTCTTTATTCTTATTGCCTGTATTAGGTGCTTGGAGAGTTCTTAAGAAAGTACAGACCTCAACCTGGTGACAGGCTTGCTGATGTAGTTTGGCAAAATCTGTTCACTCTTGGCCTGGAACGGTATTATGTCACTTTCTTGAATGCATTTTATGTGTTATGTTTTTTTTAATTTGATCCAGTGAGTGGAACGCAATAAAATCAGACATTTTGGTTTTGTTGAAGTCTATGGCAAGGAATGCTGAAATTAGATTGGACTTCTTTAAAGACTTAATGCATTTAGCTCAACCTAAACATTGTCCTAGTCTTCTGACATGTGAGAATTCAAAATTGCTAGACGATCTGAAAGAGTTTTTGATTTTGTACATGAGAAATGCAAGAAACCATTTGAGACTGGATATTATGCTGGTAAATTGTTATTTTCTGCTTCTTATCTTGTGTGGAAGACATTTATTGAACACATGCGTAGGATCAGTTGGGCTCTGGGGAATCACCTTTGCAAAACGTTCTTGTAGACGTCTTTTGTGAGGTAATACCGGTGGCTGGTTTGTATAACTTTATCTTTATGTTTGCTTACTGGTGTGCTGTCTACAGCTTGTCGTACCAAGCCAAGGTGACCTTATAAAGCAAGATCTACCATATGTAGTCAAGCAATTTCTTGGAGACCTTTCAAGAAATATGAAGAGTTTTGGAAAGGAAATAGGCACGTTGCCTTTGCCTAAATGTGGAATCAGCTGTATGACTTGTTGGCGGTTACTGGTTGAGTGCTGTCGACATGCTCCACCTTCACAGTTAACTCTTGCTAATCCACCAAGACTAAAAGTACTAGCGACTGTTCTTAGATCATTTCCAAGTTTTTGGTCAATGCCCCAACCAGAAACATCAGTGGAATTTATTCAAAGAAACTCTGAGGCTTGTTTCACAGATTACATGCAAGAGTATGAGTCATGGTACCTTGATGTTTGCCGATGGCTTTTTGGTGTTCAACAACAAATTCTCAATAGTGAAATGGCACTTTGCAACCTGAATGACTTCAAACAGAATTATAATAGGTTGAAGGAGTTGTATGATTCATTCTTGTGCTCAAGTCTTTTCATTGACATTGAAAATATTAACACCATTATTGAAGCATTTGAAAGGAAATCAGAGAGCTTGACCTCTTTTCTCTTGTATCAAACTTCTGATCACAAATGGTATATTTAACTTAATTAAGAAATTGTCTTTAGATTATTTTGTGACTGTGTTGTTTGATTTTGTTGCTAAAGGGTATGGATGAAAGACTTGTTGGTTTCATGGGGAGTGGAGACTGACAAAGAGCTGTTTCAGTTAGTTGAGGAAAGTTTGCTATTTGGCAAATGTCACTCAAGAATAGCAGTGGGCAATGAATCTGTAGGTTTACTGTCTTTCAAGCCACATGTCACATTGAAAGACATCTGTTCTCTTCATGACAAAGTCAGTGCATGGTTTTGTCCAATTTTGCAAAACAAGGATTTGCTTAGTTACTTCTCTGCTCATGGAAGTGTTCTTTTTCGAGCATATATGGAGGAACAGTTAGAAAGGGTTTTACAGAATGCTCAATCTCTGCAAAGTGGTGTAGCTAGTTACAACTGGGCTAGTTCTATCTTTGGACATGATTTTGACATCGCTGAGGCTGATGATGGAGATCAGTCACGAAGTCGTACAGTCAGTCTTCAAACGTTTAGCGAATGTATACAGAGAGCACGCCGTTGCTTAATTCAATTACTGGATCAAACAGCAAAGTTTCAAGATGTATCTGTCATCGGACAAGAAAGGGTCAAAGGAGTAGATGTTGACAGAGAGTTGGCTACACTTGTAGAATACCCTGAATTTAGAAATTCTTGCGAGCTTAAGTCAGTGCAAAGTGGAATCAGTGATATGCTGGGTCTTGTACAATATACTTCGATTGTACAGGTTTATTATGTTGATACTTTATTATAATTTGATTTATTTGCTACAAAATTTTTAACTTCTAGACTGTTGTCAGTGTGTGCAAACAGTACGACATGAAGGATTGCTTAAGAGATCTAGAGTCTACCAAATTGAAAGAATATAGTGAAGAACTACAAAATTGTAACACATTTCTGCTTCATTTGTGTTCTTCTGTGGATGTGATTGGTAGTTTTAGCTTCCAGATTGAATAAGCTAACAGTTGCTGAGAGCAGCGAATTGAAGAAGAAATTGGACAGTCTTTTTATGAATACTCCAATGAACAAATTGCATGCATTTGATGTTGTAAGCAAGCTTGGTTGCTACAGAAGAAACTGATTTGTACGACTAATAATTGTTTGTTTCAGATACAACAGAGTGAAGAGTTTTTCACTTTTATTCGTGAAAAGAAATTCTACACACCGGAAGGAAAAATCAGCTTCAATCAGCAGGTTAGCAGTAAGTGTATTAATAACATCAAGAAGCACGTAACACTTTTTACTTTAGGTTGGTTTGATAACCAATCAATTGAGGGATCAAGAATACAATGAAACAGTGCTGAGTCACCTGCAAGTTGCATTTCGGTTTGTGGTGCTTTTCACTGACCCACAAGTCACATTTGCATGTCTTCTTCAGAATCTGAAAGAATCTGATGTGTTCAATTCATTGAATTGGAAGCATCCTGTAAATACAGTTAATACCAACATAACTACAATCAAAATATGGTTCTCAAAAGCTGAGGTAATATGTAGCTTACATTTTTAATTTAACAACTGTGTCTATGCTTTGTTTGGTAATGCAGGGTGATACCTTTGAGAATGTCACTCGTGATTTGGAAGCAATAATGACATCTGGATTTTATGAGTTCAGTTTTGGCATGAAAGCACTGACATCATTGAAGACTGCTCAAGTGTCTGATGAATGCAGATTACAGCTTGTTTATACCCTCCAATCAGAGGGTGTCACAGAGGCTTCTGATGAAATCCATCATGCTTCTAGAACTGTGGGAAAAAAAGAAGTCCAACTGGATGGTGAATATTTGGATGACTTTGTTCGTAAGCTGGGGTTTATGCAGGGCGAAGGCGATAACCAACAACAGTTGCGAATGAGACAATTTTTGAAGAAGAATGAATTGGTGCAGAATATCTTTGACACTTGTTCACGTCTTCATAGGCTTGGTGATCCAAAATACAGAGACAAACAATTTCCGCATAATGTTGCTATTAGTCTAGAAAAGGCAGAAGACCAGCTCAAGAAATGTCAAGTTGACTTGAAGTCATGGCAACAGAATGTCAGTGATTGGCAAAAGAAATATATACAGCTGCTGTTTTTTAGCATTCAACAGATTCTTGCATTGGCTAGGGGATTGACAACTGACAACTTTTCAGAGGTTGCCAATCTTGTTTCTTTGCTATTTAAGAGCAACAGAGACTCAGTTGAAGTCTTGGAAGCTAAGATACCTCAACATTATCAGCTGATAAAAACAAACATTTTGCCAAAATTGCTGAGCATTACTGGTTCTGGATCTGTGTCACCATTTCAGCTGTGTGGAGAATTTTTGGATGCACTAGTAAACGATGTCCATGTTGTTATGTGTTTATGCTCAAAACCAAGAATCCTTTCTTTTGAATCAGCTGGTCATACTGTTCACAATGCATACTTTTTCAGTCCTGATCAAATACTTCGATTGCTTTTCCAGATATACCAAGGGCCTCCTGAATCATTTGAGGTGTTACGATGCACTGTCAACACAACAGACGAAGAATGTAGTTGTTTTCTTCAAAGAGCAGCAAGCTTTTTGTACCGAACATTTGCTATGGTGTATGTGAATCATCTTAGAACTGACTTACAGGAACAAGTTCTTCGATTTCAATTAGATTCATTGAATCGGTCAGTACAGATGCACTATATTTTGGATGCATCTTCCATTTGTCATGATGCTCCTTGGATCACTATTGAGTGTTATGAAACTAACAAACTTAAACTTTCACATTTGGATGTATCAAACATATGTCAAGAAAAAGTGATGATGCGCTTTGGTATAAGCAGAATTGCAGTGGTGTTTGGTAAAGCCGGTGACGGAAAATCTCATTACATCAAAAAACAGTTGAAGACGTGCCAAGGGGATACCTGCACTATAGCAGTGCATGAGGCATTCAGTGTGGGCAAGGCAATTCAAAAGATGCAACGGATAAAACCACAAAGAGATGTATTAGGCAATTGTATTTACTTTAACATCACTATTTCACCTCCAAACAATGCAAAAAGCGAAGAGGCAGATCATTATTGTTTTGTGATGAATGAGTTTAATTGGTTTTTATTTAATCTCTTTTGCATGGGTTTTGTCCAAGACCCTGTTACAGGCTGGTCATTTAGGCTAAAAGCTGGATATGACTGGCATTTTTTTATTGAAGTTCCATCAGTTTTCAGTGATTGGGATGCTAAGCAAGGATTGACACAGTTTTATGCCTTGGTGCCTTTTCTGAAATATGTTGGTAGTGAATATCATGTCAAACAGGATGACCCACTTGACATCGACGAAGATGTACAGCTAGTATGCAAGTACTTGAAGGCATTGAAAAACCCGAAACACATCAATCGTTTGTATCGACATAAATGTGAAGTCAAATTTTCAACTGATCCAAATTTGGTTGATCAAACGTGTTGGCAGCTTCTGTCGGAAGCTATGCCAGATCATGTCAAAAATCGAAAGATTTTGCAGCAGCTTTTTGTTAAGTACATGAAACGACGATGCACTATACTGGAAAACTTGCCTGGATTTAACTTCAATGAAGGGGTAGGACTGGGCGGTGCCGATACAAAACAACTGGGTTCTACCTTGCTGTCAACAATGCTGAGGGAAGTAAACAGCTTTTGCCACCCTGACGTTCAGATGGACTGGAAATTACATTCTCATCAGCAACTTATATATGATGTCAAAGATCGCTCAGCTAGCATTTTGTTTTTTTCCATTAACCCAGATAAACTGGATCGTGAGGAACGGGAGAAGCTGGAAAGAGTAGGCATAAACATACCGTCTTTAATGGACTTGAAACAACGTGAAGTGCTTGATGACTACTTATCCAGGGCTCTTAATGTTGATCAAGAGGTTTACCAAATATCGCCAGATGCTTCAAGATTCGGACTTGCTCTAATAGATGAAGCAAAATATGTATTAACAGTAGATTATACTGTTAAGATGCTTAACATTCATGAAAGGCGGATGTGTGGAGTTCCCGTTGTCATTGAAGGAGAAACTGGTGTTGGAAAGACAGCATTGCTTCAAATGTTGTCTGTTCTCTGGAATACGTCATCACAAAGATTACGTCGCATTACACTTGAAACTGTTGCTGAAATTTTGCAAAAGGAAGCTGGTGTGAGGTCTTTATCTGGCATTCAAGTGTCGTGTCACCCAGAAGATATGAAAATTGCAAATCGTGTTGTTAGTTCTATGCAGAATAGATCTGGGAAGATTCTAGATCAAGAATCTGTCAATGAGGCATGGTCAGTATTCTGGAAAGACATTAGAAAGGTGCTATTAGATGCTGTTGCTGATCCAGCTATGTCTATGTTTGATATTGACAAGGCTTTGATCATTGAAGCTAATAATCACAACACCTCCATGCATACTGCAAGACTTCTGGAAGGATTTTTAAAGATGAATGTCATAAACACATTTCATAAGTTAAATGTGCATGCAGCTTTAACTCCAGAAGACTTTATCTGTTTTTTCACTCCAGTATTTAAGCAAGCAGAGGAGCTGCAGAAGCTAACAAAGAAGCATAGTGGAGAGCAGCCACCAACAGTTGTTGTTTTTCTTGATGAGATTAACACATCATCATGCATTGGGGTGATCAAAGAGTTGCTTGTTGATCGTAGCTTAGACGGTAATTTAGTTCCATCTAATGTCTTTCTTGTTGCTGCTTGCAATCCTCATCGAGGAAGCAGTGTTCCTATACGTGACTCTTCGGAACATGGTGACTGGGTGTTAGGATCATATTATGTTCGTCCTCTTCCACCAACTCTTCGTTTTGTTGTTTGGGATTATGGTGCTTTGGATGAAAATCAAGAACATGATTACATCCGGGAGAAGATTACCATGAATCGTGGAAGACTTAGTCTTCAAGTTTTGCAACATACAGATCTGATTGCTAAGTGCCAGTCCATAGTGCGTGATTTTGCTACAGAGCAACTGAAATTAGTTGGATTTCTTCCTAGAGAAGCAGCCATAAGAGCCACAAGCTGTGTGAGCCAAAGAGATATTCAGCGTGTATTTATTCTTGCTGCATATTTTGAGGATTCTTTTCAAGAGCATTTCCGTAAACGATCTTACAATTGGTGTGCACGTGCTGCCATTCTTTCTTCACTTGGTATTGTGTATTATCTGCGACTGGATGAACGGTATAGGAAGACGTTTGCCTCACTACTTAATGAATTTGAAGCAGGAACTAGCGAAGACAACTTCAGCACTGTCTTTGACAATGTGATGGATAAATACGTGGACGGTATGTATATTCCTTTTGGAATTGCTAAGACTAAAGCACTAAAGGAGAACTTGTTTGCAACTGTTGTGTGTACTGCTTGCTGCCTTCCTCTTATTATTGTTGGACCTCCAGGATGTTCAAAAACTCTCTCCTTTAATCTAGCTTTAGTGAACATGAAAGGAGCAGAGTCTCGTAAGCCATTTTTTCGAAACACAAACTACTTCCCAGCTCTTGATCCATATCATTATCAATGCTCAAGACGATCGACTTCGCTTGAAATTGAAAATGTGTTTAAGAGAGCTATCAAACGACAACAGCATCACAACACTTCCAAACTTCCAATCAGATGTGTTGTGTTCATGGATGAAGCTGGTTTGCCAGAAGAAAGTCACGAGTCTCTGAAAGTGTTACACTATTATCTTGACAATCCACAAGTGTCGTTTGTTGCAATTACTAACCATATTCTTGATGCTGCGAAATCTAATCGAGCTATCAGTCTGTTTCGGCCTCATCCAGATGAAGATGACTTGAAGACATTAGCTCGGGGTTGTCTTTGCCCTGATCCATCTCGACCACAACCCGAAGTTCAAGGCATTATAGCTGCTCTTGACAAATTTTGTGTAACCTATGGAATTATTATGGAAACACCTCAATTTAAGAAGTTTTATGGTTTAAGAGATTTTATTCATTTTATTAGCTACATTCGACGTCATCGTGGTAGCACAACTGAATTGACTCCTGATCTTGTACTGAAAGCACTTGAACGAAACTTCAGTGGCATGGGGCAACAAAACTTTAGATTAATTGCAGACAAATTTTTGGAAACAATGAATTCCTCTTTGAGTAATCTGAAGCAAAGAAACACAATAGAGATTTTGCAAGAAAGTCTTGCAGATGTTAGCCTTGCTCAGTCAGGAGACAACGAAGCTATTGAAGCAGAAGTACGATACAAGCTGATTATTGACACAAGTGATGATGATTCCATGGTAAGGCTCTTGTTCAAGCATCATGTCTTAGATCGGCATTCAACTTGTACATTTACATGCAGTGATTTTCCTAATGATGGTGATATTCAGAAAGTTCATATCATATCTGCTATCAAGCATGCTGCCTTGGAAGGTCGAACTGTTATCTTTAGGCAAACTGACGACATCAATGAAAGTTTTTATGATTTGTTCAATCAGCACTTTAGAAGAATTGATGATCCTAATTTTGAAGGTGGTCGTCGTTATTATGCAAATATTGCCATTGGGTCACACTCAAAACCTTGCAGGGTTGATCCCAAATTTCAGTGCATTGTGCACATGCGACAATCCGAGGTCGATAATACGCCTGCTCCATTTCTGAATCGATTTGAAAAGTTTTTAGTGTCACAAGAAAATTTGCTGCAGATTGCTCAAAGTGCACTACCTTCGGTTGTAGGCTGCTTAATGTCCTTAGCTATGGATAAAGGAAAGTTATTCCATGAGGCTATTGGACAAGAAAACTTTTATGGTTCTACAATACAGACATTGCAGTCACTGTTTCTGGAGCTTCTACCTCTTCCAATGAAGGAGCAGAATAAATTTTGTCAACATTTGGAGGCTCTTGTTGAATCAGAAGATTGCTCAGTTGATAATGATGAGAATGACTGTGAAGAAGAAGCACACAGTTGTCTAGATAAATCTGCATGGGATGACACAGCTGTTAAAGTCATCACGCACCTAGAGGATGTTCTCAGAAATATAGGATTTCAATTTCTTGCAAGAACTGAACAAGGACGTCAGTTTCAATGTAGTGCAATCTTTGTGTCTGTTTTTCAGCTATTTGAAGAATGTGATGGAAAAGCATGCCGACAAGAACTTGTTCAAAATCCAAAGATTATTCAGTCTTGGCTTGCAAAGGGTCTTCTAGACCTATCACAGAGATGTGTTCAGGAGACTATAATATGTAGAAACTCTAGTTTTGCTGTTGCAACATTTGTGCAGTGGGTTGTATTTCATGTGTGCAGTAGTCTGCTGAAAATAGCAACCCCGGAATCTTTAATTTTGCAGAGTGGAAAGATTCCATGGCAGTATGTTCTTGAGTATTTGGATCTTCAACCTCACTTTTCATTAAAAGAAGTTCTGCTGTCTTGCAAAGATCTTCCTGTAGCAACTGAGTTTGCTTCTAAAGTGATCTGCTTTACACGAACTACTGCTGCAGTGCATAAACTGCCTCCTAGCTATTCTCAGAGTGGTAGCATAAATGGTGACAGTTTTGGTATTCATGTAATGGAGCAGCTGCTACCAGGTAGTGTGACCAATGGGCTAGTCATGTTAAAATTAGAAAATGTTTGTACTCTAGAAGCTTTCATGACTTTTTTGAAAGAATTTATAGAGAATAGCTGTTGTCGCGTGTTTCTTATTATTGCCAACATGAAAATCTGTGATCGCAAAAGAATCAATCATGTACGGACTATGATAGAAGAATATGAACTGACATCATCAGTTGATGCAGCCAATAAGTCTGGTGTGAGGAAAACGTTTATCCTATTACTTCATTTTCCTCCAAGTTTGGGCCCTTCCAAACCATGCTACCCAACTCTATTTTTGCATGGATGGGAACACATTTATCTCGATAGCATTATTGAAGTAGAGCGCACAGATCCAGTCAATGTGTGCAACTGGATGCGTGCATGTTTTGTAAGTTATGACAAACATGATGTCACAAGCGATGATGTGTACGTGTCAGAGCAGGTGAAAGGTCTTCTACAACTTTTGTCACAGGCCATTGATATGGCAGTGTCTCGCATCAAATTTGGAGATATTGATGGCAGTCACTTGAACAGAAAAATGAATGCCAAAAAAAGAGCAGAAAAATTACAGTGGCTTGTAAGTGAGCTTCCTGTTTTGTCGAATGCTCTTTGTGAAAGATTTGCTAAGCTGTGGAATCTGCATGCCATTGGTGAACAGCTAATGATGGCAGTTGACCATAAGGATTCATGCTTGACAGTTTCTGAACGTGTTCAGAGTGGATTCAGGACTTTGTTTTATAACTACATAGCACTGTCTTTTTACCAGATGAATAGAGACTATAATTTGGAACTTCTCTTTCAGTCTCTTGCATCAAGGGATGATGATGATGACGATGACGATGACGATGATGATGATGATGATGATGATGATGATGATGATGATGATGATGACGATGACGATGATGATGGTGGTGGTGGTGATGATAATGAAGAAGACGTTTCATTAAGGAACTTGTTTGTGGACATATTTAGAACTCTACCAATTCCTCAGCTTAATGAACTTCAGTTGCTGAACCATACATTTGATGCTAGACAACCCATTCGACATAATGGCCAGTATTCTGTATTTCCTGTTTTTCCCTTTTTTAGTCTTGTTCTACAAGAGATAGAACAAGCACTTGATCACATTCTGGTAGCAATTCATGAAGTTGATCTTGATGAAGAGCAAATGGACAATGTGAGCCAATCTATGCTGGAGAAAAAACAAGTCAAAGTTTGTGACATTGAAGCAAGAGCTAATTCTGAGCTTCTTAAGGTGCTGGATTCAACAATGGCTAACACAACTACAGTCAGACTTTCTGTTGCTCAGCTGGCTTGCCAAGCGATAGATGGCAATGAGACATTGTGGGATCGATATTTAGCTGAATTTGCACGCACACAACTGCACTGTTATCTTGGCGATCATGGCAGCCAAAAGCATCATCTGCTGAGTGCTTGGCTTGGTGGCTTAGAAAAATACCCAACAAAGGAGCGCTTTGTTAAACTGCACGTCATTACTCGGCTTCATCAGAAAAGAATCGGTGCTACTATTGCAGCTTTGCGATCATTGGAGTTATTGGAAGCTCTTCCTTCAGACATTAAGCCATCAAATATTTCTCTTAATGCAAAAGACTTTGTACAAGAACGTGAAGGGCAATTGTTTATTTACATCATTGATGTAATGTTTGGCTACATTCAGAATATGTTCTCATCTTCATTGATTGAAGACACTTTATCAGGTGTTGAAGAACCATTTATGAGGTGGTGTTTTGCATACGAAAATCTGGTGAGTTTTGCTCTGTGAGGAAAGCAAACTGTATATGTGTAATGTATGTTGTATATTTTGCATTGTGATGTAGACTGCCAGCTTACCTGCAATGAGAGTGTACCAATTTAAAGATGTTTCTGTTCGTCCTAAACTTCAAGCCATTCACACTGTGTTCAGTTTTATGAAAGCTCTCAATTTTGACCAATCTGCTGCTACTGCTGCAGCAGCAATGAAGCTAGCACAGAAGGTAGACAATTTGTATAACAGTACAGCTTATTGTGAATTCTGAAGCTAACAGCATATTTTTGTCTGCTTAAACAATAATATGCATATGGCTTTCACATTTGGCCATGGGCTTAGAATGGTCTTTTATTAATTAAGATTTGCAGCAACCTGTATAAATATTTATTTTATTGCAACGTGTTTGTGCAATTTGTTGTAGGTGTTAGGTGAAGTGGAGATCTTGACTCTGAGGAGCATAGTCAAAAGCAGCTTATCTTGTATACGTCAATCCTATCAGTTGGAAGAAAATGAATCACAATCAGACATAGAAGCATTGTTCACTGCGGGAAGTGCATTGTTAGAAGATGTACTGATTTTTCAGTTTCCATCTGCTTCACCAGGCCATGGCTTTCTGTGCCCATTGCCTGACTGTCATTGGTTATTGAACATGATCAACCGGCAGCACCATTGGTCTGTTACTGCTGTTTCACAAGCAGGAGATTCCCTTCAAGTGTCAAGTCAAACTTTGTCAAGGAAAGAGTCAGTCTATGGCAATGATGATTTTCCTATTGGATTTGTGCATTTCAAATTGGCTCAGCACTGTTTGATGCAGGCTTTGCAGTCTACAGCCAAAAACAGCAATAGAATAAATTTCAACGTTCAGGTAAGAGGCATTGAAACTACTCATATTGACGTGTTGTTTATTACAAGTATTTTGTAATCAATATAGGTTCGGCAAATGATTGGTGAAGTGCTTTGTGATCATATACACTGTAATGAAATTGAGATGGAACCATTTATTCCAGCGTGCTACACTGGGAATCGTGTACGTACATCATCCAAACCAGACTAAATAACTTGCTTATGATAGTTTTATTTTAGAATTTATGGTCACAGCAGCCACTAGCTTCTGTCTATTTTCATTGCTGCTTGGATCAGCTAAGTGCAAGTATTAGTAGAGCTGGATTTACTCATCTCCTTCAACGTATTGATCAATATGATGAGGTCTGCTATTGCTTACATACATTGTGTGCTATATATAGCACTGCAACTGTTGATTTGCAGGAGATTTATGAATCAAAACATCCCTTTACAACAGTGTTGCAAGTAGAACGTCAAGCTGTTGCTCAGATTGTCATTAGACAGTTTTCTGAGATGTTTGAACCAGGATCAATTGAATTGCTGAAGCGTGTACGTGAGAAATTAGTTTACAACTTTGAAACTTTAGAATGAATGATATTGTTTTTGTTTTCAAGCATCTCAATCCTCTGTTTGTCAGTCATGTTAACAGGTTATTTCAGGATCAGAGATGGGGAGGAAGTAGTGGCCACATATTAGCATTTCTCCATCACATGTCACAACGTCTAAAGAGTACACGAAAACTGATCAACATATTCACTGATTACTTTCATACTTTTAGTACATCATTTTCTTGGATGTCGGATTTATTAAATAAGTTTAAGGTGCAGATATTTTTATTCTTATTTTTACAACTGTATGATGATTGTATAGGATAAACCGAGGTTTCAATCTCATTTATTGCCATTCATGGTGGATGACAGTACAGATGAAACGTTTCAGTCGAGATTGTACAAGCAAGTTACTGATCTTGTTGAAGCTGTATCACAAGCTGCATTGACTGGAGATGCCCAAGCTGAAGCAGATGCTGTTGAAGAGCTTTGTGATTTTTGCAAGTGAATCATTTTTGTGCTAATGCATGGTACTGGTTGTTGTGTAGTTATGTGACTTGTATTCTTGCATAGAAATGAGATGTGTGAAGGTATGAAGAACAGTTTGCATTTGCGAATGATGCTTTGTCTAGCTATATACTATCAGTTGTATGAAAAGAAGGTTTGATTTTTGAATGTTGTTTACTTTACTGATTGTTTAGTAATAATTCCTCTTGTCAAGATTTCAAGTCATTGTTTAGCTGAGAAAGTGCATGAGCTCAAATGCATTAATTTAGATGAACAGAAGTGCTGTTTGTTGGCATGCTTTGCTGATCCACGCATGATGGTGATTTGTCTTGAACCTTCTAATTCTATCTATCCTGATGAAGTATTACCGGAACTGCGTGGAGCTAATGTCGGACGAAGCATCAATCCTAGAGATACAGATGTAGAAGAAACAGATCCTCTTTGGGATTTTTTTTGTCCTACAAAAATTGATAAACAAGGTAAAAGTTAATTACATTGTGATGTTATGAGTGGCAACTAATATGAACTTATGATTAATTAACTGTAGATTCATCTGATATTGACTTGCGACGAGCACTTGCTCTCCTTGCTGCAGTTGCCGTGAGCCTTCCATCAGATTCAACTCACATTTGGACTCATATGTTTAAACTTGAAGCTCTGGAAGGAACGTTTGTCACTGGAAATTTGGTATAGTGGAATAGACTGTAATGTGCATTACAAACCTGAGCTAGAATTTATTTTTAGTATCCTAATGCTGTGAAACGTGGTGGTCTTCTTTATGACTGTGGTTGTGAGCTGACTGCTGACGGCATGTACGGACATGCTGATTACACAGCTCATGCGGATAGAGGGACGTTAAACATTCATTCTCTTTACCTTCTGCTTTGGATCAACTTTGGTTCATTTTGTTTGTCACTGTTGACACAGCACAATGCTCAACACATCATCAAAGGTTAATTTGTGTGATAAAGAATTGAATAGCATCTAACTGAACATGTGTCAGGTGGTGTTATCTCTGATTTGCAATCTGTACGCCACTACTGTCTTTCTCAAGTGAAGACAATGTGGATGCTGATGAGAAATAATCTGGATTTCTGTGATGAAGAAAGGACTCTTTTTGTTACATCAGCTTTACACAAAATATTTGAAGTTAGATGCAACTCACTCATGTGTTGTTCACATACATCAAGTGCTAAATATGTATTATTATTTTAGGTAGCACAAAGAACT
This sequence comes from Corticium candelabrum, assembly GCF_963422355.1. Classification (NCBI taxonomy): domain Eukaryota; kingdom Metazoa; phylum Porifera; class Homoscleromorpha; order Homosclerophorida; family Plakinidae; genus Corticium; species Corticium candelabrum. The sequence goes on from NC_085085.1 coordinate 1,276,718, forward strand.
CATTCACCCATTTGTGGTTCCGTGTTCACTAACTTAGATGATTTGGATTTATATGAGAAGGCTTTTCATGAGGAAGTCTTTGAGCCAACTCGGCAAATGTTTCTTGAAGACAAACCGGTAAGCGGTTGGTCTTTATGGCAGTAGATAAGTGACGATAAATTTGATAATATTACAATTTTTAGTTTGTTTATCAGAGTGTTTGGCAGCAACATCCCTTTCTGACATCTGTTAGGTTAATATCGTCTTTGTTTGATTGTGTGTATTTTGGTATTAATATGAAATGTATTGTAGAGAATTCTCAACTACCTATCCTATCGTGCCAACATACAACGACTTCGTTTACAGTTTTGAGCACATACAACAGTCTAATAATACGCGATTATATGAGGAGTTGTCAGTCCTTCGCAAGTTTATCAGAGAAAAACAACGTCTTCGTGTTGGTGGACTACTGTTGCCCGATTTAGTTGAGTTCTATGTGTGGCTGCATCAGCATCTTTCTCATCTCGTGACAAAGCAGCAAGCACTTGAACTTTCTGTTGGTGATGTTGTGAAGCGACTTACTAAACGTTACAGCAAGGACTACGCAGCCTACATTCGAAGATTGTTTGCAAGAGTACAAGGTTTAAGTTGCAGTTGTAGATATCATAATATCTAGCAGTGCCATTGCTGTGTTGCAGAGAATTACAACAAGTATGTTGAACTGAATGGTGGGGTTATTGGTCCTCTGAATGAAAAGGAAACAAAGTTAGCACAACTGCTGAGTGACACTGAAGAGGAGGAACATGGTCCTGATGCTCTTTTTGTTGTTATTCGAACTTTGGTTGTGCTTCAGCAACTGGCATGTTTCCAATAGAGAAATAAAATTGTGTATATATATTGTAGGTGACTACCCAGAATGACTTCATGACGGCAGTGATGACAGATGATCATTTCAATACAACTAGATGTACATCTACGACTTTCAAATTCCTGCCAGCAAAGGAAGAAGTGAGTGTCCTGGAATTGGGATTTCATAACTGTTTGATTGGAGATATCACTCTTGAAGAGTTGCAACCATATTTGAAGTCAGATTAGCAACTTTCAGTGGCACTTCTTTAGTAAAATGTAACATTGTGCATGTAGACGAGAAGTTAATTCGGTAAGTGGCGAGCTTGGAGCAGAGCTAATGAGAATCATTCATAGACACCATTTGTACGTGCCGGGTGCTGGAAACCTGAAAGAAGAAGAAACACCAGCTGATCTCACTGCTAGCTTACTGGGAAAGTATAAAGTCAAAGCAAACATGATGTTTGATTTTCACAGATTGCAACAAGCTGTTGTGACGCAATTTATTGCTGGAAAGTCATTTATAATGGATCCAGCACAAATTCGTGTTCTTTTCCATTATCGTCAAAAACATTCTATGCACCCTTCATTAAGATCTCTTGGCAAGTGAGTTTTTAGTTTTTCATGCCATTGAATTTAAACGAAGAGATGGTTTGTTCTTAGCGTTCAGGCACATATTGACTTGCCTACTCTGGAGCATGAACTTCCGATCTCTTTCAAGGTCTGTGTGCTATCACCACGTGGGTTGTGCGAATAGTCTGAACATTACTAGCAATTGCATATAGAGTCAGCTATCTTTATCTCAGAGAAAAGAAATTGACATTATCTTTCACGATTTGAATTACTGCAATTCTGTGGGTTTGGTTAAAGCACTCAGGGCTGTTGCTGGCCATCTTTACCAGGTGTGTATGTAGCAGATCAGTTTTGCTGTCAGAGCAGTGCTTTTCATTTTTGTTATAGGCTCTAATGGAGGAAAAATCGATTGGCAGAGAAGCTCTCAGTGCAAAATGTGAGGAGCTATCCCAGTTGACCATTTATAACTTTTTACTACAAGTTTACAATGAGACTGATTGGAGTCCAAATTTAGCATCAAGGATAGGATTTCCTTCGTATGATTGCAGCCATCAGTGGACATCATGTTTTTATGTAAACACTTTGTTATGTTTAGTTTGCTTGCTGACAGGCAGTGTGACAACTTGCTTTCTACTTCTATGTCCCAACTGTACGAAACTCTTGCTGTACTGTTTTCAAAGCTGTGTGATAGGGAGTATGAGTTTGCCCATCTTCCATTGACGCTTAAATCTCCACTGCCTGATTCAGTCAAAGAAACAATTACCAATCTACCAAAAGCATATGAAGGTGACATGTCTGTTTGTTTTTCCTTTCTCATACTTATATAATGCTATTATATTGGTTGCACGTAGAAAACGGTATTACGGTACCTTCAAAATTTGTGGAGCATATGGAAGATTTTGATCAAACACTTCTTCACTCCGAACACGATCTTGAGCGACAAGCAAAGGGTAGATAATTCATATCAGTAACTTGTTCACATTTCATGTTTCCATTTACTGACTAGAGAATTGCCTGGTTCAGTATGTGGTTGACACCAACTTCTATGATGATAAAGACCTTCCTGTCCGCTTGTTGCCAAGAGATGTCATCAGAGTAGAACACTACATGCATTTTCGTCTGGCCATAAACAGGTTTTCCATTATAATGTCATAGTTATCACTATTCTGTTACGTTGATTATGTATGTTGTAGGGTTTTAGCACTGCAGAAAAAGACTCTCGCGTCTGATAGTAAAAGTGATGATTGTTGGTCTGACGTTGTGGTGTCTATATTGCACAAGTTTCCGCAGATGGATCACAGGCCTAAGACTAATGAAGGGTCTAAGTCGTCGCAAGTGCCTGTATTTGTATTGGGTGGCAAGGGTGGATTGCACCATCCAGTATGGATTGAGGGTAGAGATAATTCTCTAGAGAATGTAACAGATGACAGTGATGATGAGGCAAGTGACTTGGAAGAAACAGGAGAATTGAAAGATGATGTTAGAAAAACTGTAGTTCCCAATTCTCAGCCACCTGTGGAATCTCAGTCTGATTATGAGTTATCGGGCAATATTCCTGGCATGGAAGATAGAGATGAAGGCAGTGTGAAAACGCCTGAGGTGTCTGGACCCTCAAGTACTGAGTCAGAAGAAGATGAAAATTCAGAAGATGAGCGTACAGTAGATAAGGTCGACACAGCTATTCCTGCCAGTCATTCAGGCAACAAAAACTTGACACTGCAGCGGTCAGAGATTACTATCGACTTGCCTTCAGAAAGCGCTACAGGCACTACAAGACCTAGTAAGTCTACGTTTTATTTAGATTTGTGTTAACAACAATGTTGTGTTGTGCAGTGGATGCAAGCACATACTTGAAGATCTGTAGCCCAGATGAGAAACAAGCTATGGCTCGACAGCTTCTGCTTGAGTCAGATCTGAGTCTGGCTCGACAACTTTCGGTTCAGCCAGACAAAGGTATGACTTACTTACACTGTTTGTTGGGCAGTGATTTAAACTGAAGTGGGTAATTATTTGATGTTGATATCTTTGTAGACTTGGGTTTTATGAGTGTTGATGATGTTGCACAGTTGTTAGAAATGGGCAAGCTTAGCAAGTACGTTGAGTTATTTAGAGAAAAAGAGATTGATGGTGCCACTCTTCAAGAACTTGACATAGATGCTTTCGAAGAGCTTGGTGTCAAGGGGATTGATCGTTCTAAGATGATAGGCATCATAAAACGGGAAAAGAAACAATGAGGATGACTTACATTAATCAAGCGGATTTGTTCTACTTAGTACTTTCATAGTGCTGACAAATTCTGCTGCTGTGATGATTGCTTTTGCTTGTTATGTTCATTTTAAGCATTTACTATGGGAGGATATCCTTAAAAGTTGGTAGCTAGCTGCTCTGGGTTTGTATACTAATCAACAATACTTGATCAGGCTGTTGCATATGTACATGTATATCCAGATAGGCTGAGGTAGCGTGTTGTCTATTACACCAAATTGCTCTGATTGCCCTGACTAGGGCAGTGTAAGGACGCACGTACATACCAGAGACTCTAACAAGCCCAACCACACAAAAAAAGGACAGTGCATCACTTCTTTACATGCTACCTCTCTTTTCCCAACACAATTCTTGTTTTCATTGGTAGGTGATTTAACTCTGTACTCACTATCAACTTCGTTGCTTTCACAAATTGTCTTTATGTCACATATTTTTCAACCAAAAAGAGTACACGTATATAACAATACCACTTACAAGGTAGCATCAACTCAATAATTGTTTTGCAAAAAACAGGGCCATCCATGTTTGTGTTATACACTCTTTCTGTCTTTCAAGCGTTTAGACTTTGTAACTACCATTAACTTATTTACATTATCTAATGACCAGTCTTCCTGTTTAAGAGCATCACTAAGTAAGAACTGACCCTGCTGACTTCGACACAAGTCAATGACGTGAGCTCTGGATTCCAACTCTACACAACAAACCAGCATGACCTATGATTGTTCTTCTAATCTGTTTCCTCTACACACCTTGTCCAATGTCGTGCACTAAACTTCGAATGTAGGTACCTGAACTGCAGTGAACATCTGTCATGCAAAACAACTGATTGCAGACAAATTCAGCACAGGAAACTCAAAATTTTCTTTATCTGAATTTGTACTCTGTGTTTACCTGTCTATCAATTTGTCAAACTAACTAATTAAGTACCTGTGTGTCTGTTTGACTGTCCGCCTGTCTGTCTGTCTGTCAATACATATATTTCTTATTCAAGACACTCTCTGTCTGTCTGTCTGTATGTCTGTCTGTGTCTGTCTGTCTGTCTGTCTGTCAATACATATATTTCTTATTCAAGACACTCTCTGTCTGTCTGTCAATACATATATTTGCATATTGCAACTGCTAGTACAGGCTAAATATTGTCCAGCGACAGCAAAGGAATTAATGAACTACCAATTGTCTGTCTGTCTGTTTCCAGCCCCAATCTTGACATGCAAAGTTAACATTTTGACACAGATTGGTCTCACTAAGCACACACAATAATACACAGTATTCATACTTAGCTTAAACAACGGTGGTTTAAATTCAGTACATTCCACATTGTATATTGTGACAGGCCTCAGTTGAGGCTCAGGTGGACATCCTTGCCGAGCCAAGTCCGAGTATCTTTGCCCTTCAAACTTCAAGGCAGAATATCTGACAAAAAACATTCAAATTCACTTACAGAGAACAACAAAGTGATACCGATACAAACATTGGTGGTTTCTGTAGAATCGCTCCTGTAAATTTGTTCACAACTGACGTAAATTTTTCTATGGTAACTTTGTCTAGCAAATGAAGCAAAATGAAAACAGACAAACAGAAATTATAAACACACATACAAACAAACAGGCAGCTAAACAAACAAACACAATTAGACTGCAAAGCAGGTGTGCTACCATTCTAACCAAAAGGCATTTCCGATGTGACTGTTCCTGATGAATCATATGTGTCTGTTGCGGCTCCCAACTTTCCTGTCACACAATACTTCTGTAAAAGAATGCATTGCAACCAAGTTACACAACCTTTTCAACAACTTTTTTGTACAAAATTATTAGTAAGGCAAAATTTAGTAAAATGTAAATTTTAGTTATTTGACAGTTTTTGTGCTGGTAACTGCTTGCTGCATGTTAATCAGTCCATTCATCTATCCAACTCTTTATCTCTTTTTCTGTATACCATTCATCCATCTGTCTGTCTGTCCGTCGATCTGTCTGTCTGTCCAACACATAAATTTTCATAAATCAGTACTATTACAAGCTATATGATGATCTAAACTAAATAACTCTAAAACTACACAAACAAAAAGGACCCTTAGGCCTTAGGCCCTACACATACAATGATTTAATACTTTGCAACTGTAGTGTTCATTCTTTGAATGCTACATAACTTGTCTGCTACAACTTTAGCAACTATGGTTTCTCTGCAGTTGAATGGAGATGAGAGATCTCCACTTTGTCTTGAATTGGGCCTTGCTTCTTTCCCTCGTCATCTCTAGACGACTCTGCCAGCTTGTTCAGATAGTTGGAGGCTTGTATCCCCCAGCGACCAAAATGCTCAAGAACCAAGGGAACAGAAGATGGTTTGATGCCTCCTGGAAGAAGCTCTTGGTTGTATTTAACCTCTTTTATCTCCTCCCTCCTTGAGGCCGCGATACCTGCTGTGCTAACAGCCTGTCTGTCTGTCCATCCGTTAGTCTGTCTGCCTGTCTGTCTGCATGTCTGTCTGTCTGTCTGTCTGTCTGTCTGTGTCCATCCATCTGCCCATCCATCTGTCTATCTATTCGGCTATAATCTAGTTTTGTTGCTACCATGCATAGTAACTCATCATACTTTTTGCTTACCTTACTGCCTTCCAGAAAATTCTTGAGCTCTTTACACCCATCGCCAATACCAACAACTACCACAAAACATCAACATCTAATGAGACGTACGTTAGCTACAAATGTCGAAATCTGTTGATCAATATAATTGCAAACTTATTAGAGTCACTATATCTAAACATCTTGATCCCATTACATGTTGTGCGTGCGTGTGCGCTTGCGTATGTGAGTGGCTGCACCTTAACACGTGTGAACTATCGAGTATTTCGACTGCTGCTCACCTAAAACTCCTTCTGCACCCTTGTCAAGCGTCCCTCCGTGTCCTACTTTCATTCTCTTTCTTTTTCTTTTCTTCCCGCTTTCACCTTTAATTACTGACATCAGAAATTCGATTTTATAATTGAATAGAAGCTCCTGGTACAGTTAAATGGTGATTGCTAATTTACCTCGAAACAGAAAACTTTTGAAAAGGTCGAGAAAGGCAGCAGAAGTGACGCCCTTCGGTTTGAATAAAGGAATAATTCCGTTCATTAGTAAAGACTAGATAACGACTTCGGTACGGACTCTTCTACTAAAATTTAGTAGGCTGCGTACACTTTACGCTACATAATTTACACACCAGTATGTTTGTAACGCACGCTACGTATTGGTGTGCCGTTCGTGAGTGTGAAGACATTCGATCTGAAGAGGAGAAGCGCCAGATTAGAAGCTAACTGTCAGCTTAAAATTTAGTGAATACAGGTATGTGTTTTGGACATAATTTCTTGCTTTTATCATGTAACTATGTCACTGATTGTGTTGTCTGGATTGAAGATCTAGAACTGCATGGTGCAACGGTCGATCAGTGTTGGTATTACTACACTGTTTGGCTGCAGCTTAACTTAATAAATGAGCAGAAATTTGACCGTAAGCAAACTGGCAGGATTAGGAGATTTGTTAATTAATTTGCAGTACACACACACACACACACACACACACACACACACACACACACACACACACACACACACACACACACACACACACACACACACACACACACACACACACACACACACACACACACACACACACACACACACACACACACGTACACACACAGGTGCACAGTTTTCAAAGACGTATACATGTATAGCCTATCTAGAATGCAAGTGTGCGTTGCATTACAGGAAACCATGCAACTTTGAGAATTCAGAACATAGACCTATCTGGCAACCATCTAAAACAGGAGGAAGGCCAGCCAATGCATGATAAAACAACAGCTGCAACAAAGGTTTAGTCAAAATCTGATTATATTATAAAGACTTTATTCTAAATCAAAAACATGTGCATAGGTCTATGTACTACTACTGCACAAGTTTGACAGAGTTGTGCAGTCTACCACGTATTTTGAATCTAGCAGTATTATAAAGAGTTGAAGTAAGACCACATCTGCAGCATATAAAGTATAATACAGTGGAAACTGATTTTCAATATATTAGTTTCAAGAAACACTGTTGAAGTATAACAAAGCTGAACAAAGGTGAGCATGATGCAGTGTTGATGAAATCATAGCATTCGTTACCATATATATAGTGACCATTGTAAGGGCTTGACATGCATAGGTTAGTGCATAGTCGTGTATGTCCATCTGTAGTAGGGTTGTGTACACCAAGTCAGTGCTTGTCAAATGAGCAGGCAATAGTAGAGTAACAGTTGAAGCTGTACGTGGCTTACGCCATGTCAGGACATCAAACAGCACATTGAGGGTTTTGGTCTGGTTACTGTTGTAGAGCATTGTAATTTGATACAATTAATTCTTATAAGCAGCTTGCACTGGTACGTATTTATTTAACCAGCATACTTCCGATACTCGAACTGCCACTAGAATCGAAAGATGCAAGAACAGAAAGAAGAGGAGACATAGTGAAAACGCTAAGAAGATTTGTGACGACGGTGAGGAGAACAGCAAGAGCGTAGTTGCCATTCAATTGCGACACCATTACAATACCAGGTATAGTAGTGCACGGAGCCACAGAAAATACCTGAATACCAATTCTAAATTCCTGAGGTCCAATAGCTGTCTCATCTAGCACAGACGTTTCCTTGACTGTAATGTTGCTGTTGACTGGCAGTAATGATGACAGTTTGATGCCAACGACAGGTGTAACAAAGAGAATGCTTACTGTTCTCCAAATCCACGCTCACCAGTCTTTCAAAGCATCTTTCAAATTTTCTGTTTCTAGTTTGAGCCCAGTTGTAAAAAATTTTGCCGGAATTCAGACAAACTTGAACTGCCTTGATGCGAAGAAGGCGTCAGGAGTGGCTACAGTCAAACCAAGCAAGACCGCCAACAGTAGGCCAACAACCGAACCGTGATCGAGTAGGAATTCGCGTATCTTCTCCAACAACGAGAATCTTTGTTGCAGAAGACCATCATTGTAGCTTGATATGTAATACAGAACTGGAAACTTTTGCTTGGGACAAAGAATATAAAATATTCAGGATTTTGTTTGACTATTTATGTTTGACAAGGTTAGATTGACGTTTGTCATCTGTGCTTAGAGATACTTTACATGCACAAGGTGCTGTCGTCTTTGCACCATGCATGTTTGCTGCACCATACAACTTAATTAAATGGGGTTTTTGTATACTATATGTATACTGTGTGTACATTACCTAATATACTGTACATAGTAGTCTTGACAAACATCTCTAGATCCCTTCATGCACCCATTGCACTCTGAAATGTCTTTGATATGCTTAGGTTTTGTTATTCTTCTCTTTTCTTTGTAAGGAGGACTTACAATATTAAGAGGAAATGCCATGTCATGTGTAACCGTACCAAAGTGAGGTCTAAAATAAGGAATAGTGATTGCCAATTTAAAAGTTCTAGATTAAGGGCTCAAACTTGGTTGTCATGCTAAATGTACTAGAAAGTCAATCGATAACTGTGCTGTATGATTTAGAATTAAATCACAACCAATTTACTGACACATAGGGATTCTTTGAGTCCTTTGCATTTTCCTTGCTTTCGGGTTACATGCACTATCTCCCATTCAAGGCCTGGTTGAATATCATCGTCTGAGCTGTTAAGAAAAAGGAAATCATAAAGACTATAGAGACGTGATAGAAGTTTGCAGGACTGGATGCACGTCTAGTTGACTACATGCATTTTCTTGTACCAAGTATCTATTAATAGAGAAATCGTCATTACACACATGTAGAATTTATGTGTGGAAGTATAGCACGCACGCTGTATGCATCAGTAGTATGCGTAAGTATATGTGGAAGTTTAGAGGTTTTGCAGTACAGTGTAGTGTCAATGATGACGACAGTTTGATGCAATTAACTACGGACGTCTGATCAAGAAGATGCTTTACTTAATTAATACTGCATGTCAAATCCGTGCTCCCGGCCACTCTTTCAAACCTCTTCAAATTTTCCGTTTCCAAATTTGAGCCCGGCTATGAAAGTGAAAGCAGGTATGCATGTAGACATACTGCCAGGAGCGGGCATAGTGAAACCAAGCAAGGCCTGGAACGATATAGGCCAACTGTCAAATAGTGATCGATTAGAAATTTGCTTGTCTTCTCTTGATAGCTGCAACAACGAGAATCTTTGCTAGACACGAGACAGTCGTTGCACCCACACCAACGTGTCTAGTACAGAGCTGGACACGTTGCTATGACGAAAACATGGGTATTCACTAATTTGTTTGACTGCCTGGTTTCCAACTTGGACCACAATTAAGTTTCTAGTAGGAAATGAGTGATGAACAAGGTTTACATCAGTTGTGCTTAAACAACTAAACGACATACTAGAGGGCTGCTATGTATATATTTAATACATTAATTAAACTGACATTGTTCCATATTATGCACAGTACAGTACTTGCAGTACCTAACAGTTTCCACCAAACATCAAGGTACCGTATGACCACCCCACGCACTCTGCATGTACTATAGGTACACACACACACACACACACACACACACACACACACACACACACACACACACACACACACACACACACACACACACACACACACACACACACACACACACACACACACACACACACACACACACACACACACAACTGTTTCTGCTATGCAAAAGTCCTAGTAATTAGTCTTCTTCTTCTTTGAAAGCAGCTACAACGTAGACATAATGGCCGACAATTAATGCCAAACTATGCAGTTTCTAACTACTGTATACCAAGAGTAGTTAGTATAGTGTCTGTTTGGACCAAGTTTCCTGGGCCAGTCGGTTGTGACCGCGCATTTGCTTCCTCCCAAATTTACACGCTTTCCCCCTCTTAGTTCTGGACCATGCACTTTCGCTATGAGGTCTCATTAATTAACTATAGTCGTTCCAAATGCACGATTCATCTGTTCCAGTCGCGGAGTCGATCAACGCTGTACACAAAAGTCACCAACATTTATGTGCATCTAGAAAGCCAATGGGGCGCCGCTGATCTCGACGGAGACATGCATGGCTGCATGGTCGTTGCAAGCTTAGGGGGTCACGAAAATATCATTTGAAGGGGCTGAAGTTGTGAATCTGGTCGTAATATGGATATATGCTCAATTGTGTGACTCTTCTGTTGTAACACTACCATGGTGGTACATAGGTTACATCTGCTTGGAAACTTAAGGAATACGACTTTTGCTCTCTTCCTTTCACAGCCACATGCATGCACTAAATAATGTAGTAACATTATTTTACAAACTCCTACATGTGCATGACTACAGTATAACTAGTGCATGTTGAGACCAAGATCTAAATGCATGAGGATTCTTAGTTTGGTGCATAAAAATGACAAGAGCTATTGAATACAGAGTGAATCTCTGAATGAACCTTTGAGAAAAAGATCACTGAATATTTACTACTAGCATCTAGTGGTAAAGTATGCATGCCTTGTGATCAGGACTGTATGCTCTATATTCCGTGATGAAATCAACAATTTGTACAGTAAGTATTGAAAAACATTGCCTAGTACATTGCAGTTTATGTCGATTTGTGCTTGTGCTCTTCTACATTTGAACGTGAGAACTGCACATGCAACTGTATGATTACAAAGTATCTTTAAACCATGAGCACTACATAGTAACATACTCAGCTAGTTGTAGAACTTTTTAACTGCCAGTGTCATTCAGCGTTGCCACAGTAAGCTAAGTTACAGTCGTCACATGGTACATTAGGCAAGTTGTACACGTAAAATCCTCCACAGTTGGTGATTTCAACAGTCACCTGCCATTTACAACAGTCATCCCAGTTGAAACAAACTGTTTCGTTACTGGTCTGTCCAATTGCAGTTGGGTGAGTTCCGTTTAGCCATCCTGGTGCACCTGTTCCACAACGACGCCTTGGTGGGCAAGTCTCGGGCATTTGTCCCCCAATACTAGCAGCAAATACATGCCATCCTGGTTGAAAGCCATACCCTTCTCTATCCTTATGATGGTCTAGGTAAAAAATACTAGATGAAGTTTTCCTCCAAGTATCATTTAAGACTCGATGGTTTCCTTGGTTACAGTGACTTGGTATAACTTCTTGTACCTTCCCTTTCTCTCCTTTCTGTCCCTTTTGACCAGCATATCCTCTTTCACCCTTACCCCCTCGCTCTCCCTTTTCTCCTTGAATCCCTTTAGCCCCGTGCATCCCTTTCTCTCCCTTCCCACCGGGTATCCCTATTGGACCTTGCTTTCCAGGCAATCCCGTTCCCTTAGCTCCGGGCTTACCAGGGGGACCACGTAAACCCACATGACCAGTAGCAGCACCAGGTAAACCATCTCTACCTGGTAAACCATCTCTTCCTGGCAACCCATCTCTGCCTGGTTGTCCAGCTTCTCCTTTTGATCCCGAAATGCAAACACCACCTTCTGGTCTGCACATGCCTTTGATTGCTGCTATAAACATTGACCCAACATCAACTGCTAGTCGAGACGATGAAGTGGAAGACAATACTGATCTCTTCTCTCTATCTGTTGTTGCAAACACTGATAACACGTCACTCATGCGTTCCTTCATCTCACTTGCTACTGACTGCTGATCTTGAAGATCCACAACAGCATCGTGCAGATTTCTTACTAACAGAAAACCAACTGCACTGAATATAAAATTTGTGATCACCGAAGCTGTTAACAATGTAATCAGCCAACATGTTCTATTGGAAGCACACGGTTTCTCATCAGATCCACTTCTGCGCATTGTGATCAAGACAAATCCTCTGCATGCAATCAAATTCAACTGATGCAGACTGCAGACGTGTGCAGCATTTAGAGCATATTTGAGAGCGGATGTTATGTCTTTACAACAATCCTTCCGTTACAACGAGTGCAACATACACCAGATCTCACATACCGGATCTCACACCACATGTCACGGTACCGTGTTTGGAGAACAGCATGTGTGTGTGTGTACCGGAACCGGGAGTCGTAGGTCGGAGCCTCCTTGCTCAAGAGATTTCGACGCAGCGGCATGACTAGTTAACACAACTCAAACAGCTGCATGACCGTCAACGCTCAACGCTGGTTACAGTGGTAGCTAAGATGTGCGGTAACATCACGCGGTAGAGTCCCGGATCTATTCTCGGTCACTCGCTCTGCCAAATAGCTGCAGCCAGACCTAGCTGCTACGCTAGCGTCATAGTTCTATTGGATAGCAATTAGGTAGAACGGGTCACGTCAGCATCTGTCGTAACGTTGCTGCTGTAGAACTTGAAAACTGATTGCACCTATTCTCGGTCACAGAGTATCATATCTCGGTCAGTGCTTGCCATCTCGTTTCTACAACTCCATTTGAGACGCAAGTCATCTCTGTCGATAGGCTCATTATATGACTTCCTTTCGCCAAAATGTTGGTTTTGTCTTGTCAACCTCTACTCTCGCAGACAACGAAGAAGACGGATGACTCACGGGACATAATCTCGGTCACCTGATCTCGAGTGATTTTCTCTCTTCAGACGCAGATCTGAGGCGTTCTTTTCGCTCATGTTATAGTCATCACCGCTGGCTACTAGACCTACGGGGTGATGTTAGTGGTCATCGTACTGTTGCTGCGGCAGAACGTGAAATCTGAGAGACAAATAGTTGGACATCCGGGATCATATCTCGGTCAGTCGCTTTCATCGCATTTCTACAAGACGAATTGAGACGTTAGTCATTTCTGTTGAAAGGTTCGCTTTAGATGTTTATGCCACTGAATAGCCGGTTTTGTCTCTTCAGGTTGCAGGGCGGTGAGAAAGGTGATCGACCTACGGGACATAATCTCGGTCACAGTATGAGCGCACTTCTTGGGTTCTACAGCTTTCAGGTAAGTGGTCTTACCTTCATTGAGCATTGTGCATACGGTCACAGTCGACTAAGGCTGATTGAAAGTGTTTTGTAGTGAATTTGTAGAACTATAGCAGATTCTAGTAATTTGACTGTGTTGGCAAACGTTAGTTGTTCTGTCTGAACTATGTTTTTCTAATTGATCATCATGGAGCTAGACATTGAATCCATTCTGGCACAAGTTGAATATCACAAGATGCCTTTTCAGTATGCCAGGACTCTGCATACTTGTAAACTGTGTACGTACTACGATTTTGTTGATTGTAAGATTTTAGCTACATCAGTTATTATCAACAACATGCACTGCTTAGTTCTATACACAGAAGGGTCGTTGGATATCTTCACTGGACTAATTATCATTCTGTCACACAACTTCATAACTGTCTCAGACTCAGAACTGTGTCATGAGAAAGATTATTTTCTCTTTGGCAACATGTCACCATTTTCATAAGTTTTCAGCATAACTCTGATAGGGATAAATGCAAAAAGAAGTTTGTGTGCAATTCTACTTGATAAAATCATCAATCATCCCATCCAAGATAAAGAATCATTAGATCTGCCAGTCAAGAATGTAGAAACAGGAAGGAATACTCTCTGGTTAATTAATTACCTGCATGCCAACAAAATGTGAAAATTCAGAGTCATCACGTTGCATGTTTGAAGTGCTACAAATAGTAAGTTAGACTGACACATTCGTGACAATATAGCTCTAGAACAACAGTAGACTAAAAATCACACAATACTATACAACCTAAAAATCGCGTGACCGCGAACATTATGTCCCGTACGCCATCCCTTTCTCACCGCCCTGCAACAGTAAAAACTGAAGAGACAAAACAGGCTATTCAGTGGCATAAACATCCAAAGCGAACCTTTCAACAGACATGACTAGCGTCTCAATTCGTCTTGTAGAAAGCGACTAACCGAGATACAATCCCGGATGTCCGACCATTTGTCTCTCAGGTTTTACGTTCTGCCGTAGCAACAGTACAATGAGCACTGACATCACCCCATAGGTATAGTAGCCAGCGGTGATGACTATAACATTAGCCAAAAAGAACGTCTCAGATCTGCGTCTGAAGAGAGAAAATCACTCGAGATCAGGTGACCGAGATATGTCCCGTGAGTCATTCGTTTTCTTCGTTGTCTGCGAGAGTAGAGTTGACAAGACAAAACCAACAGTTTGGTGAAAGGAAGTCATATAATGAGCCTATCGACAGAGATGACTTGCGTCTCAAACGGAGTTGTAGAAACGAGATGGCAAGCACTGACCGAGATATGATACTCTGTGACCGAGAATAGGTGCGATCAGTTTTCAAGTTCTACAGCAGCAACGTTACGACAGATGCTGACGTGACCCGCTCTACCTAGTTGCTATCCAGTAGAACTATGACGCTAGCGTAGCAGGTAGGTCTGGCTGCAGCTATTTGGCAGAGAACGAGTGACCGAGATTAGATCCGGGCTCTGCATCAGACAGACCAACCATCAACTAGAGCAATGAAAACGGAACCAAATCAATGCATGTGAATTATTTTACGACTATGTGATAGCAAATGACAACAACAGGCGGGGGAAGTAGATCTACATAATAGTAGTCTATGACAATTAGTACTAATTACAGTTAACGTAACACTAATACAATTAAGACAATTAATCCTAATTATTAATTAATAATTAAAATAAATTAATAAGAAATATTTTAGATTATTTGAACGTACAGTGTAATTTCAGTTATTTGCATGCCTGTAGCAAGCCCATTTCAGCAATATCTAGGGAATTGATCTTTTTGGTCAAGCACACGCAAAAAATTTGTCAGGAATAAATTAGCATTGAAATTGACAAAGTGAAGTAGACAGACAGACAGACAGATAATTTATTCTCATACAGATTCTACTTGTACATATGCTAGGATTTCTTAAATACAAATCAGTCCTTGCAAACAACAAAGTCATTAACTAACGGACTTGACTTTGAATGTCAAAATCAAAAAATCTATCTAAATCACCATGATTAGGTGACAGTTTTGAAAGTTTTCTAAGGATAACTTTGGCATTGCATCTTTGCAGAATTGTAGAAAATCTGTTTCTCCAATACGACATGAACATGGAAGCATTAAAATTGGCTTTTGGATTTGCTGACTGTTGTGACAAATGCTGCAAAATACTCTGCCTTTGTGCCCCACCTCCCAAAATGTTCTATCACAAGAGGAACACGTCTTGATACATATCCTCGTGGAACAAGCTTTTCTGAATATTTTTTCATTTTCTTGTCGCGACAGCATGACCATTTTCCTTGCTAGCCTCCTAATAATGTCCTGACTCCACGGATGAGCCAGGGACACATACATACATACATACAGACAGACAGACAGACAGACAGACAAGCAGATGCATGGACAAACAGACAAAGAGGCAAACAGGCAGGTAAACGGGGAACCAGTCGAGCAACTAACAGGCAAAGAGGTATCCAGGCAAGCATGCAGGATGTGGGCCCTGTCCACTGAGCAATTCAAAATTATATATTTATCTTTCAATTTTTACATGTCCAAAATAAAAATTATGCACATGTCAACAGAACTAACCATATCAAACATGTCAGTATCATTTTTCCTTTTGCATGGCACTTTCTAGCTCTTCCAGAGTTTTTTGATATCGTTCCACTAGTCCATCCAACTGTTCTAGTTTGATCTTAATCTTCATCAACTTCTTGCCATTCGATCTCATCATTCGCTTAAAATGATAAGCTTCTTCTTCCCTCACAATGACATAAGCGTTTCCTTCTCTTCCAGCTCTTGCCGTACGACCGACACGATGCACATACGTCTTCATATACCGAGGAGCATCATAACTTACCACATGATCTGCGTTCTCGATGTCCATTCCTCGAGCCATAGCGTCCGAACATACAAGAATCTGTATGTCTCCCTGTCTAAACCCGGATACGACTGATTGACGCTGTCGTTGAGTTAATGATGAGGAAAACTCAGCCACGTTGATGGACCCAAACAATTTGAGAAGAAGAAAGAGGCGATGAGTTGATTCAACCGATCCGGTGAAACAAAGCACGTGTGAAAGGCCAAGGTCTGTAAGCAAGTAGAGCAACACGAGTGGTTTCTCTCCGCTTTTGCAGATAATGTAATGCTCTTTCAATGTATCAGGAGTTGAGTATTGTTGAGATGTCCGATAGATGCCTTTAGATGCACTGGATGCACCACTTGTATCCATAGCGTGTCGACTAGCAAACAAAATGGGTCTAAACAGATGAAGACTGGCAAGCTTTTCTGGGTCCTGAGATAGAGTTGCTGAGAAAAGGAGCTTCTGTAGTGGCTTGTGAATCATGTGAAATGTATCCGTAATGGCAGCAGATGAAACATGAAGTCGAGAGTCAAATGAGAGATGAGAAGACGGAGCGTCTAACATCATTCCACACGCCGTAAAAACATTTTGAAGCCAATCCTGAAATGACTCGTCAAGAAGGCGATCCGCCTCATCAATCACTATGAATCTAACATGCTTGAGACTGAAACCAGGTGTAGAGGTCACGTGATCAACAAGCCGTCCTGGCGTCGTCACTAAAATATCAACCAAACTCTCCTTCTCACCCCCATCCACTTGACATTGCACCACCAGCATCTGCTGTTCCTTTGTAAATCTCTGTTGACCGGTCACTAATCCCACTTTCACATTAGTTCCCTTAGAAAATGTATGAAACACGTGACTAACTTGAGAAGCCAAGTCTCGTGTCGGCAAAATAACGAGAGCTCTCAACCGTCGCACAACAACTTGTTGCATACACTGGATGATAGGAAGAACGTATGCAAGCGTCTTCCCGCTGCCTGTCGGAGCCGAGACACAAACGTCTCTCGGTTGATATCCACCATGTGTTGATAGCAATGGACCACACAAGGACGAAAGTATGAACGGGATAACCGAGCTTTGTACAGGAAAGAAAGACACAATTTTCTGCTGTTTCAAAGTCTTCACTAATTGGTCAGACAACCCAATACTGTCTATTGCAAACAGATTGTTGACAAGATCCGAACTTATCTCCCTCGGATGAAGTAGCCAGTCGGGAAGTATTGGAGCAACTTTCTTGACACGACGCTTTCGAGAATCCTTACCTAAAACTACAAATTCAGTTTGACGAGAACTCGCTACGTGCCCATCACCAATCTCAGATGACAACGTGCTGTCTACTCGATCCGCATTTTCAACAGCTTGATGCTCGATGTCATGTTTCTGCTCACTCGCATTTCCAACTTGTTCAGTGTTTGTCTGGAACTCAACACTATCCATTGCCACTAAAGATTTGTCATCAGATTTACCCGCCTCTTTGTCTAGTTTATTGTCTTTTAACCGTTTCTTAATTATTCCTTTCTTTGTTGTCTTTTTAGGTTTTCTTGTTTCCAGTTGTCTATCCAGAGATGTCACGTGGTTTTCCACGTGCACTGAAAGCTCACTACTGCTTCTTTTCCGTTTTCTTGTTTCAGCTTGCTTGTGTAAGGCGGACAGACGTTGTTCAACAACAGATGCGTCTACCGTTGACCCATCTTGACTGTCTTCGTTTCCCATGTAACGATTGACAGTAAACAGAGCCATTTTACCGCACAGCTAATCGTTGTACATATAGCAGAAACCATGTAGACAAAATTCAGACCAAGAACAGTAACGTTTACTAGCGAAAAGAACAAACTCAGAACAAGCTTATCCGGGATCTTTGTCACGTGGTTAGAGTCTTGCAAAACAAAAAGAGCGTAAATTAAATAAAAGATTGTCTCTATGTATTAACTTAAACTTGTTGATTTTAGCTCAGGTTTTATGTACGTATAGTACACAGTACAAGTAATTTTTAATTTACATCCGGGTTCTTGCTCTCCTGCTCTCTAATTGGTTCAATCAAATGACCGGTTAGCGCGCTCTCTCACAGCGTTTGTGTTGCTTGTTGGGTTCATTTCAGCGCAATGAATAGCGTTCAGTCGTCGGTCTTTGACGAAAATGCGTCAGTGTCTCGTTCTACGGTCAAACAACAGGCGTCCGGACTGCAGGAGCGACGTTCCGTTGCGTTCGCCACTCCTGCTCGCAAGCCGCTTGGAAACGTGAGCAACGACGTGACTAAATCATCTAAACGTCCAGCGACAGCGCGAAAGAGCGTGTCGAAACCGATGAGTTCGGCAGCGTTTACTGGCACTCCCGCTCTGCGCACGCGCAAAGTTGCTACGAGCCGAGCGACGGTACAGAAACATTCCGAGCAGGAAGATTTCGACGAAATCAATCCGTTTGAAGGTATGCGTTTTTCAGTTTTTGCTATTGTGTACTAGGCTAGTGTTGAATGTCTCTAGATTTTCTGGAGCCGCCCACGCACGAATTTGCTGTTGGTGACGTCACATCGGAACTATTAACTTTGAGGTCTGAGTTTACGCCTCTCTTTGCAATACCTGCTAAACATAAGAAATGTAGAAAGACGGACCCTTGGAAATCGTCTAGAAGATTTGTGCTATCGATCAAACGAAATCGTCAGGAAGTTGACGATGATGACTATTGTGCAGTGAGGGAGAAAGACAAAGAATATCTTGCTGGAATAAACGTGGACACTTTGCTTTGTTGAGTAGAACAGTAGTTGTTTGAAATTGATGGTTGCCATGGTAACAAGATTATACAAGTAGTTTCGGCACCAAATACTTCTGATTTATTTATGTAAAGTTGAATACAGAGTTGCTCAAGAATGAGCTGGCAGCTGGTATATGAAGTTGGCTGTTTGTGTTTTGGTTGTATAAATGATTGAATGGGTAGTTAGCAAAGTTTAGTTAAACTGCAGTTTCAAGCATGTGTTGCAGTTTTTAGTATGACATTGTCTAGAGAGTTAGTAAATGATAGTAATTGTCTGGAGGACAACGAGATTGCGAGTATGAAGCTTTGCCAAATAAGGCAGTGTTATTTGCTTTGTTAGGGTGAGGTATGTTTTGAACAAACTTTGGACCCTCAGAATATTTTGGGACTACTAACTTTGATCGCATTATTATGTGTTTATAATGTATTTAAAGTACAGCCAATGAAATCGTTTACCGTGTGTTTTTTGGCTTTTCTTGTATTCACAGAATGATGTTTGTTATCTCGCATTCAATTAGGTGATGAGAAACAGACATGCAACAAATAGGGGCCTTGGTGTGTACAAAATACAGTGCTGTGCATATGATATCTAATGTTCTAGAGAAGCGCACTCATGCTAGCGCATGCGCAGAGCTGTAGCAAGTTTGCAATATTTATCTCAATGTTTGTCAAAATCAACAGTCTGTGTTGAATGCATTGGCTGATATAGAGATGTCCCTCTGTAGCGACTTGTGTAAGGAAAACAGCAACAGCAACACAACTGGGACCAAACACAGCTTTGTGACTGCCAACACTTGAACAGACTAAAGATAATAGTAAGTCCTTGGTTAGAAACTCTCATGATGTTGAGATGTCAATGGAACATGGAACATGCAATGATTTTATTCAATTATTCAAGATATCACAAGCGTTTGCCATTAATTAGCTGCTTTCTTATTATGCATTGCTGCAATAAGCAAAACCACCACCGTAAGGTTCATTTGGCAAATTATATGCATAGAATTGTCCACAATTGGTGATGTCAACAGTAACCTGCCGAAAACAGCAGTCGTCGTTCCAGTGAAAACAAACCGTTTCCTTGCTGGTCTGTCCAACTGCAGTTGGGTGAGACCCATTCAGCCATCCTGGTCCATATGTTCCACAACGATGTGTTGGTGGGCATGTCTCAGGCATTCCTCCTCCAATACTAGCATCAAATACATGCCATCCTGGTCGAAATCCATGAAATCCATCTCCATCACGATGATACCCAAACTCATCCTTAGTTGATGAAACTTTCCTCCATATGTGAGACAAGACTTGATGATTTGTTGCATTACACTGACTCGGTGTTTCTGATTTCCCCGATTCACCCGATTCTCCTGATTCACCCGATTCTCTTAATTCTCCTTTCTCTCCTCGTATCCCATTATTGCCTTTTTCTCCCGTCATTCCTCTTTCTCCCTTGTCACCAGTATATCCTCGTTCACCTTGGCTCCCTCTTTCTCCTTTCTCTCCCTTCCCACCTATTGGACCTTGCTTTCCAGGTAATCCCATTCCCTTAGCTCCAGGCTTACCAGGCAGACCACGTAAACCCACAGGACCGTCTCTGCCAGTTGTACCTGGTAAGCCATCTCTACCTGGCTGTCCAGCTTCTCCTTTTGCTCCCGGGATGCAGACAGTTCCTCGTTTACACATACGCTTTATAGCAGATACAAACACTGACCCAACATCAGCTGTAAGACGAAATGAAGAAGAGGAAGACGATGCGGATTTTTTCTCTCTGTCTGCTGCATTGTTCGACAACATTTCACTCATCTCTTCTTTCATCCCACTTGCTATGGTCTGATGTCGTTGCACATCAGCCATATCATTCTGCAGATCTCGAACGTTATTCTGCAGATTCGTCACTGCTAAATAACCAAATACAGCAAACACTACATTGACAATTAGTGAAGCTGTGAGCAATAAGAGCAGCCAGCACATTGGATTCCCAACGCAAATCCCTTTGTCAGACCCACTGTTGCCCATCTCTTAATTAATTAAAGAGCTAGACAACGTCTCGGTCTGCACGTACGGCTCAGCTGATTAATTAATTAAGAGCTCGAGAGAGTGTGCAGCGTATAAGACGCACTTGACAGCGGATGTTCCGTCTTTACAACATTCTTCCGTCCATACCTTCACACCCACAACGCGTGTCGTCGTTTTTGCCGTTCTTTGTTTTTCGTATACATTGTAAGTACGGAAGTGTAGGTCGTACCGCGTATGATGCGGTTGCCTCCAGCAGATCTAGATCGTACAGTGTGCGTCCTAAGAAAAGGTCTCACGGAACGGGCAAACAAATGAACCAGAACAGCTAGGCACAGAAGAGACTGGAGAGTACTAGTGGACTTCGACATTCCCGGATAAGTATAGGTGACGTCACTGTTTATGGTGGTGTGAACACTATCTGGCCATGGGTCTGTACATGAGGCGTTGGTGTAGTGATGTCGACCGTATAACTGTAGCCTAGAGGTTACTGGTAGGTTGCTTTATACGTAATTATAGTTTTTTCACTACATGTGTAGGTTAGAGTCTACGTAATGTCAGCCTTGATGTATAGCTTATAGAGAGAGTTATCTGCTTGCTGTCTGTGTCCGTCCGTCCGTCAGTCCCATCGTCTGTCTGTCTGTCTGTCTATCTGTCTGTCTGTCTGTCAAACAAGAACATTTATTGAAAACATCAACGCTATTACAGAAAAGGCTACATATAACACTACGCTAGAGTTCAAGATAAACAACCATAGTGGTCGTAGAAGAAAAACTCTAACGAACAGTCATCTGATGTTTGTAGCTATATCATCTACAGAGTCTTTACTAAAAACGATTCCGTCAATCTTTTTAGCTAAAACACTACTGTCAATAACATTACAACGTTGCAATAGTATTCGCCGCCTGTACATTTTAAATTCAATCGAATTCAGCTTTCCATCTTCATCACGTGATCTTAGTGAGATCTGGCAAAGAAAGTTCTCTTCGCTATTCCCCAACGTCCAAAATGTTCGAAAACCAAGTTGTTTGTCTGTCAGTCAATCACATATACTTGAACTTTTATCTATGATACATTTCACAATGCAGGGTACTATGTACTGTCCAACTACTAGTAGTCATCGACTAAACTAAGCTAAAATTGAAACTCGTGTAACAAAGTGAGGACTACACTTAATTAATTTAAAAGCTACAGTATACAAGCAAAGCCTCTAGTACCAGCTAGTGGCTGAAGTACAGGGTGACAAAGAGGTCACATCTGTTGCCTTCAGACAGGCGTGTAGCGTGACCTCTAGAATTGGGGGCTAAACTTCACAATGCTGCGTGACACGCCTACTTTTATGGACACGCCCACTTTATTGGCTTCTAGTGGCAGAGCTAGGCTGGAAAAAAGGGTGGTGTATCTATACTATATACAGCTTTGGTCCTCACACGTATTTACAGTCCACAATTTTTATGACCACGCCTACAAATGAGGGTGCTATAGCCTGGTCTAGCTCATGCCGCTACGCCCCTGCTTCAGACAGCGAAGATACCTTTTTAGAGATGACTCTAGCATTACACTTCTGGAGCTGAACAGAAAAGCGTTTGGACCAGAAGTCGATAAATTTTGCAGCGTACGGTCGTTCCACTCTGTCTGTTTGTCTGTCTGTCTGTCTGAAAATGACATCGACTAGCTGTTTGTATGTGTAAATGCAAGTCAGACTATTTAGTTTTATGGAAATACAAAATCTGTTTGCCTGTGCGCCTGTTTGTCTGTCTGTTTGTTTGTCTGTCTGTCTGTCCAACATCATATATATATATATATATATATATATATATATATATATATATATATATATATATATATATGTATATGTATATGTATATGTATGTATGTATGTATGTATATGTATATTTCTTAGATCAAACTATTATTAAATATAGCATTCAAGGTCTATCGCACAGTCCAGGCAGTTTCTTAATTAATTAAACATCACTTGTGCAATATTATTGCACTTTTGTAGTTGAACGACAGTCGTTTTCTCCAGAAGTCTATGAATTCTGCTGCATTTGATCTTCCTGCATGCTTTGTTTGTTGATCTGCATGTTGGCAAGTTTTCTCAAGAATTTCCTTCCTTGCTCTCCCCATGTTCTGGAAGTGCTGTAGTTGGATGTTGAGCGTCCAACTAGGTAGCTTGAGTTGTTCATGTTTTGCCTTTTTTGTCTGTTGTCTGTCTGTCTTCTGCCACTGTCTAAAAAGCTGTTTGTTTGTTGATCTGTATTAAGACAGTTGAAGTGTGCCAACGACAGGAGAGCATGATGCCAATTAACATATATAAGCCTATCTTGTTTTTTAGATTGGGCAACACTAGGCCAGAAACGCTACTTTCTCTATGCACATCGAACTGTCGGGGAGCATGGTAGATCGATCGAGTGCTGTTGCTAGAAGGTAGGAAAGCTAGACGACTGTAAAGTTGCTTAAGCTTGCTTTCCTATTTTGTGTGCTTTCTTCCAATTGTCTCAAATATGATTGTATCTGCATGCAATCAGAGCTTGATTAATTAAGCAAGTAGGAGTGGAACATCTGCATATAGATTAGCACATATGCATGCACATAGCGTAGGCTAGTACATGAATTTGATACTATAGATTGTCACAACTATATCTAACAGTGAGAGCTGCCATCCTCATGCATATACAACCTTCGGATACCAATTTAAGTAACCATAACTGTCGAGTTGCATTGACTTTACTCTTAGAATTGATGATATTTTGGGTCAAGCACATACGATATCTACTGAAGATGAGCTAGCACAGAACTGACAAAGTGAAGTAGACAGACAGACAGACTAACAGACAGACAGACAGACAGACAGACAGACAGACAGACAGACAGACAGACAGACACTTTATTCTCATACAGACTTTACTTGTGCATATGCTATCATTTTTTGAAAGTAAACCAGTCCTTGCAAACAACAAAGTCATAGATTAACTAATGGACTTGGCCTTGAATGTCAGAATCAAATAATCTATCTAAACAGACAGACAGACAGACAGACAGACAGACAGACAGGCAGAGAGTGTGATGCCAGTGTATATAGCCTTTCTCATTATTTTGGAATGGGCAACACTACAGTCCAGAAACGCTACTTAATTTCCCTATGCACATAGAACTGCCGAGGAGCATGGTAGAGCGCAGTAGCTTAGCTAGAAGGTAAGAAAGGCGGTTATAAAGTTGCTTGCCTTCTAATTTTGTGTGCTTTCCGGTAGTCTTAACGTATGATTGTGTCTGCAATCAGAGCTTAATTGATTGGGTCAAAACAAGTAGGAGTGGATAAATCTGCATAGATTAGCACGTGCACATAGTGCAGTGCATGAATTTGATGCTCAATTGTCACAACGATATGTGGAGAGAAGGCGACCATCCTGACATACAACGTATGTTTGAAATGGGTGAGTCAAGATCGATACTATACCTGGAGCATGCTGGTCTTGGAGAGAGAGAAATATCTTTTGAAGATTTTGATAACTAACAGCGCAGAATTTGGTGCCAGACTTACGAAGAAGTATCCAAAGCTAGCAGAAGGTGGCAGCCTCGAGCTACTCAGGGTCTTGTGTGACCTTAGCTGATAGAATCACCTGTTGATGCGGGTACACTCTGTTGTTCCTGAGCAGAGCGGATTGGTTCAGCCAGGGTCTTCATATGGCCATTCTCTAGATCACCGAGCCTTTCACCACCTAGAACTAGAGTAATCACTTTGATACGCAAAATTATATACTCGTATTTAACTTTGATTGTTGGTTATCACAGGTGAACCCACAGGAGCACAACCAAAGGAGATCAAAATGCTGCAATTATGAGATGCTGGTGCCAATGTCACACTTTCGGGAGCATCTACAGTTGTGCGGGTAGATACTTTGCTGTCTAGATGCATTTCTACTTTACACTGATACAAATAATATGCTTGTTTTGAACACAAGGAATGATCACAGCAATGATGATAACATACCTCTGTCACCTCTGCCAATATTTCTTGGTGAAAACTGCCACATGTCAATTAGGTCATATGTGTTATTAGATGGACAGTTTTTAACCTGTTGAGTAAGATATACTCCACAGAAATTTGTACTTTAGGTGCCCGTATGAGGGTATAAACATGCGTTCATGTATTGACAGATATGCATTCGTTGGTCTGTCGAACTGCAGTTGAGTGATATCTTTCTAGCCATTTTGGTGCAGGTGATCTTACAATGATATGTTGGTGAGCATATCTGAGACATTTGTTCCCTGATACAAACAGCAAATATACATGTCATCCTTTTTGAAATCCATTAATTGATTAAATCTTATCACGATAGTTACCTCAGAGGCTCTACATGATGAAAATGTTTTCCAAGTTTGAAACGAAACTCAATGGGCTATTTTATTTATATGAAGGATAGGCCCATCTCACACGTTTCATCTCCTACATGCATGGACTTACCAGACTACACAAAATCAAACGATAGTGGCTTGGGTGGGTTTTGTTTATTTCTATATTAGTAGTAGACTATTTGTTTTGTATATAACCTCAGCAGCTGGCTTCAATTTGGAGGCTCAGTGATGCCACTTAGGCTTAGATTTGCTTCAGTCAATGAACACCTTCCATTGTAATTTGATTGATTCCAAGAACCTTAGGTTAATGGCAAACTTTGTTGCAGCAAGTCACATGTACCATACACACAACATGTGGTAACATGTGGTGACAGGGGGTTGCACATCCAAGTGCTAAGGAAATCGCCGCATAATGATAGCTGTACTCATTGGGATTACCCTGTATTATACAGCTGTGTCAAGAATGTGTTGGTTTGCTGAAGCATGTGTTGCTAACAATTTTTTAGAATTTGTGATTGTCAAAGTTTTGGGTTAACAGAGTTGTAATACTTTAGTTGCCAGCACACAATGACGTGTGTTTGTAGAGTGTACATCTTATGGCTATTTAAATTGAGTAGGCCAGTTATGGCAAAGCTTATAGTGCCACTATAAACCATTTTGTGGCTTGATTGACAGTCACCTATTTATGTTAGTGTTGACTCGATCTAATTATACACCCAATATGTCACAATCTTCAACATATGTAATCTGTGTAGGGATTAGAAGCCAAAAGATTTACAGACCATAAGATAGAATGATCGAGAATCATTTGTCAAGTAAGAGAACTTTGTGACACTGATGTCTGTCTCGATCTCCAGTCTGCTGCGGCACTAGCATGCTCAGTAATCTTCCTCAGACAATAAAGGATTTTGGGAAAGAATTCTCACTGATATGTCAAAGTACGTTGAATGGTACTGATTGTATATATAATCTAGATATGTGGCTCAATCAGAATTTGCTGTTGATGACGTCACATCCGGACTACTAACTTGGAGGTCTGAGTTTACGCCTGTCTTTGCAATACGTGCTAAACATAAGAAATGTAAAAAAAGACAGATTCATGGAAATCGCCTAGAAAATTTTTGCTATCAATCAAACGAGATTGTCAAGAAATTGACGATGATGACTATTGTGCAGTGAGGGAGAAAGACAAAGAATATCTTAAATTAAATGTGGACACTGCTTTGTTGAGTAGAACAGTAATTGTGAAAGTGATGGTTGCCATGGTAACGAGATTAGACAAGGACGTTCAGTTCCAAATACTTTTGGTTTATTTTGGTAAATTGGTATAAACGAAGCGGTACGTCCAGACATGATGGAAGACTTCCAGGCCGGTCGTCAAGAGTGGCTGTCCTGGAACACATGGAGCAACCGCACACCCGGGCTCTTCAAACTAGAATTCGAAGGATCACGAGTCATCGCCCTATGCAGCAAATGCTACTATGTAGTTGAATTCTTACCTCCGTCAGTTTTCCAGTGATGTTCATCTTGCCAACTTGATGCGACCACTTACCTGAGCCAGCCTGCATCCTGAAGGCGTGGCCGTGGAGAGAGGGCGGAGCCCGGCCTAGTCCATCATGGTCCAGGAGAACCGACGTCCGGCGCGGATCCGGGACTTCAGACCGGAATCCCGCCCAACTCACCTTTCACGTAGATAACTACGGAGATTTAATAGAATGAAGAATAGAGGAAAAACCTCCCAAGCACGAGCTCATCAGACATTAGGATGGGAGGGTGGGAAACGAAACACACGCGCTCTGGGACGCTTGCTGCGCTGTGGCGTGCCGAATAGTCGCTGGCGACGCGCATGCTCCGTTCAACGCAGGCCCCTCGTGAGTCCGCCGTGCGCGTGCGCTCAGCAGCGCATCTCCAGACGAACTCAACTACGTTTAACTAGTTAATTAAATTCCACTTGAATTCTTACCTCCGTCAGTTTTCCAGCGATGTTCATCTTGCCAACTTGATGCGACCACTTACCTGAGCCAGCCTGCATACTGAAGGCGTGGCCGTGGAGAGTGGGCGGATCCCGGCCTAGCCCATCATGGTCTAGGAGAACCGACGTCCGGCGCGGATCCGGGACTTCAGACCGGACTCCGGCCCACAAGGAAGGCGACCACGCCCAACGGCGAGGTCGCCCCGCACCCAAGCCGGACCCACTTCTCCAGGACCTACCTCTCCAGGACTCATTCAGCTACGTACCGCCGCTTAGCTGTCAGGGAGTGAGTGCCTTGTCACTGTCTAGTGAGTATGTGTCTATAATACACGCCAGTACGAACGCAACCACGCACACAAGTACACTGTAAGACCAGTACACCAACAGCGGCGAGGACTGCAAGAGGAGTTTCTTAAACCGTGCCGAATGCCAACATGGAGCACCGCTAACAGGGCATTTTTGGGGGTAGAGTGCGCGATACCCTCGTCCGTTAAAAACGCCACTAACAAACATAGAGCCCGTTCAGATGTCGGGATTTAGATTGGTGCGACACTGGTTCGCTCGCAGACTGTTGATACCGTGAGTACCCTGATTGGTATGCACGCAACGTGAACGAGGCTAACCCAGCGCCAAACAAGCAATAAACCGATCGTTCCAGCAGTCCGACGTCCAGTCGATGTCGCATATCAACGCCGCCACGTTTGGTGTCACTGAACGCGGAGCCGGGTGAAGAAATGAACCAAACAACCAATGACCAGTCCACCGGGTTTTGTGACATCGCGTCAGCGACTGCGTTCCGCGCTCCCGCACGGACTGCGCGCCGCCGTCCAACTCAAACTGAACGTAAAACCGGCCGCACAGACTGCTTCCAAAAACAACCACGGTCAAAGCCACCGGGACCATCTCCCCGAGCGCAATGAGAACTCCAACCCAAGATGTGGGCCGTGCAATGCAGCTGAACTTATGAATTGTCCTGCACTGCCCAGCGGCCCCACGAGCCAGACGCATCCGACTGCGTTGCTATTGAGGGAAGGCGGCCAACCGCCGCAAGTCTGAAGCAGCGAGCGGGCCAACCGCCGCAAGTCTGGAGCAGCGAGCGGGCCAAACCCCGCACGCAAACACACCGCAACCACTCGTTGGCGATTCAGCTCCAAGCGCCACCAGCCCCCACCACGGGCAGCTATTCGTCTACCCTCCGGTCTGTGACTTTGAACCCTGTTTTTTACCGTAGTAGCCGCGCCCCTCCCGCGCAGCCACCGGCCCCGCACTCTGCGTGTGCCACACGCGTGATGTAAGTGCACGGTGGTGCGCCATTACACGAACACAGGTTCCACCCACGACACAGCGGCACTCTGCCTGGGCACCGCCGCAGGACGCGGTGAGAAATCGCACCGAAGTAAGAGCGACGTGCGAGCTCGAACGCGGCGCCGCATCGACTGAGCACTCTTCGGTTGCATGGTCAGTTTCCAGGCACCGTCCACACGACGGAGCCCCAGCTCGCGACAGCGGTCCAGCAAAGCCCGACGAATATTTATACATGGAGGTTTCTCCTGCACGCACCTCCCAAATATAGTGTCGATCAGCCAGCTGCAATTCTTACTATCAGCCGCAGGTACGCCAGCAGGTATTTTCACCCTGTTGAGATGCTTCTCAGCGATTATGGCCGTGCCTGCAGCATAGCAAAGCCCTGCGAGCTTCAGCGCCACCTGACGCGCACATCCCCCCCGCGGAGCGCCATCGTCAAGTCGTCGCAACTCGACACTGTCTGGCAGCAGATCTGTCATCTCCACACTCTACCCCTTGGGTTCGCATGAATCATTTCTCAGGCATAGGCGAAAAGCAACTCGCCTAGAAAGAACGGCGCGCCCCGGCGAGGCGCCGTCGTCTCTCCCAACGACCGGACGCGTCCGCTCCTCCACCTCGTCCGTGAGCATTTGCATGTGATCTATCGCCGTCGCCGCTGGCCACACACACAGACAAGCCTCGACAAACGCAAGCCAAGGAAGCGCGCTCCGCCTGCTACTAGCCATTCGTGCAACGCGTGTCCTCCACGCCGCCCTCGCGCCACTATGCTCAACGTGGACGCCCACCTTTGCATCCACAGACTGCCAGCGCCACCACCGGCACAGTCGCCGCCTAGTCCCGCATCAACCATCCGCATACGGTGCCGCGGCTTCCAGCCTGGCCCATTCGCTGATAGGTCATTAAGGCTATTTTTGTTGATTACGTACAACATGCCTGTCTGTAAAACTCTCCATATGCATGTATGTGCTTCTCCGCTTATGCATTGCCCGCCACTGGCACTGCCGCATCGGTCGACGGCCCGCTACAGCCACAAGCGGCGTCGCCATCTCTACATATGCGCTTTCCATTTTTTTGCTGACCACTGCTGGCACTGCGTCCCCGTCTGCCGACGGTTCCGCAAAAGCTACCAGCCCAGTCACTTTACCCTGTCTGCTCTGCGGAGCTCGATTTACTACATATGGTGTATGAACGGAACTTGCGCTTTACAGATACCCGCCCTCAAGGCCATCCGGGACCTCGCCTGTCCCCAGATAAAAATGTTCATGATCACCTGCCCTTACCGTGCACGGCGGCGACTGCTTTCTGCGCACAAGTAGACGTGCAAACGAATGGCTCCACCCATTCCATTCCCCCTGTACGCACGCAAAAGGAACACCGCTGCATACAGACCTCCGACCCATCTACGACATCGCGCACGAATAGCCATTCACGCTCGGTGCGTACAGCACAAACCCCTCTGCGAAATTGAGAGCTATGCTATCTACATATCGTCTCAACATACGTGCAACCTGCATGTTGGTGCAATGACATACTCACCAGTCTCTACCAGACCTGGACCAGCCGTCCCACCAGACAATGGGGACAGCCTGCTAATCGTGCGTGAGCCAACCTGACTAGTGCCGGCCCTGCCCCGGCCTGGACCAGCCGTCCTGCCACAGAATTGGACCGCCTGCTGATCGTGTGTGAGCCAACCTGACTAGTGCGGGCCCTGCTCCGGCCTGGACCAGCCGTCCTGCCACAGAATTGGACCGCCTGCTGATCATGCGTGAGCCAACCTGACTAGCACCAGCCCTGAACTAGCCGTCCCGCCACACAAAGGGGACCGCCTGCTGATCCTGCGTGAGCAAACCTGACTAGTGCCGGCCCTGCCTCGGCCTGGACCAACCGTCCTGCCACAGAATTGGACCGCCTGCTGATCGTGCGCGAGCCAACCTGACTAGCACCGGCCCTGCGCCAGACCTGGACCAGCCGTCCCTCTACACAAAAGTAGGCCGCCTGTTGACCCTGCGTGAGCAAACCTGACTAGTACCGGCCCTGCCCCGGCCTGGACCAGCCGTCCTGCCACAGAATTGGACCGCCTGCTAATCGTGCGTGAGCCAACCTGACTAGCACCAGCCCTGGACCAGCCGTCCCGCCACACCAAGGGGACCGCCTGCTGATCCTGCGTGAGCAAACCTGACTAGTGCCGGCTCTGCCCCGGCCTGGACCAGCCATCCCGCTACAGACCGGGACCGCCTACTAATCGTGCGTGAGCCAACCTGACTAGCACCAGACCTGGACCAGCCGTCCGCCACACAACGGGGACCACCTGCTGACCCTGGGTGAGCAAACCTGACTAGTGCCGGCCCTGCCCGGCCTGGACCAGCCGTCCTGCCACAGAATGGGATCGCCTGCTGATCGTGCGTGAGCCAACCTGACTAGCACCGGACCTGCGCCAGACGTGGACCAGCCGTCCCGCCACAGATTGGGACCGCCTGCTGATCGTGTTAATGCCAACTCCGAATACCGCTGTCCCTGCGCTAACCACCGCTGGTGGTTTCACAATAGCCACTCAGCCCTGACATCACGCTCAGTACATGACACCAATTTTTTAGCTACCTATATACATATAGTATACGTACAGTCGTCCGCCGCTGATGGCTGCCTGTCTCCCGAGCCGCTCCACAGCCGTCCGGAACCTGCCCTCCCGGATCATGCAACGACTTCACCCATGACTGTACTGCGGGCCACGTGGCCGCCACGCAACGGCCAATTTTTTCAGTAAATTAACCATGCCGACACTAACGCACGCACCCACCATAACCCACCAAAAAAGCGCGAAAAACACCGCGACGGAAGAAACAGCACGCGAAATTGAGATGATTCGCAACCGCGGAAAAAAGCCGAGTCATCTACCTGCTGTTTCTTGAGCAGGCGACCTGCCAGTGGTGAATCCAGCGGCGCTGGCTGTCTCCGTCGCGAGTGCGAACTTGCTATGTTGATATTCTCCCTTTTGACTACTCGCCGTCTGCCATGAACGAAACGAAACGAAACGAAACGAAACACACGCGCTCTGGGACGCTTGCTGCGCTGTGGCGTGCCGGATAGTCACTGGCGACGCGCATGCTCCGTTCAACAGCGCACCTCCAGACGAATTCAACCACATTTAACTGATTAATTAAACTCCATACGATGGAGGCGTAGTCTCGCGTAGCCAGACCATCTCCGCCTACATCTTTCCGGCGAGAGATATAGTATGGGGAAATGCCTAATCCATTTTGTTCTGCGCTCCCCAGAATCGTGGAGATAAAGACTTCTTTATAGATAGCAGGAGGTCTGAGTAGGTGTTGCTCAATCGCATTCCGGTCGTCTCGCGTGTGCTCTATAATTACTAGTTACATTTGTATTGTGTAATTATAATTAGCAAAGATGTATGCCTGTAAACGGACGTCCTACTAATCAAAGAGAAGACTTTCGTTCGTCAATCTTGTGGACTTTGAATAGCGCATTGAACACAGTCACAGTAGCGCAATAACGAGACAGAAAAAGGGTGAATTCCCCACAGTCATGATGATGATCATGCTGCTTGATCGAGAGGCGTTTTTAGTCCCTCGACACGTTAGACAAATTCATGTAAGAACACAAGGAGCTATAGCGGCACTCTGCATTCAAACAACACACTAAACCAAGCAGCAACTGAATAAGACTAGCGGACGGCGAAAGAGCGTCATGACTAAACAAAAGTACGCCCCATGCTTACGTCAGACTCACAAGATCACAACACTAGATATAGAAATCAGACGTCGATTGGTGAAGAAGCACAGCCTCACGGACAATTTGGGCACAAAACGTACGTCCCTTCTGCAACAAGACAGTATTTCAAGGTCTACAGGTCGAAGAAAGAATATTTAACTAGTATACGTTCACAGGCATGACCGTAATCAACACAATCGGAATGCGATTGCGTGACCTCCTGCTATTTGTACAGATGTCTTTATCCCCATGATTCATGAGAGAATTGTTTAAGCATTTCCCCAGACTATTTCTCGCCGGAAGAATGTAGGCGGAGATAGTCTGGCTACGTGAGACTAATGGAGCCGGGCAGAGGAGAAACGCCTCCGCCAAAGAAATGGGCAAGAAGCACAACGACATCACCTGGTGGCGCTATGTCTCGACTTTCCAAGGTCGAACCGACCGTGCTAAAAACAGAGGTTTCCGAGTGGTGGACGGCTGCATGAAGGCGTACCTGCAAGACAAACTTCGTCTCAGCGCATACTATGACAAACGCCGAGTCCTGCTCGATGGTATTCACACAGACCCATATACTAACGAATATGAAGCCAAATATATTTGATATCTCCGACAAGCCATCCTCCACGAACCCATTTGATATGACTGTGTTGGAGTTGAGGGAAGGCATTATGTAACACCTCCAACGGTCATGACGACCATCCGTCTGTGCATGAGATAGCGACAGATGAATCAACGTATCATCGACCGCTCAGAGCGGTAGTTTGATGGAGAGTCGAAACGATACCGACCCCAACTCCAGCAACTCTTTGGCGAGTTTAGTGTGTATCGTTGAATACATGCACCGACTCTAGAAATATCTCTAAATCATTACTGCCATCTGGAATATCCATCTGCCACGATCGGAGATAACCCTCTTTCACT
The DNA here is from genome assembly GCF_963422355.1 of Corticium candelabrum. Classification (NCBI taxonomy): domain Eukaryota; kingdom Metazoa; phylum Porifera; class Homoscleromorpha; order Homosclerophorida; family Plakinidae; genus Corticium; species Corticium candelabrum. The sequence goes on from NC_085085.1 coordinate 1,310,179, forward strand.
CACGCGGCGGGTCTCCAAACCAACGGGTGCGCATCCTTAGATATGGGATCCAATACCTCAGCCATGACTGGTATACGATATACTATAAACTGTTAATAAATTGAAGTCTCACGCACGACTCCAACGACAGCGCGATAGGATGGAGGGACAACTTGCCTCATACCTGAGCAAGACCTTGGAAGGTTGACCTTGAATCTTTTATAATACTTTCTACTTAGTTTATCTGGAATGAGAGAACACATATCGATGACGAGGTCATCCAATCGGTTGGTTTCGAAGAGCAGAATATTCTTGTGAAACTCTTTTCCTCGAAGATAGCCCCTCAATGTGTTCAACATTTTTTGATAGCTGGTGTAGGCAAATCGACAGGCCTCCACCTTCTTGGGATAATTCTTCTTCATGGTCAGTGCGTGTAGAGTCACATGATATGTATGCACCACCGGTTGGGTTGGACGAGATATGTCCGCCACCAGGTGGGTGTATACATGCAAAGATATGTTTAGAGATAAGGTATAGAACCTTGGACCAACAACTAGTCTTAAACCCCCCTTTGTTGTTTTAACAACGAAAGTCTTGCTGGAGTGAGACCATATCATAAACTCAAAAAGGATAAAAAATAATAAAGTTTTTAATAATGATCATAGCCTTGTTGGTGCAAGACTAACTTTTTTATGTTACCCACATAATTAGCTACCGCAATCTCTCTTAGTATTTTCCACCGTCTCGGGGCCTTGGGAGGTGCAGTCCCAAGACGGGAGAAAGAGAGGAGAAACCGACTACTTTTGTTTGCATACACTATCGAGACAGAGGAAGGGGTGTTTAATTAAGGATCCCCAAGAGCTAGAAATGCGTTATTTTTGCCGGTATTTGAGGTACCCTCACTCTACTACTGACAACATCTCAACTCACACTCGACTAACTAATTACAACGGTACAAACCCGAATTCTTTTGTTTCGCCAACCAGTTTTGTAGCGGATAGCCGTCGTGCTGACGTTGTTGTGAGAGGAGAAAGTGGTGTGCCGTGTCAAACTATTGAAAACGCTAACTCGTGTACACTTGGATGAAATGGGCGGTGTCCGACGCACATGTAGATAGCTGGGTTTGCCGTCCCTGCGACGCTTCCAGCGATGTAGCTTGCTGGTCCAATTCGGACTAGTTAGCTAAACTTAAAATTTTATGTAGTACCTTGAACATAGCCTAGTAAAAAAGATAGTGTCTTGACTCGAACGTTAATTCACGTGGTTTAACTCTCATTCCGGTCCGGAACTGTCTGACAATGGATGGTGTCCGGGGACGGCTCCTCTATAATAAAAAAAACCGTGAAACAAAGTACGAATGGACATACCTTAGACTGCTTTGTAGAAAAATAAACGATTGTGCCAACTGATAGTTATCTACTAACAAGATTACATTCTAATCTTGCCGCGGCTGGTTCCTCCCACAAGTGACATGTTTAGACAGTACACACACTCAACTCTACCGTTCATTTAGTGCTTATTCTTCTTATTCGGTGGGATGAGCACGATACTGCTGCTTGCGTTGAGTTTCAGAAACGAAAACCAGATTTCTGGCAAAGTTGTATACGTGGGCGTGAGCGTACACATCTACCACAACAAACATTGTCGCCTGTTTGTGGAGCGTGAGGAAAGCAGGTGACGTACATAGCTCTAAAGCGCCTACTGTTTGTCGTTTAGTTTGTAGATGACATTTGATATGTAAAATGTTGAATGTCTAGCATAATTAACTCCAGTTGATCGTCTAGACTGTGTCCTTTTGTACACGTTTGGCTGGCTAGCTGACTTGTAATCTATTTCTCATAAAAACGCATTATGGTGACCTAGACTTGAAAACGCTAAAAACCTAAAATTAATAAAATTAGTGAATAGCGCTTTGACTACTGTCTGTCTGTTGTCTGTTTGTCTATCTGTTTGCCTGTGTGTGTGTGTGTGTGTGTGTGTGTGTGTGTGTGTGTGTGTGTGTGTGTGTGTGTGTGTGTGTGTGTGTGTGTGTGTGTGTTATTGTGTGTGTGTGTTATTGTGTGTGTGTGTGTGTGTGTGTGTGTGTGTGTGTGTGTGCGTGTGTCACTGTGTTGGTCTGTTTAATTTTTGTCTGTTTGTCTGTTTCTATATTTTTGAAATCTCTAGTTTGTATTAACAATTGCTATGCAATAACTTTTTAAAATACATGAATTACATTAGAATTTGAAAGTGCTGGAGCATTAATTAATTAATTACAAGTATTTGTTCAGTAATCATTGTGCAAGTGCTATATATTAAAGTCCCTCTAAGCAATTCTTCTTTTTAGTGCATGTACATATAGTTTAATTAAATGACATAAACTTCTAGACAAGGTGAAAGGACAGATTGATGACTCATTGTGGTTACACATATTTGTAAGATAGCTCATGATCAGTTGATAAGAAGCTGCATAGTTTTATTGATGAGAGAAAGGTCTACACTATGTGTTTATTATTAGATTGATGGTGCAACAAGGAGTTGCAGTCAGAAGCTCTTGCTGGGCATCTACCTTGGTAACATGCACACAGCATTACACTGACAATCATTACAACAACAAACCGACGCACACCACTGCATTGTGGTGCAACCTACTTAATTAATTAATTAATATTAGTCACAGGTTGAGTACATTAAAGGGAAGTCCAACAAAAATGAACTTAAGTTGTATGAGTAGATCTTACCAAGACAAATCAATCGGTATAAGTTACTCCGTTATCTTGGTTTTTGTATACGAGAACGAGCGATGTTTCTGTGATGTGCAACGCCCACGCGCCTGCTCCTTTTTGATCGATTAAGCTCCGCCCGCTGCGAACGAATAAATGCGTTTACGGATGACTGCTACGGATATATCAAGAATGCCGAATGTGAATGCGAAGATATTATGAAGATCTGCCTTCTTGCCGTCAGTGGTTCCTCTCTAAAGTAAAATGGTGTCGCTAGAGCTGTTTCTCCGCCAGACTTTGAAGCAGAACTCCTCAATACCACGGCTTACCTAGAGAACGCGCTTGTACTTGAATATTTGTTTATCCTTGTTCTTTTAATATCCGAAGAGAAACGTCCAGCGCTCCCTCTGGCGTGTGCTACAGAGGACGTTCCTATTTTCACATCCGGTCTGCTCACTTTCTTTTGCGATTAGTAGAAGGTTACAATCCCGGATGTGAAAATAGGATCATCCTCTGTTGCACACGCCAGACGGCGCGCTGAACGTTCCTCTTCGGATATTAAAAGAACAAGGATAAACAAATACTCAAGCACAAGCGCGTTCTCTAGGTAAGCCGTGGTATTGAGGAGTTCTGCTTCAAAGTCTGGCGGGAAAACAGCTCTACCAACACCATTTTACTTTAGAGAGGAACCACTGACGGCAAGAAGGCAGATCTTCATAATATCTTCGCATTCACATTCGACATTCTCGATATATCCGTAGCAGTCATCCGTAAACGCATTTATTCGTTCGCAGTGGGCGGAGCTTAATCGACCAGGAAGCGCGGAGCAGGCGCGTGGGCGTTGCACATCACAGAACATCGCTCGTTCTCGTATACAAAAGCGAAGATAACGGAGTAACTTATAACGATCGATTTGTCTTGGTAAGATCTACTCATACAAGTTAAGTTCATTTTTGTTGGACTTCCCCTTTAACAGTCTAACAATTCATATAATCAGTACAAATATGCTAGTTTGCCAGCTATGATAAATGATTGGTATAAAAAAGTACCTCGATTCTATGTCATGCTTTGATATTCAGTATGGATCGACAGTGTAACGTATGGTGCAAACCTAGGGTTATGATTTACAATGTTACTAAGTTTTTGTATAAACATGATGATATTTTCAGCATTTACACACTACAGAATTTATGTCTGAGAAATAATGATTTCAAATATTAACTAGTGGCATACTGTGGCTATATAATGTTTGTAAGTAGGGCTGTAGCAAGGTTGCTATATAATGTCTCGGTATCTGTCAAAGTCAACAATCTTGAGAACGCATTAGCTGGTATAGAGATGCCCCTTTGAGGTGGTTGTGTAAGGAAAACAGCAATAGCAACACATGTACAACTGGGACCAACCACGGAAGCAAAAAGCAACTGCAAGATTTTGGTTAGAAACGGTCTTGACTTTCCATATTGAACAAAGAACATTATGCAATGACATATTCAGTTACTAGCATTTAATTAATTATCTTTATAGTAATCATGTTTGCCAATAGTTGGCTGCCTTCTTATCATGCATTGCTGCAATAAACTAAGCTACCACCATAAGGTTCGTTTGGCAAATTATACACATAGAATTGTCCACAATTGGTGATGTCAACAGTCACCTGCCGAAAACAGCACTTGTCTTTGTAATGAAAACAAACTGATTCTTTACTGGTCTGTCCAATTACAGTTGGGTGAGACCCGTTCAGCCATCCTGGTGCTACAGCTCCACAATGACGTGTTGGTGGGCATGTTTCAGTCATTTGTCCCCCAATACTAGCAGCAAATACATGCCATCCAGGTTGAAATCCCTCAAATCCATCTCCGTCTCTATGATACTCCGTGTAAGGTAATGAAGCTTTCCTCCAAACGTCAGACAAGACCTGATGATTTGCTGTGTTACACTGATTTGGTAATAACAATTTCAATTTTCTTGATTCTCCTTTCTCTCCTTGCTCTCCTTGTATCCCATCATCGCCCTTTTCTCCTCTCATTCCTCTTTCTCCCTTGTAACCAGTATATCCTCGTTCACCTTTGTTCCCTTTGACTCCTTCGCCTCCTTTCTCTCCCTTCCCACCAGGTATCCCTATTGGACCTTGCTTTCCAGGTAATCCCATTCCCTTTGCTCCAGGCTTACCAGGTGGACCACGTAAACCCACAGAACCCGCTTTACCAGGAACACCTGATGTACCAGGCAAACCATCTCTTCCTGGCAATCCATCTTTACCTGGGATGCAGACGGCTCCATCTGGTCTGCACATGCTTCTTATTACCGATATAAACATTGTCCCAACATCAGCTGCTAGTCGAGATGATGAAGTAGGAAATGATCCTGACCTCTTCTGTCTGTCTGCTGCATTGTGTGATAATATTTCACTCATCTGTTCCTTCACCTCACTTGCTACTGTCAGATGTCCTTGCACATCAGCCACATCATTCTGAAGATCTCTAACGTTGTTCTGCAGATTCCTCACTGCTAAATAACCAAATACAGCAAACACGACATTGACAATTAGCGAAGCTGTGAGCAATAGAAGCAGCCAGCACGTTGGATTCCCAACGCAAATCCTTTTGTCAGACCCACTGCTGCCCATATCTTATAGAGCTAGACAACGTCTCGGTCTGCAGCTACGTCTCAACTGATCGAGAGCTTGAGAGTGTGCAGCGTATAAAACGCTCTTGAGAGCGGATGTTCCGTCTTTACAACATTCTTCCGTCCATACCTTCATACCCACAACGTGTGTTGTCGTTTTTGCCGTTCTTTGGTTTGTACACATTGTACGGGAGTGTAGGTCGTACCGCGTATGATGCGGTTGCCTCCAGCAGATCTAGATCGTACAGTGTGCGTCCTAGGAAACGGTCTCACGGAACGGGCAAACAAATGAACCAGAACAGCTAGGCACAGAAGAGACTGGAGAGTGTAAATCAGACTTCGACATTCCCGGATAAGTCTGAGTGACGTCACTGTTTATGATGGTCTCTACACTATCTGGCCATGGGTCTGTACACGAGGCGTTGGTGTAGTGATGTCGACCCTATAACTGTAGCCTACAGGTAAGTTGCTTTATACGCAATTATAGTTTTCTCACTACATGTGTAGGTTAGAGTCTACGTAATGTCAGCCTTGATGTATAGTCTAGTAGCATATAGAGAGAGTTATCTGTGTCCGTCCGTCCGTCAGTCCCATCGTCTGTCTGTCTGTCTGTCTGTCTGTCTGTCTGTCTGTCTGTCTGTCTGTCTGTCAGACTCAGGAACAACAAAAGAGATAGATGTTGCTATGGCTCATCCCTGGAGCAAAGATACCATCAAGGGAGCGTCCACGACATGTGGATATGCAGCAACAAAACGAGAGGCAAGGAAGGAAGTAAAGTATCGCAAAGAATCATTACCAGATGGTTCTAAGCCTTTTGTTACTCCTCTGGTGTTCGAACACTTTGGTCGTTGGGGACCCAGAGCAGAGGAATTTTTAAATGAACTTGCAAAGAAGTCCAAAGACATGCTGGGAAGGAAAAATGAAGCAGCGTTTAGAAGCTATTGGAGAAGAAGATTTTCTGTGATTATTCAGAAATGTAACAGTAGAGTTGTTTTAAGAAAGCTATCTAGGCTTTCATTGAATTGTTTGGATGGACAAGACAAGCTAGAGATGGACAAAGCCATTCATAGTTCTATTCATTAATTAAAACGAAGAACAGTAGGAAAGTAGAACTTTTAGTACTGCAGCAAGTGATGTAAGTAGTGACGTTTGATGACAATAAAACAAATCTGTCTGTCTGTCTGTCTGTCTGTCTGTCTGTCAATTTCATTTATTGAAACACAAACTCTACGTTACATTTCTAACACTAAATACAAGAAATCTACTGAGTTCAGCTTTAGTTTAATGCAAACTACTTTGGTAGTCTCTATTGTGTATGTTCTCATCTTCTTCTCCAGGAAAGACACGTGTCAGCTTGTGGAGGATGACTCTAGCGTTGCATCGTTGTAATATTATTGAAAATTTTTTTCTCCAAAACCTCTAAAGTCAGCTTCATTTGTATAACCTTCAATGTCTCTTGATCTTCTGGCTAGTTTGTTTAGATAGTTGGTAGCTTCTGATCCCCATGTTTCAAAATGTTCAAATACCAGAGGAGTGAAATTGAGGCTTGATGTATTGCCAGCAAGTTGTTGTTTTTCGTATTTCTTCCTTTCCTCCCTTCTTGCTGCAGCAAAACCTTCCTCTAAAGCTGCCTGCTTTAAAGCGTCTTGGCTGAAAGGATGAGCCATAGCCACATCAAGGTCATAGCTACACTCAGAGTCATACACAACTATGTCTGGTCTATTCTCATTTCCAGAGTAATGATGTCGAGGTTATTTCTCGTGATGAATCTTTAATTCATGTAGACAAGTGCTCCATGCATTTACAATTTCATCTTGTTGCCACACAGGCCCACCTCCATATTTGCATGTAAGAAGATGATATTCATCTGCCAACTTGCCACATTCACACTAGATGTTCCAGTTGACAAAAGGTGCTGGTATGTCCAACCTCAGAGATGCTGCCAAACGAAATTCGTGGGGTTTCAGTGCAAGAATCTCTTCAGTAGGAATGGCTTCCAGCCATGACCCAGCTCCCTTACCTCTTATTGATCTAAATTTAGCTGCAGCTCTATCTGATTGTGAAATTGAAGTTACCAGGCAGGAATTTGCGTTTGTCTCATGTAGTTGACTAGATAGTTTTTGTTGTAATTTCTTGGGCTGTTTGACAAACTCACTTAAATGTTGGGAATCATCACAACCAGTAGACTTGACAGCTTGATGAATATTGGCCGAGATCTTCGAGACATTATCGGTTGAAAGCAAGAGTGATACATCGTTAGTCAAGTGAGGGAACCTAGTAGGCATGTTTGACAGAGTATGCATCCATCCTCCTAAAAACGCAGATGAAGCAATAGCATCGACCGATGTCATTCCAAATCCTCCTAATTTGATAGGAAGTGTTGCCTGTTTCCACCGTTCATCGACTATTGATGGCACTCCCAATATTTTACAAAAGGTTCTTCGAGTCATGTTGTCATGTATTTCAGCTGTAGACTGAAATAAAGATGGTGATACTGACCTAGCCAAGCAATTTAACTTGGGAACATGGCAATGACGTAGTAGAAGGCATTCTGACTGAGGATATTCTAATTGAGACAAAGCAGAGCAAAGTGATTGACCAGAGTGAGCTATGTCTTCAGACTTGGAAAGGACAAAGGAAGAACTTCCCACGGGAATGCCTAAGACCATAGTCCCATCATTCGTCACTTGGAATGGGCAATGTTTGGTATTAAGTGGGTCAGGAGTGAACAGCTCACATTTTTGATCACATATTGATAAGCCAAGAGGAGTAAGAGATGACTTCAGATGTAAGGCTGCATTGACGGTTGCATCGGATTCACCAAGTAGAAAAATGTTATCTAGATATGCTAATACTTGAACTTTGTTGCGCTTTAGTTGTAACTGCTGTCTGTCTGTCTGTCTGTCTGTCAATACATATATTTTCACACATCATCGCTATTACAGTCTAAGACAATTAGAACTAAAATCACAAAGTCTAAGAGCCCATAATGGGCTACTTTATCAATCTATCTAATTAGCAAAACACGGTTCAGTTGAGTTCTTTGATCGTACTACTCTTCCTAATTTTTTACATAAAACATTAGCATTGCATCTTTGTAAAGCTATTGATAAACAGCGACGCCAGTACGTCTTGAACTCTCTCTGTCTGTTTGTCTGTCTGTCTGTCTGTCAGAGAACATTTCGTTATTGAAAACATCAACGCCAATACAGAAAAAGCTACATATAACACTATGAGTTCAAGATAAACGACTATAGTGGTCGTAGAAGAAAAACTAATGAACAGCCATCTGATGTTTGTAGCTATCATCTACAGATCGAGTCATTACTACAAACTATTCTGTCAATCTTTTTAGCTAAAACACTACTATTGCAACGTTGTAATGTTATTGACAGTATTTGGCACCAGTACATTTTAAATTCAATCGAATATTAATTCAGCTTGCCATCTTCATCACGTGATCTTAGTGAGATCTAGTGAAGAAACTTCTCTCCGCTATTCCCCAACGTCCAAAATGTTTGAAAACCAAGTTGTCTGTCTGTCTGTCTGTCTGTTTCTCTGTCTGTCTTTGTCTGTTTGTCTGTCTGTTTGTCTGTCTGTCAATCACATATGTTTAAACTTTTATCTATGATACATTTTGCAATGCATGGTACTATGTACGTGTACTGTCCAACTACTAGTAGTCATTGACTAAGCTAAGCTAAAATTGAAACTCATGTAAAACAAAGTGAGGACTACACTTAATTAATTAATTAATTCAATTAATTTAAAAGCTACAGTGTACAAGCAAAGCCTCCAGTACCAGCTAGTGGCTGAAGTACTGGCGTGCTGGGTGACAAAGAGGTCACATCTGTTGCCTTCAGACAGGGGCGTAGCGTGACCTCTAGAAAAAAAATGGGGGGCTAAACTTCACAATGCTGCGTGACACACTTACTATTATGGACACGCCCACTTTTGTTGGCTTCTAGTGGCAGATTCAGACTGGAAAAAAGGTGGTGTATCTATACTATATACAGCTTTGTTCCTCACGCGTATTTACAGTCCACAATTTTTATGACCACGCCTACAAATAAGGGGTATAGCCTGGTCTAGCCCATGCCACGCTACACCTCTGCTTCAGACAGCGAAGATAGCTTTTTAGAGATGACTCTAGCATTACACTTCTGGAGCTGAACAGAAAAGTGTTTGGACCAGAAGTCGATAAATTTCACAGCATACTGTTGTCCCACTCTGTCTGTCTGTTTGTCTGTCTGTTTGTCTGTCTGTTTGTCTGTCTGTCTGTCTGAAAATGACATCAACTAGCTGTTTGTATGTGTAAATGCAAGTCAGACTATTTAGTTTTATGGAAATACAAAATCTGTTTACCTGTGTGTCTGTTTGTCTGTCTGTTTGTTTGTCTGTCTGTCTGTCCAACATCATATATATTAGATCAAACTATTATTATATAAGTATCCGAGGTCTACCACACAGTCCAGGCAGTTTCTTAATTAATTAAATATCACTTGTGCAATATTATTGCACTTTTGTAGTTGAACTGACAGTTGTTTTCTCCAGAAGTCTGAATTCTGCTGCATTTGATCTTCCTGCATGCTTTGTTTGTTGATCTGCATGCTGGCAAGTTTTCTCAAGAATTTCCTTCCTTGCTCTCCCCATGTTCTTGAAGTATTCTAGTTGGAAGTTGAGCGTCCAACTAGGTAGCTTGAGTTGTTTATGTTTTGCCTTTTTGTCTGTTTGTCTGTCTGCCTTTCTGCCACTGTCTAGAAAGCTGTTTGTTTGTTGATCTGTATTAAGACAGTTGAAGTGTGCCAACGACAGGAGAGCATGATGCCAATTAACATATATAAGCCTATCTTGTTTTTTAGATTGGGCAACACTAGGCCAGAAACATTACTTTCCCTATACACATCGAACTGTCAGGGAGCATGGTAGATCGATCGAGCGCTGTTGCTAGAAGGTAAGAAAGCTAGACGATTATAAAGTTGCTTAAGCTTGCTTTCCTATTTTGTGTGCTTTCTTCCAATTGTCTCAAATATGATTGTATCTGCATGCAATCAGAGCTTGATTAATTAAGCAACTAGGAGTGGAACATCTGCATATAGATAGCACGTATGCATGCACATAGCGTAGGCTAGTACATGAATTTGATACTATAGATTGTCATAACTATATCTAACAGTGAGAGCTGCCATCCTCGTGCATATACAACCTTCAGATACCAACTTAAGTAACTATAACTGTCGAGTTGCATTGACTTTACTCTTAGAATTGATGATATTTTGGGTCAAGCACATACAATATCTACGGAAGATGAGCTAGCACAGAAACTGACAAAGTGAAGTAGACAGACAGACAGACAGACAGACAGACAGACAGACAGATACTTTATTCTCATACAGACTTTACTTGTCCATATGGTATCATTTTTTGAAAGCAAACCTGTCCTTGCAAACAACAAAGTCATAGATTAACTAATGGACTTGGCCTTGAATGTCAAAATCAAATAATCTATCTAAACAGACAGACAGACAGACAGACAGACAGGCAGACAGACAGAGAGTGTGATGCCAATGTATTTAGTTAAGCCTTTCTCGTTTTTTAGAATGAGCAATGCTACAGTCCAGAAACGCTACTTACTTAATCTCCTTTTGGACATAGAACTGCCGAGGAGCATGGTAGAGCGCAGTAGCTTAGCTAGAATGTAAGAAAGGCGATTATAAAAGTCACTTGCCTTCTAATTTCGTGTGCTTTCCGATAGTCTTAACATATGATTATGTCTGCAATCAGATCTTAATTGATTGGGTCAAACAAGATGGATGGGATACATCTGCATAGATTAGCACGTGCACATATGTGCAGTACATGAATTTGATACTCAATTGTCACAACGATATGTGGCGACCATCCTGACATACAACGTATGTTTGAAATGGGTGAGTCAAGATCGACACTATACTTGGAGCATGCTGGTCTTGGAGAGAGACAAATGTCTTTTGAAGATTTTGATAACTAGCAGCGCAGAATTTGGTGCCAGACTTACGAAGGAGCATCCAAAGCTAGCAGAAGTTGGCAGCCTCGAGCTACTCAGGGTCTTGTGTGACCTTAGCTGATGGAATCACCTATTGACGCGGGTACACTCCGTTGTTCCTGAGCAGAGCGGGTTGGTTGAGCCAGGGTCTTCATATGGCCATTCTCTAGATCACCGAGTAATCACTTTGATATGCAAATTATATACACGTAGTTAACTTTGATTGTTGGTTATCACAGGTGAACCAACAGAAGCACAACCAAAGGAGATCGAAATGCTGCTATTGTGAGATGCTGGTGCCAATGTCACACTTTCGGGAGCATCTACAGTTGTACGGGTAGATACTTTGCTGTGTAGACACATTTCTACGTTACACTGATACAAATATGTTTGTTTTGAACACAAGGATTGATCACAGCAATGATGATAACATGTCTCTGTCACCTCTGCCAATATTTCTTGTTGAAAACTGCAACATGTCAAATGGTTCATATGTGTTATTAGATGGACAGTTTTTAACCTGTTGAGTATAAGGTATGCTCCACAGAAAGTGTACTTTAGGTGCACGTATGAGGGTATAAACACACGTTCATGTATTGACAGATATATGCATTCGTTGGTCTGTCAATCTGCAGTTGAGTGAGACCTTTAATTCTAGCCATTTTGGTGCAGGTGATCTACAATGATATGTTGGTGAGCATGTCTGAGACGTACAGATTTGTTCCCTAATAGAAACAGCAAATATACATGTCATCCTTTTTGAAATCCATTAATTAATTAAATCTTATCGCGATAGTTACCTCAGAGGCTCTAGATGATGGAAATCTTCTCCAAGTTTGAAACGAAACTCAATGGTCTATTTTATTTTTATGAAGGATAGGCCCATCTCACACGTTTCATCTCATACGTGGATGGACTTACCAGATTACACAAAATCAAACGATATTGGCTTGGGTCAGTTTTGTTTATTTATATATTAGTATTAGTTTTGTATATAACCTTAGAAGCTGGCTTTAAGTTTGGAGGCTCAGTGATGCCGCTTAGGCTTAGATTTGCTTCAGTCAATGAACACCTTCCATTGTAATTTGATTGATGATTCCAAGAATCTTGGGTTAATGCCAAACTTTGTTGCAGCAAGTCATGTGTATCGTACACAACATGTGGTAACATGTGATAACAGGGGGTACACATCCAAGAGCTAAGGAAATCTCTCCATAATGATAGCTGTACTCATTGGGGTTACCCTGTACTATACAGCTGTGTCAAGAATGTGTTGGTTTGCCGAAGCATGTGTAGCTAACTAATTTTTAGAATTGTGATTGTCAAGGTTTTGGGTTAACAGAGTTGTAATACTTTAGTTGCCAGCACACCATGACGTGTGTTTGTAGAGTATGGCTATTTAAAATTGACTAGGCCAGTTATGGCAAAGCTTATAGTGCCACTACAAACCATTTGTGGCTTGATTGACAGTCACCTATTTATGTTAGTGTTTACTCTAATTACACCCAACAAAGATTTACAGACTATAAGGTAGAATGATCGAGAATCATTTGTCAAGTAAGAGAACTTTGTGACACTGATGTCTGTCTTGATCTCCAGTCTGCTGCAGCATTAGCATGTTCAGTAATCTTCTCAGACAATAAAGGATTTTGGGAAAGAATTCTCACTGATATGTCAAAGTACGTTGAATGGTACTGATTGTATATATAATGTAGATATGTGGCTCAGTCAGAATTTGCTGTTGATGACGTCACATCCGGACTACTAACTTGGAGGTCTTTGCAACATGTGCTAAACATAAGTAATATAAGAAGACGGATTCATGGAAATCGTCTAGAAAAATTTGTGCTATCGAGCAAACAAAATTGTCAAGAAGTTGACAGTGATGACTATTGTGCAGTGAGGGAGAAAGACATAGAATATCTTAAACGTGAACACTTTGCTTTGTTGAGTAGAACAGTAATTGTGAAAGTGATGGTTGCCATGGTAACGAGATTAGACAAATAGGTTCAGTTCCAAATACTTTTGGTTTGTTTAGGTAAATTTGAATACAGAGTTGCTCAAGAATGAGCTAGCAGTTGTTGTTAGTTGGCTGTGATGTGTGAATGAGCTGCAACTTTTAACACAGTCATGTGTTGCAATTTCTAATGTGACGTTGCCTAGAGAGTTAGTAGTACTTGTCAGGAGGGCAAATGAGATGAGTGCGAAGCTCTGTCAAATAAGGCAGTGTTATTTACTTTGTTAGGGTGAGGTATGTTTGGAAAACTTGAACTTTTGGTGCTGCTAACTTTGTAATGGGACGACTACAGTATGTGTGTTATATTACAGCCAATGGATTGTTGTGTACCATGTGGTAGCTTTCTTGTATTCACAGATTGATGCCAACAAAATGTTAACTGTACAGTAGTTATACTGTGCAGACTCAAGCTAACTAAATAGTAGATACATGTAGAGCACGTGTCACAACTCAACACAACTCAAAACGTCCATTACATATATGGGCAGAAGAAAACAAGTGGCTGTGCACTATGGAATGTGGAATTGTGTTGGTATAGCACATGCACAATAGCAGTACCAATAAAATTGTGAACGGAGAGATCACATGGAGTCAGTGGACCAACCCAAACCATTGGCTACGATATTGGTACAATGTTATACGGTACAATTGACATCACTTTTCATCGATTGAAGTACAATTCGTATTTCAATGATTACAATATTTTGTCAACCAAACATTACAAAGACTACACAGTAACTTGTATACATACCTTGTGACCAGGACTCTAAACCTACAGTAGTCTGGTGTTTGGTGTGTGAGAGGGGGTGGAATTTGGAGGAACTTCATATTGTTATTCAATCAATGATTTTGTAAGCATTTGAAATCATTGGTTACTGTTGCTGTTTTGTTCGTTAGTGCTTGTATTATTTATAATTTATAGATTGAAGTGACAAGTGCTTATGCTGATTACAAGATATTCTTGAAATGATGAGCAGTACATATGCATAGTAACATACTCAACTAAATGTAAAACTACATTGTATCATCAGGCTTTGCCGCAGTAAGCTAAATTACAGTTACCATGACTGTCCCGGATACATGGTGTAACAGGGAGATTATACACGTAAAATTCCCCACAGTTGGTGATATCAACAGTCACCTGCCAGTTACAACAGCCATGCCAGTGGAAACAAACTGTTTCTTTACTGGTCTGTCCAGCTACAGTTGGATGGGTTCCATTCAGCCATCCTGGTGCACCTGTTCCACAACGACGCTTTGGTGGGCATGTCTCAGGCATTTGTCCCCCAATACTAGCAGCAAATACATGCCATCCTGGTTGAAATCCATGTCCCTCTCTGTCAAGATGATGGGTAGGAGAGCGAACACCAGATGCTTTCCTCCAAGGTTCAGACAACACTCGATAGTTTGTTTCATTACACTGACTTGGTAAGTCTACCCTTTCTGATCCCTCACATTTTAAGCCTCTCTCTCCTTTCATTCCAGGCGTTCCTCTTTCTCCTCTTTCTCCCTTCTCCCCCCTCTCACCTTTCTCTCCCTTGCCACCAGGTATCCCTATCGGACCTTGCTTTCCAGGCACTCCCATTCCCTTAGCTCCAGGCTCACCAGGTGGACCACGTAAACCAACAGGGCCATCTCTGCCAGTAGCACCTGGCAAACCATCTCTTCCCGGCAACCCATCATCACCAGGTTTTCCATCTGTTCCTGGTTGTCCAGCTTCTCCTTTTGCTCCCGGGATGCAGACAGCTCCAACTGGTTTGCACATGCTCTTTATAGCAGTTACAAACACTGACCCAAAATCAACTGCTAGTCGAGATGACAAAGTAGGAGATGATCCCGATCTCTTCTGTCTGTCTGCTGCATTGTGTGATAATATTTCACTCATCTGTTCCTTCACCTCACTTGTTACTGTCTGATGTTGTTGCACATCAGCCACATCATTCTGCAGATCTCGAAAGTCGTTCTGCAGATTCCTCACTGCTAAATAACCAAATACAGCAAACACGACATTGACAATTAGCGAAGCTGTGAGCAATAGGAGCAGCCAGCACGTTGGATTCCCAACGCAAATCCTTTTGTCAGACCCACTGCTGCCCATATCTTATAGAACTAGACAACGTCTCGGTCTGCAGCTACGTCTCAACTGATTGAGAGCTCGAGAGTGTGCAGCGTATAAAACGCTCTTGAGAGCTGATGTTCCGTCTTTACAACATTCTTTCGTCCATACCTTCATACCCACAACGTGTGTTGTCGTTTCTGCCGTTCTTTGGTTTGTACACATTGTACGGGAGTGTAGGTCGTACCGCGTATGATGCGGTTGCCTCCAGCAGATCTAGATCGTACAATGTGCGTCCTAGGAAACGGTCTCACGGAACGGGCAAACAAATGAACCAGAACCGCTAGGCACAGAAGAGACTGGAGAGTGTATACAAATCGGACTTCGACATTCCCGGATAAGTCTGAGTGACGTCACTGTTTATGGTGGTCTGAACACTATCTGGCCATGGGTTTGTACACGAGGCGTTGGTGTAGTGATGTCGACCCTATAACTGTAGCCTACAGGTAAGTTGCTTTATACGCAATTATAGTTTTCTCACTACACATGTGTAGGTTGGAGTCTACGTAATGTCAGCCTTGATGTATAGTCTGTAGTAGCATATATAGAGAGTTATCTGCTTGTTGTCTGTTTCCGTCCATCCGTCAGTCCCATCGTCTGTCTGTCTTGTTTGTCTGTCAAACAAGAACATTTATTGAAAACATCAACGCTAATACAGAAAAGGTTACATATAACACTAAGAGTTCAAGGTAAACGAGTGGTCGTAAAAGAAACTCTAACGAACAGCCATCTGTTTGTAGCTATATCATCTACAGAGTCATTAATACTACAAACTATTCTGTCAATCTTTTAGCTAAAACACTACTATTGCAACGTTGTAATGTTATTGACAGTATATTCGCCGCCAGTACGTCTAAATTCAATCGAATTCAGCTTTCCATCTTCATCACGTGATCTTAGTGAGATCTGGTGAAGAAATTACTCTCTGCTGTTCCCCAGCGTCCAAAATGTTCGTAAATCAAGGGAATCAAGCAAGGAGAACTTCCTTTGCTGTACTTCTCTATCTTCTTTCTGTCTGTCTGTCTGCCTGTCTGTCTGTCTGTCTGTCTGTCTGTCTGTCTGTCTGTCAATACATATATTTCAAACATCAAACTATAATACATATCAGCAAAATGCAAAAAAGTAAAGTTGTCTGTCTGTCTGTCTGTCTGTCTGTCAATCACATATATTAGACTTTTATGTATGATACATTTCACAATGCAGGGTACAATGTACTGTCCAACTACTAAAAGTACTGGGTGGCAAACAGGTCACATCTGTTGCCTTCAGGCAAGGGTGTAGCGCGACCTCTAGAAACAGGGGGCTAAACTTCACAACGCTATGTGACACGCCCACTTTTATGGACACGCCCACTTGACTTCTAGTGGCATTCCAAACTGGAAAAAAGGATGGTGTATCTATACTATATACAGCTTTGGTCCTCACACGTATTTACAGTCCACAATTTTTATGACCAAACCTACAAATATGGGGTATAGCCCAGTCTACCCCATGCCACGCTACACCCCTGATTCAGACAGCGAAGGTACCTTTTTAGAGATGGCTCTAGCATTACACTTCTGGAGCTGAACATGCAGAAGCGTTTGGACCAAAACTCGATAAACTCCGCAGCGTACGGTCGTCTCACTCTGTCTGTCTGTCTGTCTGTCTGTCTGTCTGTCTGTCTGTCTGTCTGTCAAATACATATATTTTTCAAATCCAAAGAAATTTCCATCAAGAGCTTAAAAGCTAGTCTCTAAGTAAAGTTCCTCTAAATCAACAACAAAACACTTAAGGCTACCACGGATGACCCCATAGGGGGATCAGAATACATTTAACCTCTTAGTTTAAAGCAAATTGATATTCGTCAAGGACACTGCAAGATTTTTGTTCAGCTGAAATTATTGCCATCTTCCTAGAGATCACATTTGCATTGCATTGCTGCAGCTTGATCGAAAATCGTCGTCTCCAGTGTGTCTTGAACTCAGCAATGTTAGATCGTCCATTGTCATTCCTCCACAAAGCAGAGAGGACCCTCAAGTACTCAGACGCTTTCTCTTCCCCCCCCCCCCCCCAACAGCCAAAATGTTCGAATACAAGAGGCACGACAGTTGGTGAGTATCCACCGGGTAGTCGTTCCTGGGCGTACTTGTTTTCCTTGATTTGCTCCCTTCTCATTGCCGCACTTTCCCCAGTTGTAGCTGCACGAGGTAAGATGTCTGATGCCCATGGGTCAGCTAGTGCCACGTCTAACTCAACGTTAGATCCTGTCTCCGAGTCATAAACTAGGATGTCAGGCCGATTGTTCAAATGTGTAGTGGTCCGTAGGCTCACACTTGTGGGGCAGATGAACTGAACTCAGACACTCAGACCATACTGACATCATCGAATCGTGGGTCCACACAGGGCCGCCACCGTTCTTGCATGTTATGAGGTGGAATCCATCTGCGTCAGAGTCCTTTATATCTAAAGTTCGACCACAATCGCACTTGTTGACCCACTCAGGAAAGGGGACAGAAATCCCTAACCTTATTGAAGCTGCCGAAATAAAATTATTGGGTGATAGCGCAAACTTCTTTGAGGAAGGTACATCACTGAGCCAAGCCCCAGCTCCCTTACCTTGCAGAAACAGCAGATGTGCAGCGTCTTTTT
Source organism: Corticium candelabrum (assembly GCF_963422355.1). Classification (NCBI taxonomy): domain Eukaryota; kingdom Metazoa; phylum Porifera; class Homoscleromorpha; order Homosclerophorida; family Plakinidae; genus Corticium; species Corticium candelabrum. Next base: position 1,328,274 of record NC_085085.1, read on the forward strand.
TAGATGAACTGTCAATCAACGCATTAACTGTAATCTGGTTGTTAGCATCTGTCAATCTGTGTTGGAGTTTCTTTGTGTTAGATACCACCTCTGACAGATCCTTGTCATCATCCAATAGTTGATCCAGTTGATAACCAATGCTTCTCTTCTCTTTGCAATTTGATAAAAGAGTCCTGACATGATCTGCCAGGGAAGTGAACCGGTTCGGTAACTTCTGCAGGGAATGACCCCAGCTGGATAAAAAGGCAAAACGGGAGACAGTTTGCAACAGTGTCATTCTGAACCCACCAAGACGTATGGGGAGTGTTGCTTACTCCCATTGTCTAGCTATTAAATCTCTGGTACCGATCAAAGTTGTAAAGCACTTCTTAGTCAGTCGATCATGAATAGTGGCAGCAGGTTGCAAGCTATCCGGGCAAACTTCTCTAGCCAAATGGTTGAGTCGGTTTGCATGGCAATGTCTCAGAAGAAGCATTGCTCCCTGAGGCTCATTCAATTCAGGTAACTGCTGGCAAAACACATTGCTAGAGTTTGCGACGTCAATACAGACATTTGAGATAAAGTCATGGCTGCCAATAGGAATCCCAAGAATCGTAGTTCCTGTGTGGGAAATAGCGATATCTGTTGACAATAAATCTGTCTGTCTGTCTGTCTGTCTGTTAAATACATATATGAATCTAGCAACATACAATATGTAACTACGAGTCAAATTATACAAAATCACCTAGAGACTACAGATATCAACTACTGAACCAACTGAGAACTAAAAATTCCATTTTCTAACTACTAAAGAACCCAAAGAGGGTCCAGTTATTACAACACTAATTATTGGAGATGAAAGCGGCTTGTTTTTGCGTGAACTCTGCAACCCAAGGATGACATCTTGCGTTGGATTACTCTAGCATTGCATCACTGTAATTGAATGCTGAACCTTTTCCGCCGGTGATCCATAAGTTGTGCCGAGTTGCGCCGACCATTTTTATCAAAAGATTGAGATCCGAGAGAACGTAGGTATTGGTTTCCTTCATCACCTCATCTACCGAAGTGTTCAATGACTAAAGGCTTAAAGATTTTTTGGTTGCCAGTTGGTAGCCTTTCATCTTGATGTTTGATTTTTTTCTTTTGTTCTCTTTGCTTCGAAGCTAGACCATCTACTTTTGAGGATGAGGGAAATACCTTTGAGCTCCAGGGATGGGTAAGAGTTTACCTGTGTGTCTGTTTGTGTGTCTGTTTGTTTGTCTGTCTCTCTGTCCAACATCATATATATTTCTTAGATCAAACTATTATTTAATTAAATAAGCATTCGAGGTCTACCGCACAGTCCAGACAGTTTCTTGCTCTCCCCGTGTTCTTGAAGTGCTCTAGTTGGATGTTGAGCGTCCAACTAGGTAGCTTGATCATGTTTTGCCATTTTTGTCTGTTTGTCTGTCTGTCTTTCTGCCAGTGTCTAGCTGTCTGTTTGTTGATATGTATGAAGACAGTTGAAGTGTGTCAACGACAGGAAAGCGTGATGCCAATGTATATAAGCCTATCTTGTTTTTTTAGATTGGGCAACACTACAGTCCAGAAACGCTACTTTCCCTATGCACATTGAACTGCCGAGGAGCATTGTAGATCGAGCGCTGTTGCTAGAAGGTAAGAAAGCTAGGCAACTGTAAAGTTGCTTAAGCTTGCTTTCTTATTTTGTGTGCTTTCTTCCAATTGTCTCAAATATGATTGTATCTGCATGCAATCAGAGCTTGATTAATTAAGCAAGTAGGAGTGGAACATCTGCATATAGATTAGCACGTATGCATGCACATAGCGTCAGCTAGTATATGAATTTGATACTATAGATTGTCACAACTGTATCTAACGGCGAGAGCAACCATCGTCATGCATATACAACCTTCAGATGCCAAGTAACCATAACTGTCGAGTTGCATTGACTTTACTCTTAGAATTGATGATATTTTGGGTCAAGCACATACAATATCTACTGAAGATGAGCAAAGACACAGAAATTGACAAAGTGAAGTAGACAGACAGACAGACACACAAACAGATAGCATGATGCCAACATATATAAACCTTTCTCGTTTTGTAGAATGGGCAACACTACATTCCAGAAAGATAGTTTCTTTATGCACATCGAACTGCAGAGGAGCATTTTAGAGCATTGTAGCTATAGAAGGTAAGAAAGGCAATTGTAAAGGTTGCTTGCCTTCTAATTTTGTGTGCTTTCTGATAGTCTAACATATGATTGTAACTGCAATCAGAGCTTAATTGATTGGGTCAAAACAAGTAGGAGTGGATACATCAGCATAGATTAGCACGTGCACATAGTGCAGTACATGAATTTGACACTCGATTATTACAATGATAAGTGGAGAGAGCGACCATCCTGACATATACAACCGCCCGACATATGTTTGAAATTGGTGAGTCAAGATCGATTCTACCTGGAGCACACTGGTCTTGAAGAGAGACAAACCACTTTGGAGAGTTTGATAACTAACAGTGCAGAATTTGGTGCCAGACTTACGGAGGAGTATCCAAAGCTAGCAGAAGGTGGTAGCCTCAAGCTACTCAGAGTCGTGTGTGTCAGCTGATAGAATCACCTGTTGATGGGTAGACTTCATTGTTGGTGTGAGCAGAGTGGTTGGTTTAGCCAGGGTCTTTATATGGCCAATCTCTAGATCACTGATCCTTTCGCCACCTAGAACTAGAGTAATCACTTTGATATGCAAATTATACACTCGTATTTAAGTTTGATTGTTGGTAATCACAGGTGAACCAACAGGAGCAACCACAGGAGATCGAAATGAAAACTGCAGTCATGTCAATCAGGTCATATATGTGTTATTAAACGTACAGTTTTAACCTGATGTAGTAAGATATACTCCACAGAAATTGTACAGTAGGTGCACGAGGGTACTTATAAATACACATTCATGTATTGACACACACACACACACACACACACACACACACACACACACACACACACACACACACACACACACACACACACACACACACACACACACACACACACACACACGCACGCATGCACACACACACACACAGCATTCGTTGGTCTGTCCAGCTGTAGTTGGGTAAGATCTCTTTCAGCCATTACTGTGCAGGTGATCAATCCACAATGATATGTTGGTGTGCATGTCTGAGACATTTGTACGTTCCCTAATACTAACAGCAAATATACATGTCATCCTTTTTGAAATCCATTAATTAATTAAATCATTTATCACGATTGTTACCTCAGAGGCTCTAGATGATGATAATGTTTTCCGAGTTTGAAACGAAACTCAATGGTCTATTTTATTCATATGAAGGATAGGCCCATCTCAGACATTTCATCTCATACATACATGGACATACCAGACTAGACTAACCTATGATTAGACTAACCTACACAAAACCAAACAATAGTGGCCTGGGTGGGCTCTGTTTCTTTCTGTATGACAAAATCATGTAAGTTTTACATATAGCCCTAGCTAGCAGGTGGCATCTTCAATTTTAGAGGCTCAGTGACGCCACTTAGGCTTAGATTTGCTTCAGCCAATGAACATGTACCTTCTACTGCAATTTGATTGATTCCAAGAACCTTCATTAATTAGGTTCATGCTAAGCTTTGTTGCAGCAGGTCATGTGTACTGTACATACATCTCTGGAAAAAATTATAAGACCAGATGCATTTTGACTACGTAAGTGGTTTGACAAATCAGATTGAGCAATAATGATTATCTATAATATTTAACCATTACATTTTTGATAATGAAATGCAGACAAAACAATAAAAATAGCGTTTTAGCAAAAGAAGTTACAGAGACATTACCTGGTCTGAAATTGTTTTACTAAGTATAACTACATGCTATGCAAAACCCACAATTTAAGTTTCATTTCTGTACTATATATGGAGTAACGTTAAATGCTATTTTTAACTAATACTACCATGCCGAAGAAGAAGCAATTGAGTTGTAAAACGAAGACAGCTATCCTGGTACTGCTGAAGGAAGGCTACAGCGAGCGACAAGTTGCTTCCAGACTCAAGATTTCCAAAACTGCTGTTCACCAGACAAAGGAGAAAAAGAAAACAACTGGAGCAACTGAAGTGCAACCAGGCCGTGGCAGAAAACGTCTCTCTAGTGCCAGGGAAGACCGCTACCTCATCCGAAAGTCTCTCTCTAATAGACGACTGACTTCAAGTGACCTCCAAAAAGAGTGGAAATCTGGGTGCAATGTCAACTGTTCAGCCAGAACTGTTCGCAACAGACTCCTTCAAGTAGGACTGAAGTCCCACAGAGCAAGAAAGAAGCCGTTCATTAATGAAAGACAAAGAAAGCAAAGACTCAAGTTTGCAAAAGACCACAAGGATTGGACTGTTGATGACTGGAGCAAAGTAATCTTTTCTGACGAATCCAATTTCCAGCTTTGTCCCACTCCAGGGCGTTTGATGGTTCGTAGAAGGTCAGGAGAAGCGTATAGACCAGAATGCCTTGCCCCAACTGTGAAACACGGCGGAGGATCGGTGATGATATGGGGTTGTTTTAGTAAGTCAGGAACTGGCAAAGTCCGACTCTGCGAAGGACGCATGAACCAAGCCAAGTACAGGGTTGTTCTCGAAGAAGACCTACTTCCATCAGCTCAGATGTTATACCCCAACTCTGATGACTGGATATTTCAACAAGACAATGCGCCATGCCACACAGCAAAGTCTGTAAAGTCATGGATGGAAGAAAAGAACATCAGGATCCTGACTTGGCCAGCTCAATCTCCAGATATTAACCCAATAGAAAACCTGTGGAATACCATGAAACGCAAAATGGAGAATCACAAACCTTCAAACAAAGCAGAGTTGTTTGATTTTCTACGCCTGGAGTGGGAAACGATCACTCAAGATGAATGTGAGAGGCTGGTGGAAAGCATCCCAAGTCGAATTCGGGCTGTGATTAAAAACAGGGGCTTTGCCACAAAATATTGAGTGTTTTTCGTACTTTTGTAGTTGCATATTGCTGTTAATGTTGGTTATTGTTATTTACTGCTTATTGTATGTTTATTTATTTAGTAAATCTTCTTCTAACAAATTGTCATGTAATTTGGTAGATTTTTGGTTGATACATTTTCAGATTAATATAAGCATATAAACAGGCATGTCTTACAGCATCTTAGTATATGAACCAAACTGTTATAAATGACAGTGATAGCCCTGGTATCAACAAAATGTGGTACATTTGTAACCCTAAACCCAAAATTTGAAGGGTGGTCTTATAATTTTTTCCAGAGATGTACAGGCCAGAATATGTAACGCCTTTATAGTTTAAGCATGTATTGTGTAAGAGAGAGCTAGGGTGCACATCCAAATGCTAAGGAAATCTCTGCATAATGATATCTAGCTGTACTCATTGGGGTTACCCTGTACAGCTGTATCAAGAATGTGTTGCTTTAATTGCTAAAGCACGTGTTGCTAACACATTTTTTAGAATTTGTGATTGTCAAAGTTTTAGGTTAACGGAGTTGTAATACTTTAGTTGCCATCACACAAACAACCACTTGTGTTTATAGAGTGTACATACATAGATACATATAATTATATTTTTAATATTTTGTATTTGTGCAGAGAGATATTTCTATCTAATCTATTTAAAGTTAAGTAGGCAAATTATGACCAAGCGTAGTGTTACTATGCAAACCATTTTGTGGCTTGATTGACAGTCACTTATTTATGTTAGTGTTGACTCTAATTACACCCAACATGTATAACAATCTTCAGCATCTGTAACCTGTGTAGGGATTAGAAGCCAGAAGATTTACAGACCATAAGATGGAATGTGAATCATTTGTCAAGTCATGAGAGCTTTGTGACACTGATCTGTCTTTCCAGTCTGCTGTAGGATTAGCATGTTCAGTAAGCTGCTCGGACAATAAAGGATTTTGGGAAAGAAGTCTCACTGATATGTCAAAAATACGTTGAATGGTACTGATTGTAATCTAGATATGTGGCTCAATCAGTTTGGTCAAAATACTGCAACCTGCAAGAGCACCAGAAACAAGCCTAGCTTCAGTGATACCAGTATTGCTGCATGTCAACAGAAAGTCATGTTATGTATGAAGGATTTCGGCGGAACCAAGTTGCAAATACCACTAGGAGATCAACTTTTGGGCTAAACAATCATAACAATCCAGACACAATAATTATTAAATGTCGTAAGGGATTTTATATGTTCTACTGCTGGTGGTTGTTCTTTTTATCTAGTGGTTGTTCTTACAAAGAATGCTTTGGTTGTATCTTGCTAATTTCTATTAAATATTGTAAGGGTGTCTTCTATTACAAAGACACAGAAGCGTGAACTCACTTTGTCTCAATTTTTGTATTGGTTTGCTGAGGAGTTTGATGATTCAAACTATCGGTTCTGTTTTCACAATGTAGTGTAGAGTTTGTCTCTAATTGCTTCTTATCAAAAGCAACTGAAGTTCAAAACATACCATGCAGCTACAGCTAGGGGTCTCTTGAGACATCATGATGGAAACATTGAAGGAGTGTGAGCTGCAATACACTATATGCTCAGCAAGGATTGACTTTATGTTCTTCTCATTGTAACTCAGTACACAGCAAACTTTACTCTCAGGCAAGAAAAACAAGTGCACTAGCTGTGACACGTGTGGTGGTGCTGGCTAGCTGGTGCAGCACATGCATGTAGCGTCTTACCATAATACAGTAGAATGGGGGTGATCACATACGTGGACCAACACAAACAAGCAGTGCTGTTGTACAATATTTTGGTTCCATAGCATTCTACATTGTATGGGAGTGTATACGTAGACCACTTTATTCTCACTGTAGTAGCGTGTTGTAGTAGTAGAGTTATCTGCTTATGCTGTTTGTGTCTGCCCGTCGATCCGGGATCCGTCTGTCTACTGTGATACAAACTTATATCGCTAAACCACAGAACAATTAAACCTAAATGAACTCTATTTATTAACTACCATTATGATTACAAACCACTGTAGTGAACAAACTGTTGAATGTCTCTGTCGTCGATCCAACTTGATTCTTCATCCAAAACTGATCCTGTAAGTCTTTTAATTAAGTTTTCCCATGATGACTTGAGCATTGGCTTTTTGTAATGGTTGAAAAGCGTTTCCTCCAGTAGGAGATAAAATCAGCTCTTAATTGCACATACACCTAATCGTCCGTCTGTCTGTCTCTGTCTGTGTGTCTGTCTCTATCCATACATGTATTGAATAAATCAACGTTACTACAGGCTATTGGCAATCGCCCCCAAAAGGGCAGCACACTGCAATGTAAAGTTACTTAACTAGCAACGAACAACTGTCTGTCTGTCAAATCTTTATATTTCATACATATGAATTATTACAAGCTATAGATACAAAAGTCCGTTATATATCAATTAGACTCTAAAAAATTATCAACTTAGGTTGCATGCAATTGGACACTATATATGTCACTAATGTCATTTTCTGTGCTTCGTGAGCGGTTCATCTTCTGGATGAGAACCTTTGCGTTGCACCTTTGGAGAGCTACTGTCTGTCTGTCTGTCTGTCTGTCTGTCTCAAATATATTCTCATAAATTAGTACTATTACAAGCTATATGATGATTTTAACTAAATAACTCTAAAAACTAAAGTCTGTCTGTCTGTCTGTCTGTCTGTCTGTCATGATCATAATATTATATTTGTTAGATCAAACTAATGCACATTTCTGCAATAAAACTAAAAGGCTGCAACTAAAATGAAATGTCTTTAGATAAATCAGTAGTGCAAGAAAGCTAATCTGTCTGTCTGTCTGTCTGTCATATATTTCTTAGATGGTCTTTATCCTCTTAGAGGGGAGATGGCTGGCTAGACACTCGAGCCTAAAAAGAGTTACATATAGGTATGCAAGAAAGTTAATGTGGGAAGAACTGAGTGCTGAGAGCTGCAAGCGTCTGAGGTCTGCTGAACAGTGCCGACAGTTGTTTTCTTCAGAATTTCTCCTGCATTTGGTCTTCCTGCTTCATCTGTTTACTTGTTGGCAAGTTTTTTTTGCTCTCCTCATGTTCTGAAGTGCTGTTGGATGTTGAGCCTCCAGGTAACTAGATTTGTTCATATTTTGCCTTCTATTTGTCTGTGGCTTTTGCTAGTGTGTCTGTCTGTTTGTCTGTCTGTTTGTCAATATGTATTAAAACAGTTGAAGTGTGCTAACGAGAGGAGAGCGTGTTGCCAATGTATATAAATAAGCCTTTGTGGTTTTTAGAATGGGAAACACTACAGTCAAGAAATGCTACTTTCCTAAGCACATCGAACTGCCAAGGAGCATGGTAGATTGAGTGCTGTTGCTAGAAGGTAAGAAAGGTGACTGTAAAGTTGCTTACCTTCTAATCTCGTGTACTTTCTTCCAACTGTCTAAAATATGATTGTATCTGCAATCAGAACTAGCGTCAAAACAAGTAGGAGCGGATACATCTGCATAGATTAGCACGTGCACATAGTGCAGTACATGAATTTGATACTTGATTGTCACAACAATATGTGGAGAGAGCGACCATCCTGACAAACAACTTCAGATGCCAAGCAAACCATAACCATAGAGTCAGTCTGTCTTGTATTTATTGTCCAGCTAGCTCTTAGATTAGAGTACTGTACTGGTAGTGGTATAAATAGAAATGTGTTTAGGATAGAATGACAATAGGGGTAAAGCTAACTGTGATGTGATTACCATAGAATGAAGACAAATGCAATAGTATGTCTATAATTTCAGGTTCCATTTGGTTTTCAGACGACATACACAGTTGTACAGTAAAATATGCTACTAACATCACAAGCTTCCCGTCATTTCACATCTGCCATCAGTTATTTGCATGTCATGTCATGCATCGCTGCAGTAAGCTAAGCTACAGCCACATGGTTCACTGGGCAGATTGTACACATAGAATCCTCCACAGTGGGTGATATCAACATTCGTCTGCCAGTGACAGCAATTATTGTCCCAGTGAAAACAAACTGTTTCTTTACTGGTCTGTCCAATGACAGTTGGGTGAGATCCTTTGAGCCAACCTGTTGCAATTGTTCCACAATGGTCTATTGGTGAGCACGTCTCAGGCATTTGTCCACCAATACTAGAAGCAAATACATGCCATCCTGGTTGAAATCCATGATGTCCAGTTCGATCGTAACGAATATTAGACATATTTGTAGGTGATGAAACTTTTCTCCAATAGTCAGACAAGACTCGGTGGTTTGTCTTTTGACACTGACTTGGTAATAGCAATTCCAGTTTTCCCTTCTCTCCTTTCTCTCCTCGTATCCCTTTATTGCCTTTCTCCCCTCTCATTCCTTTCTCTCCAATCATCCCCCTTTCCCCTTTCCCTCCCTTATAACCAGTATATCCTCGTTCACCTCTGTCACCTTGCCCTCCCTTCTCTCCCTGAATTCCTTTAACCCCTTGTATCCCTTGTCCTCCAATGTCTCCTTTGCCTCCCTTCTCCCCTCTTTCTCCCTTATCTCCCTTCCCACCAGGTATCCCTATTGGACCTTGCTTTCCAGGCAATCCCATTCCCTTAGCTCCAGGCATACCAGGTCCACCGCGTATGCCCATGGGACCATCTCTACCAGTAGCACCTGTTGTACCAGGCAAGCCGTCTCTACCTGGTAAACCATCATCACCAGGTTCTCCATCTCTGCCAGGCTTTCCATCTCTTCCTGCTAATCCATTTACTCCTGGTAACCCATCTCTTCCTGGTTGTCCAGCTTCTCCTTTTGCTCCTGGGATGCAGACGGCTCCTTCTGGTTTACACATGCTTTTGATTGTTGATACAAACAATGATCCAACATCAACTGCTAGACGAGATGATGAAGTGGGAGACAACGCTGATCTCTTTTCTTTGTTGGCTGCAATTTCTGATAACATGTCACTCATTGCCTCCTTCGTCTCACTTGCTGCTGACCGTTGCCCTTGCAAATGTGCAATATCATTCTGCATATTTGCAATGTTGTTCTGCAGATTTCTTATCACCACAAACCCAACTGCAGTGAGTGTGACATTGATCACTAGTGAAGCTGTGAACATCGTGAGCAGCCAACATGTTTGTTGGCAACCCAAACTTTTTCGTCAGTTCCACGTCTACTCATTATAATCAACAACAACTCTCACCAGCCAATTTTCAACTGATCACAAGTGCAAAAATTGGCAGTTCGTCTCAGTCTCAAACAATTTTTGTCACAGCACCTGCAACCTCCCCTACACACATAGGATTTGTCATTATTATCATGTTTGGCAATTTACATTACAAATATACAAAACTGCAAATTAGATAACTAAAGTACTGTAAATAGGCTGAACTCACGTGCACTAGGCTAGTAACTCAACCAGAGAGACGTAGATCCTAGTTGATCGTTGTAAGCGAAACAACACGTATTGATTACAGACCTGTAAGTACAGACGCGAAGATTAGTTCACTAGACAGCTGCAACCGAAGGAGAGTTGCTGGAGACACAAATTGATATCTGCAATTGACTTGTCAAGTTTATAGCGTGCGCTAACGTGTCCTGCTACAGTAACCAACCCAGCGTTATTACAAGGCAAGACTTCTGCACGCAAACTATACACTCAAGCCCGCGAGCTCGTCTAGTCTTAATATCAACTTATACGTCATACCGTCATACCGTCACATCCTCCCCTCTAAGTTTTTTCAAAGTCTTAGGACATATCATAGTCTTTGAATCGAACAAGAAATTACACCTTTCTGGCTCTTGTGGAAGGTGCCCTCACGCTGGCTTGAGTAGCCGGCTCTGGAGTTGTTTTTGTATTGATATTGGTTCCTCGATTCCAATTGCATGTTCTTTGGTAGGTGTTGTTGGTAGGATGGTATTGTGTCTGGCTGTTCAGTCGTATCATCATCTTCTGTGTCTGCAGTAGGGTGGTGATCTTCTGGTCGATTTCTGAGGTACTTCCGTAGTTGTCTCCGATTCCTCCAATATTTTCTACCTCCAGACTCCACTAGGTATGACCTAGGACCAACGATTTCAGACATGTAGTAGGAGACCACACACTATGTCCAGGTCTCTTCATTTTAATTGATTCTCCTGGCTGTAGCAGTGGTAAGGCTTTCGCTTTCCCGTTGTACTGCTCAACTTGTGCCTCTTTGCTGCTCTGCAGTCGTGTTGCTACTTGTTCTGGTGGTATTGTAGCTGGTTCCAACAGGGCAGGCGATGTCGGTAGTTGTGTCTTCGTTCTCCTCCCAAATAGAAGCTGTGCTGGTGATGCTCATACCTTTTCTGCTGGCATATTCCTAGCATCAAGCAGGGCTCGGTAGACGTTATACAGTGTGACTCGGCTGCCTTCTTCATAATTGCTTTGCAAGTCTTTACTGCATTTTCTACTTTCCCATTGGACTGGGGGTATCGGGGTGATGATGTCACTTGATGGAATGTCCAGTCCTTCACAAATTTTCGAAATTCTGTTGATGAGACTGTGGCCCATTGTCACTGACCACAACGACAGGCATGCCCCGGCAAACCGACACTTGAGTTTGTGGATTACTGTAGAAGCAATGTCCCTTTCAGTCGATCCACTTTAAAGAAACTTGAGTAATAGTCAACTGTGATGACATAGTTGATGTCATTCAGCTCAAACAGATCAATGCCAACTTTGGACCAGTGACGTTTTGAAATTTCATGGGGTTGTAAAGGTCCTCGTGGCTGTTCTGGTCTAAATGTGGCACAGATAGGGCAGTGTGTTATCAGATCTCTCACATCACCACTCATTCCAGGCCAGTACATCAATTCTCTAGCTCTTTTTAGACAACCTTCCGTTTCAGTGTTGTGTGATCTGTGGACCTGCTTCTTCGTATCACTTTTCATTGATGTTGGTACCACCACTCTGTCGCCCTTGAAAATGAATCCATCTTGTATCGACAGTTCATGACGAGAATGATAATAGGGCCAGCCATTTCTGGTAAGTTCAGCAAATGTCGTAAGCTCTCTATCCTGGGTGGTTGCTTGTTTGATATCAGTGAGCTTGACGTCATCACTGACCAATCTTCCAAGGCGTTAACTTGCTCCTAATGTTGACAAAACTCACTACGTCATAAAGGGTCGCCTGTTTCTGATATGTAGGCTCGTGAAAATGTGTCAGCTAGATACATCTCACTTCCTTTTTGTATTTCATCTGTAGATCATAACACTATAGGCGTAACATCATCCTTGGAGGCACTTTGGATGTCCATGAGATTCTTCTGAGCTAAGGCTTCCAATGGTTAATGATCTGTTTCCACTTTAGATGGCTTTGCATAGATGTATTGATCAAACGTTCACAAGCAAATACAATTGCTAGCAGTTCTTTCTCTATTTGAGCGTACTGACTCTTAAGACTGTGTTAATGCTCTTGATGCAAAGGATATTGGTTTTCCTTCCTGGCTAACTGCAGCTCCTAAGCCATTTTGTGATGCATCACATTTGAGAGTCAATTCCTTGCGCGGATTATAGAATGCAAGGATTGGGGCATTCGACACCAACCGTTTGATATCACTCCATGCTCTCTCCTGTTGCTCCAGCCAACACCATTCTGTGATCTTACGATCCAGTTGACGTAGAACTTCCAATCTTTCTGAGAGTTGTGGGAGAAACTTTGCAAGGTAGTTGACCATACCTAGGATTCTTCAAAGAGCTTTAACATCTGTTGGCGTTGGCATCTCCCTAATTGCCTTCACTTTATCAGGGTGTGCACCGAGACCCTTGGATGTGATCTTGTGTCCCATGTACAATACTTCAGTCAATCTGAGTTTAGTCGTTTCCAAAGACAACTTGAGGTTCCGCTCTAGTGCTCTCTTGAGAAACTCTCTCAGCTTCTTGTCATGGTCACAAGTAGCTATAGCTTCCTCCTGTGTGTTGCCTCTTCCAATCACTAGAAAGTCATCTGCAATAACTTCCACGCCACTAAGACCTTCTACAACTTCCTGCATCCTCTGCTGCCAAACTTCTGACGCTGAACTGATACAGAATGATATTCTCCTCCAACGATATTGGCCGAAGGGTGTGTTAAATGTGGTCAATAGGCTGGATCGCTCGTCCAGTTTGATCTGCCAAAAGCTAGCTCTCGCAGCCCACACCAAGAATACTTTTGCATTTGCCAATCTTGTTGAGATGTCCTTAATGGTCTGGAGTGGATAGTTTGCTCACCTGATTGACTTGCTTAGGTCTTGAGGGTCAATACATGTCCAAACTTTGTTGTTTTGCTTCCTCACGTTGACCATCGATGACACCCAAGGAGTAGGTTCTGTGACCGGCTCTATGATTCCTTCCTCTGTCATTCTGTCCAACTCATCTCTGATGGCATCTCTCAGTGCCACTGGTGCCCTACGAGGTGCATAAATTACAGGTACTGCATTGTCATCTAGTCGAATGGAATAGTGTCCTGGCAGACAGCTTAGTCCGTCAAATACGGCTTTGAACTCTAGTAGGATAAGATCATTGCTTGTGTCGTTGCTTGACTGATCAGTGTCCTCGTGGTTACCTGGTCACTGTCAATGATTCTCACTAGTCCTAGCTGCTGGCTGGACTTGAGACTGAGTAAGGGCGTAGCTGAACCCGGTATAACAAGTAGACGTACCTTGTAGGTGTGTCCATTTCTCTGTAGCAATATCTCTGCTGATCCTGTGGGTATCACCTTTGTCTTCTTGTGCATTACCAAGATTGTCTATATTTCTGCAAGTTTCCCTGCCTGCTTGTCTCCTGTCACTCGAATGTAGTCTTGCCATGATAGGACGTTGCAAGAAGCTCCAGTGTCTATTTGAAATCTGATTTCTTTAACGTGTCTGGGACTTCAAATGTGGCATAGGCTTTACTTGTTCTTGATGTGGTGATGTGATTGAGTGCAACATACGCTACCTCATTCTGTTTATCCACATACTTCACCTTCTGTTTCTGTGTGTGCTTGTCCGATGTCTTTGACCGACAGACTCTCGCATAATGCCCTGTCTTTTTGCATTTTATGCAAGTCTTGCCTTTTGCTTCTTTCTTGGGTGCATACTCGAGTCCACAATAGCCACATTTCCTCTTGTGTTTGTCCTCCTCCCCATCTCGTTCCTTTGGGCTGAACTCGGGCATTGTCTCTGTTCTGGTTGCTTTCTTTGACCAGGACTGCCTTCCTCTTGTGAGGACATGTGCTTCATGTTCGTCAATAGCTATTTCTTGTGCACGCTGATGCATCATCTGGCTTGTACGCAAGATTTCCAGGCATTAGTTCAGAGTAAGATCTTTAACGCGCCAAAATAGCATGTTTCTGCAAGCTTCATTACAACAGTCAGGTAGTGGTATAGGGTAAAGTCGCCAAACCGTGGACACCCTTCAAAGTAATTAGAATAGCTCCGATCAGAAGCCTTACGACAACCTCATTTAGAAACGCAATTTACCCTTGGCCCTTGGTGATCACGCAGGCTCACTCTCCAGTCTCTAGCTATTCGTTGAGATATTATTATTCAACTAGAACGTGACGTCCTAAAGAGGTTGATATTAACGCTACTATCGCTAATGGTGGAGAGCGGCGTTTTCGCACTAAACCAACGATCTATTACGGTAAACAGGACCGGAACTGGAAGCTACGCTTGCAACAAGGTTTCGCGTCTTGTAGACGTCTATGCAGTCTGGACAGCACCAGAATTTGCTAGGTTCTGGCATCTCATCGAGCATGGCGCACCCGAAGTGGAACCAATGGCTACAGCCGGGATTGTCGCTGCCTATCCATTCTTCTTTATCTGTCTTTGAGTCTTGGTAGTACGATTGACCGTAACTGCTACAAAAGGAGTCATTCCCGTCGCTGCTTGAAGCAGCCACTCCCATTGCAAACTTTGTCTTGGACTTCCCTGATAGGAGGCGAGTTTCTTGACGTTGGAGCTTTCCTTTCTTGTCATTTTCTGTACGTTTTTAACCTTCAGTTTTTCTATAAATCAATCTGCAGTGAGAATTTCACCTGCATGAGATGGCAGCAGTCGTCTGTCTCTCGTGTTCTGTCCTTGTGTTGGATCTGAGTCCTGTGCTGCAAAGAGATGTGCAAATAGTGGCGTATCTTTCTCTGCATGGATGTATGTTGAGGTTTAGAGTGCAACTTCCCAGACCCGCCCACTTTGATTACAAGTTGCTCGATTCTAGCCGTTGCTCATAAAGGTGAATAAAGAAATCTGCATGGTACAGTAGAGTAAGGCATAGGCTGTGCAACCAACGTACAACGGTGACTGCTTGCGTTGAATATGTAACGCTGCACGATTGTTATGATTTCGCATTGGCAGGATAGTCGAGGTTACTGTCTAAACATACGGGAAAAAGTGAGAAAACGCGGCGTCAACTGGAAGAGCGTCCTGTCCCGAGAAGGTACGACGCAGTGCTTGCTACTACAACAAACCGCGTCGCGGTTGATGACCAAATCGTTCCGTGGTAAGAAGTGAAACTTCAACTGTTCACCTTTAGGCGGTGTCCACGTCTAGGCGACTTTACCCTTATAAGAATAGGTTAGGATAGAATGATAATGGGGGTAAAGCTATTATTAATTAAACTGTGATGTGATTAACATAGAATGAAGACAAATGCAATAGTATGGCTATAATTTGGTTTTATTCGGTTTTCAGACGACATACACAGTTGTACAGTAACATATGCTACTAACATTACAAGCTCTTCGTCATTTCACATTTGCCATCAATTATTTACATGCCACGTTACGCATCACTGCAGTAAGCTAAGTCACAGCCACATGGTTCACTGGGCAGATTGTACACGTAGAATCTTCCACAGTGGGTTATCTCAACAGTCGTCTGCCAGTTACAGCAATCCTTGCGCCAGTGAAAACAAACTGTTTGGTTACTGGTCTGTCCAACGATAGTTGGGTGAGAGCCATTTAGCCATCCTGGTGCAGATGTTCCACAACGAGCTATTGGTGGGCATGTCTCAGGCATTTGTCCCCCAATGCTAGCAGCAAACACATGCCATCCTGGTTGAAATCCATCATGTCCCTTTCTGTCATAACGAAGTTTTGACCAAACTCTTTCTGATGAAACTTTTCTCCAAGTGTCAGACAAGACTCGGTGGTTTGTCGTATTACACTGACTTGGTAATTCCAGTTTTGTCTTCCCTCCTTGTATCCCTTTATTGCCTTTCTCCCCTTTCATTCCTTTCTCTCCAGTCAGCCCTCTTTCCCCTTTCTCTCCCTTATAAACAGTATATCCTCGTTCACCTCGCTCTCCCTTCTCTCCCTGAATTCCTTTAACTCCTTGTATCCCTTGCCCTCCAATGTCTCCTTTCCCTCCCTTTACCCCCCTTTCTCCTTTACCTCCCTTCCCACCAGGTATCCCTATTGGACCTTGCTTTCCAGGAAATCCCATTCCCTTAGCTCCAGGCTTACCAGGTGGACCACGTAATCCCACATGACCATCTCTGCCAGCAGTACCTGTTGTACCAGGCAAGCCGTCTCTACCTGGAAGTCCAATTCCATCTCTCCCTGGTAAGCCGTCTCTTCCTGGTTGTCCAACCTCTCCTTTTGCTCCCGGGATGCAAACAGCTCCTTGTGGTTTGCACATGCTTTTGATTACTGATACAAATACTGATCCAACATCAGCAGCTAGTTGAGATGATGAAGTCGAAGACAATGCTGACCTCTTCTCTCTAAACTCTGGTAACATGTCACTCATTTGTTCCTTTATCTCACTTGCTACTGTCTGCTGCTCTTGAAGATCTAATATGTCGTTTTTCAGCTGTCTTATTGACAAGAAAGCAACTGCACTGAATACAATATTAGTGATCACTAAAGCTGTCAGCAATGTGAACATCCAACATGTTGGATTCGCAAAACAAATCTTCTTCGAGTCACTGCTGCTCATAATGATCCTCTCTAAGCCTGCAATCAAATCTCAACTGATTGAACAAGCAAGTGCATCGAGCTTATAAACTCTAGTTGACAGCGGAATGTTCCGTCTTTACAATATTGATCCTTCCGTTAATTACAAGTGCACTTAATTAATTGATAGCCTATACTCCCTGTCTGTCACATTGCCGTGTTTTGTAACACGGGTTGCTAAAGAATACAAGAAACACGACGTGCAGAAGCAGGGAGATAAAGATATCATAAATCCCAGCACATGGAATTTACTTACCTAGGACTGCTCGAGTTCTCTCTATTTCTCATCCTACGCGTAGAAAGAGAACCGTGGTGGTAAGTAGACGGCCAATTTGCCTAGAGCTGAACCGTTCTAACTGTACAATAGACTATACAACTTCCCTGCAGCGAACGGGCACATCTGGACGGTTGACGGATAATACGGGATCTGTAGCAGGAAAAATGACGTCATGGCATAGCGTTCTGGTTCTAGTTAACTGAACTCAACGTTATTACAAGGCAAGACTACTGCACGCGAACTTAGACACCTAACTCCATCTTTCTCACAATTCAAATTCAGCAGTCTGGGCAGCTGCTACTAGGACGATTAGAGGTGGGGTTGACTGCGATGAATAGCAACGGTAGAGATGCCCTTAGAACCCCGCACAAACAGAGAAACAGCAGAGCATATTCATAGACAATTATGTCCTAGCTAGAGAGAGGACTCAAACTTTTGATACTTTTTAAAATTTGCTGTACAGCTTTAGTGTTAAACTGCGTTGTATAGTTCAGGAAGAAGTACGTTTGAAATGAAACACTAGTTTTGTTGTAGACATTAGAATATTCTGATATTTAATTTTGGATCCTCGATCACTAAGACATTTTGATCAGATTGTAGAGAGGGCACACTAATTATTATTGTATTAGGTACTGCATTTCTAGACGATGTAAAGTGGCTTTAAAAGCAAGCATTAATAAGATTGAATGTGTTCATTCCTGACTTGTTATCCGTGCTTGTATTCAACTGGTCTAGACAACAACTGGTTGAGTGTTTGATGCAAGTCGTGTAGACATGTAAGACACTAATCGTTTCATTGCATTGAAGTTTTCTAAGACTACAATGAACCCATTCTGATATACAACAAAAGCTGTGAACGATGGCTTTGATTTTGCGCAACAGTAGACGATTAAATATACAGCAACTTTTGCTAACATTTAAGTTGCAGTTGCCATCAATTAATTGTACAGTAATTTTTGCTAACATTTAAGTTTTATTTGCCATCAATTAATTGCATGTCACATCAAGCATTGCTGCAGTAAGCTAACCAACAGTCACACGGTTCATTGGGCAGTTTGTACACATAGAATCCTCCACAGTTGGTGATATCAACAGTCACCTGCCAGTGACAGCAGCCATTATCCCAGTGAAAACAAACTGTTTCTTTGCTGCTCTGTCCAACCGCAGTTGGGTGAGATCCTTTCAGCCATCCTGGTGCATACGTTCCACAACGTTCTCTTGGCGGGCATGTCTCAGGCATTTGTCCCCCAATACTAGCAGCAAATACATGCCATCCTGGTTGAAATCCGTAATGTCCTTCTCTATCGCGACGATGCCCAAACTTATCTCTAGTTGATGAAACTTTTCTCCAAGTGTCATTTAAAACTTGATGGTTGCTCTTATTACACTGACTTGGCAATATAACTTCTCCCTTCTCTCCGTTTAACCCTTTCGATCCCTTCTCCCCCCTCTCGCCTTTCTCTCCCTTCCCACCAGTTATCCCTATTGGACCTTGCTTTCCAGGCAATCCCATTCCCTTAGCTCCAGGCTTACCAGGTGGACCACGTAAACCCACGGGTCCATCTCTGCCGGTAGCACCTGTTGTACCAGGCAAGCCGTCTCTACCAGGCTTTCCATCTCTTCCTGCCAATCCATTTACTCCCGGCAACCCATCTCTGCCTGGTTGTCCAGCTTCTCCCTTTGCTCCCGGGATGCAGACAGCTCCTTCCGGTTTGCACATGCTCTTGATTGCTGATACAAAAACATCAACTGCTGGTTGAGGCGATGAAGTGGGAGACAATGCTGATCTTTTCTCTTTTCCTGCTGCATTTTCTGCTAACATGTCACTTACTTGTTCTTTCACCTCACTTGTTACCAACTGCTGCTCTTGAACATCGTTCTTCAGCTGTCTTATTGACAAGAAAGTAAATGCACTGAATACAATATCAGTGATCACTAAAGCTGTCAGCAATGTGAACATCCAACATGTTGGATTAGCAAAACAAATCTTCTTCAAGTCACTGCTGCTCATAATGATCCTCTCTACATCTGCAATCAAATCTCGATCAACTGATTGAACAAGCCAGTGTTCAGCTTATAAACTCTAGTAGACAGCGGATGTTCGGTCTTTACAATAATCCTTCTGTTATGAGTACAACACATGCCACTCCTCCCATCTATCACATTGCCATGTTTGGTAACACAATCTGCCATACAGAACAGCAACCTGGCTTTATAGCTGGCAAACCGTCATCACCGGGTTCTCCGTCTCTTCCTGTTTGCACTTCTGGTTTGCACATTTGATTGCTGATGTTTAAACACTGACCCAACATCAACAGTTCTGGTAATTGAGATGATGAAGTGGTCGGAAGGTAATCTCTTGTCTCTGTCTGCTGCATCTTATAATAGCATGTCACTCATCTGATGCTCTTCCTCTCACTATCTGCTGCCATGTGTTTTCACTATCCTCGAGCTTATTCTTCGTATCGTCTACAGTTGTCTGATTGACAAGAAAGCAAACTGCATTGACTATCACGAAATCTGTACGCAAGGCGAAAAGAGAACGTGTTGGATCGGCAACGCAATGCCGCGACTATGCGTTGTTCAGAGCTATAGTGTAGTCTCGCGTAGCCAGACCCTACCGCCGCGTCATACTTTCGGGAGGGATCCCGCGGGTACGTACTGTACACGTATCGCGGGATTAGGGTCAGACTTCAGTCAGTCTCTTCCCGCCTTCGTCATTCCCCGGATTGTCAATCCTCCAGAGTGACAATCCGGGGAACGGCGGGGCGGGGCGAGACTGGCTCGAAGCTACGTTTTTGTGTGTGTCAGCATGGAATCAAGACCGAGACAAGTTGCGGTGTCAATGTCCTGTATACCAAATTACCTGCTGCTGAGAGAGTCGATGGTTTGGCAAGAAACTGATGAGTGCATGGTATCAATATTTATAGATGAAGCAGTTGAGAATGTAATCGCACTTGGATGGAGTTAACACAATTAATTTACTTCACACATACTGTACATGCAAATGTTTTATATTAATTAAATTTGTTAATTTGTTTGTTTGTTACAACAGATCTTTTTAAATTTACGTTATATTATCTGTAGTAAGGTCACACAGTTCAGCATGCACATTGATTCTCAGTGTATGTTGGAGTTAGTGGTAACGTGATGTATGTACGCATAGGGCACTGGGGGTACGTACCCCCTGCAACTATTTCTAGCTGTGATTGAGAAATTACTAGGTACGACTAGTGAAAACTTTGAGAAGCTGTCAAGTGACCAGCTAGACATACTAGAATCACATGCTCATTACTGTAGTAGACAGTGAGACTTAATTAAGTCTCACTGTCTACTACAGTCTCTGTAATATTACAGAGACACGAATATATACGTACCAGTCTTACTGTTAGGTTTGATGTTTTGCTATGCTGTGTTACATGCATGCATATGTACGATTATAATACATACTTGAATATTGCTTAGTGCTTTACCCTACATAGCGCTAGGCCTCAAGGTGTTCCCCTTGGCCAAAACTAAACTTACATTCAACAATTTGTACATTTGAATGTTATAGTTTGTTTATTGTAAGGCCAGACCAACTAAATTTTTATGCTCAGATATTTGGACATGAAAATCGGATCGACATACTGAAATAGGAAAGTAATGATCATGTGACATTTTGAGCATGCGCAGTTCTCATTGCATTGCCTATACAAACGTGAGGTAACAAAATGGACATTAAAACAAATTATGCTGATACCCAGTGGAATGTGGAAACAGTCTGTACGGCATTCATTGTTAAGTTAACACACTTGTGGAGTCATGGATACTTACTCATAGGATGTACCGTTTATGTACCAAATTTTTTATTGCAAGCATATCATTACGCATGCTTACATTAAATTTTATTTTATTTTAGTCAAACTCAAAACTGGACTGGCAAATCCAAGCATACAAAGTTAATGGTCTGGCCTAACTAACTGTATTTCTCTAGTAGTGGTTGTGCTGTGTGCAGTTTAATTGCCTACTCAAGCAAGCAGCAGTAGAATGAGAATTGGGGCAGAAGTAGTCCAGATCATGGATGGAACAGATCTTATATCCAAGGGAAAGACTTTGCCTACAGGTGTGTCTTTATTTGTTTGTTTTTTAAGTAGAAAAATATACAGTAACATTTGCTACAAGTTTCTCATTGTTATGCATCGCTGCAGTAACCTAGCCAACACTCACACGGTCCCTCGGGCAGATTGTACACGTAGACTCCTGCACAGTTTGTGATTTCAACAGTCACGTGCCACTTACAGCAGTTGTTATTCCAATGAAAACAAACTGTTTCTTTACTGGTCTCTCCCAGTGCAGTTGGGTGAGTTCCATTCAGCCATCCTGGTGCGTGCGTTCCACAATGATGCATTGGTGGGCATGTCTGAGGCATTTGACCTCCAATACTATCAGCAAATACATACCATCCTGGTTGAAAATTCTTTTCTCTTGTATCACGATGATAGCCAAACTCGTCTACTTCTGATGAGACTTTCCTCCAAGTGTCATGTAACACTCTATGACGTCCTTTTTTACACTGACTTGGCAGAGTCAGTATTCCTTTCTCTCCTTGTATCCCCTTGTTGCCTTTGCCCCCTTTAATTCCTTTGTCTCCAGCCCTCCCTTTTTCTCCCCTCTCCCCTTTATAACCAGTATATCCTCGTTCACCTCTGTCCCCTCGCTCTCCCTTCTTTCCCTGAATTCCTTTAACCCCTTGTATCCCTTGCCCTCCGATGTGTCCTTTCCCTCCCTTCTCCCCTCTCTCTCCTTTCTCTCCCTTCCCACCAGGTATCCCTATTGGACCTTGCTTTCCAGGTAATCCCATTCCCTTAGCTCCAGGCTTACCAGGTGGACCACGTAAACCCACGGGACCATCTCTACCAGTAGCACCAGGCAACCCGTCTCTACCTGATTGTCCAGCTTCTCCTTTTGCTCCAGGGATGCAAACAGCTTGTTCTGGTTTGCACATGCTTTTGATTGCTGATACAAACACTGACCCAACATCAACTGCTAGACGAGACGACGAAGTGGATGCTGACCTTTTCTCCCTTTCTGCCGTAAACTCTGATAACATGTCACTTATTTGTTCCTTCATCTCACTTGCTACTGTCTGCTGCTCTTGAATATCTAGAACGTCGTTTTTCAGCTGTCTTATTGACAAGAAAGCAACTGCACTGAATACAATATTAGTGATCACTAAAGCTGTCAGCAATGTGAACATCCAACATGTTGGATTAGCAAAACAAATCTTCTTCAAGTCACTGCCGCTCATAACGATCCTCTCACGGTCTGCAATCAAATCTCAACTGACTGAACAAGCAAGTGTGTGCAGCTTCTATAGGATAGCGGAATGTTCCGTCTTTACAATAATCCCGTTACAACCAGCACAATACCGGATACTCCCCCGTCTCTGTTTGGCAACATAGATTGCTACAAATACAGGAAACACAACGTGTAAAGGCAGGGAATAGAGATAAATCACAACACACGGAATTTAATTAATTACTTGTAGGTACCGGTTAGGACTGCTGTCTGTCTCTCATGGCAGAAAGATGATCGATACATAATGATATAGACGGCCAATTTACCAAGACTTGAACCGTTCTGACTTTGTACTGGACTACACACTCCACGTTGACGGATTGATACGGGACTCTGATAATTAAAGCAGGAAAAATGACGTCATGGCATCAGTCGCCACGCACACGCACGCACACACACACCACGTGGACATTCTAATTTTAGTTATTATTCGTAATTCAGTTGATGTTATCATAACTGTAATGAACCAAAAGATTCGTTCACTACTATTAGCTCTATAAAGCTCTAGTCACTGTACACATGGTATATTATATCAGAACTAGAGTAGAAGCGGGAAGTTCTAATGAAAATAGACAAGATAAATAATCAACTATTTGACATGCGTGATGGATTGGCTTGGAGTGATTGGAGTGGTTGGTTGGCTTGAAGGCGAATTATAGGGGAAGTGGCTTGACGATGGCTGATCGGTATTTGGGGCATTCAAAAAGTCCCAGATAAGAATTGTGTCATCGTGAGAACTGCTAACGATCTGGAAGTCATCGAACTGAAGACGAAAAACTCGACCTGTATGTTCCTGCAAATAACAGATAATTTAGATAAACACGGACAGATAGAGAGAGACAGACGGATACACAGACAGACAGATGGACAGACAGACAGACTGATGCACAGACACATGCATAGACAGACAGACAGACACAGATGGACACACACACACACACACACACACACACACACACACACACACACACACACACACACACAGATGGACACACACACACACACACACACACACACACACACACACACACACACACACACACACACAGACGGACAGATAGACAGACAGACAGATAGATAGAGACACAGACAGACAGATGGACAGAGACAGATGGACAGACAGACAAATAGACGGACGGACAAATAGATGGACAAACAGACTGAAACAGATGGACAGACGGACATATAGACAGACAGAGACAGATGAACAGACAGACAGACAGATGGACACACGGACACATAAACAGACAGACAGACAGATGGACGGACACACACACACACACACAAACAGACAGACAGACAGACAGACGGACAGATAGACAGACAGACAGACAGACAGACAGACACTAGAAGAAAGAATGACAAGTCCAATCAGACAACAAAGATGAGACTCACCACAAGAGTTCTAACACAAACGGTATTGGCCGGAGCTCGAGGATCCAGCGCTGCTTCGAGGTCCCAAACTTTGATGGTTCTGCAAGAAATCACTATTTGAGTGACGTGAACGTAGGTTGTCACTTGAGTCTGTAGTGAAGCTTGCTCCACCTGTCTGTCTGCTTGTCTGTCACGTGTGTGTGTCGTGGTGTGTGTGTGTGTGTGTGTGTGCACGTGTGTGTGTGTGTGTGTGTGTGCACGTGTGTGTGTGTGTGTGTGTGTGTGTGTGTGTGTGTGTGTGTGTGTGTGTGTGTGTGTGTGTGTGTGTGTGTGTTGCATGCATGGCAACCTACCCGTCATAAGCTCCACTAACAATCCTCTTCGAGTCGAACCGTATACAACGAACTAACTCCTCGTGACCCTCTAACGTCCGCAGACAAGCACCACAAGAAATATCCCACAATCTACACAGCCAAGCAACCAATCACTTTACATGACAAACATCTAGCATCCTGAAATATAAAATTAGGAATTTGTGCGTGCGCGCGCGCGCACACACACACACACACACATACACACACGGACCGACACACACATAAACACACACACACGGACCAACACACACACACACACACACACACACACACACGGACCGAGACACACACACACACACACACACACACACACACACACACACACACACACACACACATGCACACAGACATACGCACAGACAGACATACGCACAGACAGACAGACGCACAGACAGACAGACGCACAGACAGACAGACAAAGACAGACAGACGCAGACAGACACACGTGCACACACGCAGACAGACACGCACACACACACACACACACACACACACACACACACACACACACACACACACACACACAAGTAATCAATTCTTATTACACAATAAAATAAAATAAAATAAAACTATTAACCAACAGGTCCCTACCTTATCGTGTTATCTGAAGACCCACTGACTACTAAGTTGTCTCTGTATTGTAGACACGCGATTCCACGTCGATGCCCGTGCAGAGTCCGTACAAACTCGCTCGTCTCTGTCTTCCACACCTTCACAACACAACAATACAACATCACAACAGACGATCACGTTGATGACATCATCATACCTTGATGGTTCGATCCCCTGATGCGGACACGATATATTTATCGTCGAAATCAACGACATTAACGGCCGCTCGATGTCCGACTAACACTCGTCTCAGTGTGATGTCAAACGGGCTGTGCATGTCCCACACGGCAATAGTCCGATCCTAAAATCCAATATTAATTAATTATTATTGATTATTAAAATTATTTATTAATTAAAAATTTTGCTACACTATCTGCCGCTTACAAATAAATTTAATATTAGTTATTAACATTACTTATTTATTAATTAATTTTTGCTACATTATCTCTCGTTTACAAATACATTTTAATATTAACTGCCATTCTTGTAGCTGAGGCCGGATAGTGCACGTTCACACACGAGTTGGCTGGACACTTACGTGTATACATTACCTTATATCGCATCAGGACACGTGACCATTAAAATTTTTTATTGTTAAGTGGGCGTGGTATAAATATATTATTATGCTTACCTTTGAGCATGTGACCATTAGCTGGTTTTGGAATCTCAGATGTAGGACGGCCTCACAGTGATGTATGAGCTTGTTGACGATCTCGCCGGTTTCGATATCCCAAACCCTGCAATGCCAATAAATTAATTAATAATTGATATCAAACCCAACTGTTGAACACTCCACCCAGTGGCAAGAACAAACAAACCAAAGTGTGCGAAATGCATACAAAATAAATTAGAAAAGATTTCAGATCCTCGACATTGAAATCAACCGACAAACAAAAGCGTATAGAATGCATAACATACAGACAAGACATTACTCTCAGATTAGCATATGATATCAACGCATGCAATCTTTTCTACACATCTACTGAATATGGAAGCCAAGCGAGTAACATACAAAAACCGGAAATAGGCAACGCCTACTCAAATCACGTGCAGGTCACATGACACTCTTGAGCAAAAGGGACTCGCAATAATGCGATAATACGTCGTTTAAACAACACAAAAGCAACTTCACTACAAGACGTCTGTTTAGTAAAAGAAGAAGAAAAAAGAATAAAAAGAAAAAATCCGACGCAGTGGGCAGGATTCGAACCTACGCGGGGAGACCCCATCTGATTTCGAGTCAGACGCCTTAACCACTCGGCCACCACTGCAGGGACACAATTCGGGTGCAAGAGATCTCATAAATTCGGCCGACCTGACGGTGGAGTCACTGGACCCCGTGATGATGTGAGTCTCATCATACTGCAGACACAGAACCGAACCGGTGTGACCAGTCAACACCTTCGCACACTCCAAATTATCCTTCATCCATATCTGTATACACCACAACAATCACATAAATTAATCATTAATTTTAAAAATTGATATCAACCTTGATTGTGTTGTCTCTGAGTCCGCTGACGATTTTCGAGTCGTCGTACTGTAGGCAGTAAACGCCCTTGCTCATTTCGCTTCGACACTGAATTCGACTGAGAACGTGTCGTCCGCTCCTCCAGTTTGCTTCCATGTTCTATGAGAACAAATGCAAACGTTGATGTCGTGATTGTGATATCAGACTAGAGTGTTGCCTTACTTCTATGTCGGATATGATACGAGGGTACAGCTTTCTATAGAACAAGGGGTCCTTCTCGTCTTCGGGACCACCAGGTCTGAAGAGACACTGAGACCTGAAACGGATGAGAAACATGATGTAGAATGATGTTGTACGTCAGTGTGACAATATGGTTACATGTTGCTATGACAATGTGATTATTACGAGAGCAGTTGGGTATGCTACATATGATACAAGCATCCATGCACTGTGATTACTTGACAAAAAATTAATTAGTAATTAATTAATTAAATTTACGACCTTGTAAACAGATAAACTTAATTAGACAAGACAGAGAGACTTAGAACTATGACAGACAAACAGACAGACACATAAAACAGACAGAGACTTAGACAAGTAAAGAGACAGACAGACAGACACATAGACAGAGAGAGTGAGACAAACAAAGATACAGACAGGCAGACAGACAAACAGACAGACAGACAGAAAGACACCTAGACAAACAAACAAACAGACACACAGACAAACAGACAGACACACAAACAGACAGACTTAGACACAGACAGACAGACAGACAGACAGACAGACAGAAAGACACCTAGACAAACAAACAAACAGACAGACACACAAATAGACAGACTTAGACAAACAGACAGACAGACAGACAAACAGACACACAAACAGACTGACACACACACACACACACACACAAACAAACAGACATACATACATACATACATACATACAGACAGACAGACACACAAACAGACAGACAGACAGACAGACAGATTGTTATATTTGAACTCTTAACTCTACCAATAACAATCGCGAACTTTACGTATGCATAACAATAACAGTCAATGAACATAGACAGACAGACAGACAGACAGACAAACAGACAGACAGACAGACACACAAACAGACAGACAGACAAACAAACAGACTTAGACAAACAAACAAACAGACAAACAGACATACACACAAAGCAATGCCTGCAACATCTAGAAACAGCAGTACTATAACTGTATAAGTTATGCATACAAGTGCATCCTGTATATAGAATGGGAGTTCCCCACACACGCCACTCCCACAAGTGGACTGTGGGTAAGTGTACACACATGCCAACTCTTGAATAAAACATAGGAACAGATCATAATCAATTTACGGTCAACACATTTTATCCGCTCAAACAACCAACAACCGTCAAACTTCCAGGCCTTTACTACTGTTGCTAGATTCTCTAGATCATAGCTTCGGTAGCAGTTATAATGTGTGTTACTCTCTTTTGGTATCGAGAGTAACATGTGGGTTACGACGACATAATTAGCTGTCGTATATGTTGCACTTGTATGGCAAGATGATCAACATTGAATGCAAAGGACAGACAGATAGACAGACAAAAATGGACGAGTAAACAGGAAGCAAGACAAAAGAGACAGACAAACTAAACACCATACTGTATATACAGACAAACAGACAAACAGACAG
>NC_085085.1:1361295-1383795 GCF_963422355.1 Corticium candelabrum
ATGTTGTAAACAGAAGTAGGTCAGTAATGAGAAAATGAGACAAACATACATACATACAGACAGATGGACAGACATAAGACAAACAAACATAAGACAGGCAGACAGACAGACAGACAGACAGATGGACAGACAGACATATGGACAGACAGACATATGGACAGACAAATGGACAGACAGACACACAGATGGACAGACATAAGACAGACAGACAAACAAATAGACAGACATAAGCCAGACAGACAGATAGACATAAGCTAGACAGATGGACAGACACAATACACACACCACACACACACACACACACACACACACACACACACACACACACACACACACACACACAAACAAACAAACAACAAACCAAGCGTACAAACAGAAATCACACACATAAACGTCGTATTCAACTCAACCTTCAATGTTCTGTCTGTTGTACGTGTATATTCCCCTTCTTCATCGTCATCCCAATATGCAACTTGCCTTGTATCCTACAATGTACGACATTAATTAATCGTATGATACAGACTGTTTACTCTTTCAAGATGTGGTTCTGTTTGTATTACCTGAGTTGTCGTGTAGGTCATCATGCCACCGCCAATGAGAGCTTCTAAGCCTTCGTACAGAGTTGAACGAATGGTGACGCAGGGCTGTAACAGGGAAGTATTGTAGTTGTATAAAGTGTAATTGTTGTTTGTCTGTTTGTCTGACTGTCTGTCTGTCTGTCTGTCTACCTGTTTGTCTGTCTGTCTGCCTGTCCGTCCATCTACCTGTCTGTTTGTCTGTCTGTCTGTCAGTCCATCTCACCATCTGTTTGTCTATCTGTCTGTCTGTCTGTCTGTCTGTCAATACATATATTTCCAAGCTTTGAACTATTATACATCATCTAAGTAAAGCAACTAAATACTACCCAAGCCAATAAGGCTTGTCTGTCTGTCTGTCCATCTGTCTGTTTGTCCATCTGCCTGCCTGCCTGTCCATCTGTCTGTTTGTCTGTCTGTCTGTCCATCCGCCTGTGTGTCTGTCCATCTGTCTGCCTATCTGTCCATCTGTCTGTCCATCTCTCTGCCTATCTGTCTGTCCATCTGTCTGTCTGTCTGTCCGTCCATCTGTCTGTTTGTTTGTCCATCTGCCTGTCTGTCTGTCTATCTCTCTGCCTATCTGTCTGTCTGTCCATCTGTCTGTCCGTCTGTCTGTCCAGCTGTCCATCTGTCTGTCTGTCCATCTCTCTTGTCTGCCTGTCCATCTGTCTGTCTGTCTGTCCATCTGTCTGTCTGTCTGTCTGTCCATCTGTCTGTCTGTCTGTCTGTCCATCTGTCTGTCTGTCTGTCTGTCTGTCCATCTCTCTTTGTCTGCCTGTCCATCTGTCTGTCTGCCTGCCTGTCTGTCTGTCCATCTGTCTGTTTGTTTGCTCATCTGTCTGTCTGTCTGTCCATCTGTCCTATAATACAACCAAACACTAAAACACATCGTTGAACAACCACACTTCCATACCGGAGCAAATATAAATTCACAATCAAATAAACAGCAAATCTCTTCACTTCTTGCCAACATCTAAACAAACTCTATCAGATGATGCCACACAAGCACAATCATTACACACACAATCTCTCACCTCATCCTGTGACAGAGTTGTGCTCTCGCTTATTCCACATGATGCTTCTGTTGTCAGCCATGCCCCACACAAACCACAGATTGCAGTCGCTACAACAACAATACAGAGATGTGTAACACACTGATAGCAATTGAAGCCTATCAAAATGATTTACGTCAGTTTTCGTTCAGTTTGTATGTCTGTCTGTATGTCTGTCAGTGTGTCTGTCAGTATGTCTGTCAGTGTGTCTGTCAGTGTGTCTGTCTGTCTACTGTGTGTGTGTGTGTGTGTGTGTGTGTGTGTGTGTGTGTGTGTGTGTGTGTGTGTGTGTGTGTGTGTGTGTGTGTGTGAGTCTGTCTGACGTGCTTACCAACAACAGCTTCGGTCAAAAAGACAGACAAAACCTGCAAGAAGAAACGCAAGTTAAACTTGCAAGTGACCTGACTGTCAACAGACTGACTGTCCGACCTGATTGCTGTAAAATGCCAACTCGAACACACCAGGAAGTGTCGTGTCTGGTTTGACTATCGTCTCGTTTTTGTCATCAGATGATGTCTCTTCTATGAGGTATGGTTTGAGGAGGTGATGTGCCTTGTTCATGGCAATGAAAGCGCTCACGCCAAAACCGACGTCTCTGTTGAAAGCATTCAAGTGACACACATACACATGCACACGCACACACACACACACACACACACACACACACACACACACACACACACACACACACACACACACACACACACACACACACTGCTTGTCTTGTTATGTACTGTCTGTCTGTTCATGCTTCAATACTATTCGGTATATGGTACCTTTGTCGTGACGTTATCTCCTGTTGCAGTCGGCTGAATCCGTTAACTAGTTTACCATAACTTACACCCTACATGCATTGACTCTGATTAATTCACAGGATGTCAACTCACAGACAAGACAAACAGACAAACAAAACACAGACAAACAGGAAACCAATGGACAGACAGACAGACAGACAGACGGACAGGCACACAGACAAAGAGACAGACAGACAGAGAGACAGACAGACAGACAGACAGACAAACGCACAAACAAACAGGCAGACAGACAGACAGACAGACACATAGGCAAACATACAATCACACACTCAAACAAACTTACATCTCTGTACTTGTTGAGCATCAGGAAAGCAAGCATGGCAGTAGACATCACACACGACGACCGATCCGCAGCTAAAGCACTCAATCATGAGCGATGACTTACACAACAATAAACCGATTCTCACCATAGAGCACATGCCTGCCGAGCTTACTGACCACCTCTCTCCTCACCGACTTGTCAGACTCGAAGCCGGGATGAGTTTCGAGAAATTCCTGTTGAGAGAAAGAAGTTGAGAAACACAAATGCTAAGGGTGTGTTTATTGGCTGTGTGTGTGTGTGTGTGTGTGTGTGTGTGTGTGTGTGTGTGTGTGTGTGTGTGTGTGTGTGTGTGTGTGTGTGTGTGTGTGTGTGTGTGTGTGTGTGTTTGCTTATCAGTCCAACTGTGTGCCTGTCTGTTTGTCTATTTACCTGCCTGTCCTTCTGTCCGTCCATCTGTCTAATAACCACAAATATTTTTCAAATGCCAATTACAATACAACAGCACACATTGCCTTTTCAAGTTTGAATAACAACAAAACCTTAACATCCATCATCGCTCTGTCTGTCTGTCTGTCTTATTTCACTATTGAACACAAAAAGCAAAATTGTACAAGAACACTATAGGTAAAACTGCTAAGCTAAATGTCTGTCTGTCTGTCTGTCTGTCTGTCTCTGTCTGTCTATCTGTCTGTGTGTCTGTCTGTCTGTCTATCTGTGTATCTGTCTGTCTGTCTGTCTGTCTATCTGTCTGTCTGTCAGTCAGTGTGTCTGTCTGCCTGTCTGTCTGTCTACATGTCTGTCTGTCTATCTGTGTGTCTGTCTGTCTGCCCGTCTATCTGTGTGTCTGTCTATCTGTCTATCCGTGTGTTTGTCTGTCTGTCTATCTGTCAGCCAGTCAGTCAGTGTGTCTGTCTGTCTGTCTGTCTGTCTGTCTGTATGCCTGTCTGTCTGTCTGTCTGTCTGTCTATTCGTCTTACCATAATTTCATTCCACAGCAGCACACAATTTTCCAAACCTGCAGTGAGAACGGCTGTGCCATGTTCACTTGTATTGTACCGTAGTCACCCGTCACGAGCCTCCACACAGAACGTACACCGCCAATCAGCGACTCTTGCTTCTTCCCACGCCCCTGCCAACAGAACAAACACTCCAAACTCACTCCAACCATCTCACCCACGTCATAAGCCAACTGACCAATAGTTCGTCTCCGTAACACTCCGCAATCTTATCACATAAACACGATTTTGTGACACTAAGATAAGCAGCAAACGATTGACGTTTGCACTGACCTTGTCGTAGCCGCAACTCACTGGAACAATAAAGACATCCGGAATGATATCTACACAAAAACAGTACAAATATATAAAACATAAAAATTATAATAATAAGGGTAAAATTAAAAAACTAAAAAATTTAAAATACAAAAATTTAAAAAAGAAAAAATTGAAATAATAACAACCAAAAATAAAATAAAATAAAAAATAAAAATAAATAAATAAATAAATAAATTGAAAAAGAAAAAGAAAACAAATAAAAGTAAAAAATTAAAAGATACAATCTGCAGCTAAAGCACTCAACCACAAGCAACACCTTAATTAAAAAATTAAAAATTAAAAAAATAATTTAAAAATCAAAAATTAAAAATAACAATACAAAATAAAATAATAAAAATTAAACTTAAATACAAAAAATATAAAAAATAAACAAATAAAAAATAAAGACAAAAGAATTAAATTTTTAAATTTTTACTGTTTATTTTTTTCAATTTTTCTTTATTTGAACAAAATACTAAGAAAAGACAAACACACAAGATACAAAAAGTTGCACATTCATCATCGTGCCAACTCACCGTCGGCGACAGCATCGACAACCATTGATAACAACCCGCATTTCGGTCTTAGGACTTTACCCGAACGTGACCTGCAACCCTCTACATACAACACAGTGTATACAATAAGACAAATGACACGCAAGTTTGATGGTAAAATCTGGAAAAATACCGAGAAAAAATTCAATGTGTTCGCCTTGCTTGAGAAGGCACTGGATGTACTAGAGAATGTTGGAGTCAATGACAAATGTGGATTGGTTTTTTGTGTTGGTTGGAATGGTGTGCGTGGTGTACCTCTTGTAGGATGGTGTTGTATATTGGGTCTCTGTGTCCGTTGGCATCTTCTAGTTTTCGTCTGATAAAGAAGCCTCCGAGACATCGCAGTAGCAAACTGTGAGAGATAGGAGAGTGTGAGAAGTTAGGAAAATATTGAATTCAGACAGATGGATAAACTGGCAAATTTGACAGACAGAAGGACAGACAGACAGACAAACAATAAAAGACAGACAAACGACAGACAGACAGACAGACAGATTGGTCGACCCAATCTTCCAGAATTCTTAGATTTTTGGAGGAAAAGATTTGCAATCCAACTGCAAAGATGTAATGCCAGCGTCATAAGAAGAAAAGCGTCGGCACTCTGTGCAACCGAAGAATTTAACAGACAGACACACAGACTAACACAATAAAAGACAGATGAATGACAAACAGACAGACAGACAAAAAGAAGAGAAGAGGAAGAAAGCATGCAAAATAAAATCTACCAAGTGGATCAACAGTCAGTTTTATTCCCTTTAGTCACAGAACATTTTAGGCGATGGGGTGAGATGGGAAAAACTTTCTGGAAAGGCTAGCCAAGAAGTCACGTGATGAACTTGGTCGACCTAAGGCTGTTGAGTTTCTAGACATCTGGAGAAAGAGATTCTCAACTCAACATCAAAAGTGCAACGTTCAGGTCATAATGAGAAACTCTCAGCTCTCACCGATGACATTGACTGTACTGTAGATTGCTCTACCCAGTTAGTTTTTCAGCCACTAAGTTGGCTCCAAGTAGTTTGCATTGTTCTCTTTTAAGTGTTACATGTTTGTTATTAAAACATAGTTCTAGTGAACTCTCGTAGTTGCAAAACTTTACATAGTTACCTTGCTAGCATTGTATTATAGATGTTTGAAATAAATGTTATTTGACAGACAGACAGACAGACAGACAGATAAACAGAGAGACAGACAAACAGGCAGACAGACAGACAGACAGACAGACAGACAGACAGACAGACAGACAGGCAGGCAGGCAGGCAGGCAAGCAGGCAGGCAGACAGACAGACAGACCAAACAGACAAGACGTACAGACACCCAACACGTATACACTCTGGCAAACACAGATAAACAAACAAACAAATAGAACAGACATACAAACACACAAACACAAATAAACAAACAAGACACACGAGTAACCAGACCCCAACCACTACAGTTCAACTTCCTTAGTATGCAAGTACCTCAATCCCCACGTATTCAGATTATCTACAACACAAACAGAAAACAATGACCATCACTTTGTACAGTACGGACAACAACCGAAACAGTACGTACCTCCTGCAGCAACATGAGGTGTCTACAAAAAAATAATATTATTATCAACAAATAATGAGTAGTTAATATTAAAATGTTATAGTAGATTGTCTAATTGTTGGTACAACAAAAAATACATTATTATTATGTGTCGTTATGCCCTCCATGATGGGCAAGTGGGGTCTTTACCCCCATCTGGGTGCCCACCAACCCGGCAGGTGAGCCCAGCAGGGTACATGTTTCTGTGTAGTCCACACGGCGATCAATGACTAGCCAATTCGATATAGATTGCAGGCATTACGGTGACCGCAAACTCTTGAACAGCACACCTAGTGGATATCAATGACCACCAGGAAAGCGCTGGACGTCATCGTCAACGGACCGTTCGCCAGATTACAGAAACCCCCCCCCCAACGACTGAAACGAGCCATAGTCTCATGGACAAAGCTAGAGAAGCATGAGAAAGAAAGACAGACAAGTTTCATAATTACTGTTGTCACTAGGGTTTGAACCCCAAACTATGGAGTGGTAGCCGTTGTCGCTAACCACTAAGCCACAATGGCTAAATATTAATATTAATAATTAATTAAATAACACTCTGTACTAATCCCTAAATAATAAATTAATTAAATTAATTATTAATATTAATATTTAGCCGTCGTGGCTTAGTGGTTAGCGACAATGGCTACCACCTCATGGTTGGGAGGGCTCAAACCCCAGTGACAACAGTAAATTATGCAACTTGTCTGTCTTTCTTTCTCATGTTTCTCTAGCTTTGTCCATGAGACTATGACGTTCAGAGCTTTCCTGGTGGTCATTGATATCCACTAGGCGTGCTGTTCACAAGTTCACAGTCACCGTAATGCCTGCAATCTATATCAAATTGGCTAGTCATTGATCGCCATGTGGACTACACAGAAACTGCTGGGCTCACCTGACGGGTTGGTGGGCACCCAGATGGGGTAAAGACCCCACTTGCCCATCATGGAAGGGCATGTGACACATAATAATTAATATTTTTCTTAAGGTTTAACCAACAATTAAGCAATTTACTATAATTTTTATTAATTAATTAATTCAAAATAATTAGTAATAAATGTATATATTAAATTTAACATAATTAAGATTTTATGTATTTTAAATTAATATTTAATTATTAAATTAGTGACTGAATTTTGTTTATTATTAATTACAACTAATTAATATTTATTGCATTAATATTTATTTATTTAATTTTCTTAATAAAAATATATTTAATTTTATTTATTTAATTAATATTTATTTAATTAATATTTATTTAATTAATATTTATTCATTTAATTTCACTAACATTACATACATCATTTAAATTCTAATCAAGTCAGTTGATACCTTGAGGTTGTGACAGAATGCAGTGAACGTCAGCATGTGGTAGTCGAGGTGACTCTTGTGCATGGGAAGATAAATGATAGGCACACCTTGCTGATAGAGAATCAACATTAAAGCATATGACACACTGTTGAGACATTAAATTTTGTCTATCTGTCTGTCTGGCTGTTGTCTGTCTGTCTGCCTGTCAGTCTGTCTGTTTGTCTGTCTGTCTGCCTGCCTGTCAGTCAGTGAGTCTGTCTATCAGTCTGTCTGTTTGCCTGCCTGTCTGTCAGTCAGTCAGTCAGTCAGTCAGATTTCAGTAGCGACTATTATGTTTCGACTTCCTATGATGTACGTAGTGCCTTGTATGTTCAATAAATGATCTTTGTCAGTCAGTCAGTCAGTCAGTCAGTCAGTCTCTTTGTCTGTCTGTCTGTCTGTCTGTCTGTCTGTCTGTCTATGGTGATTTAGATTTATTTGATTTTGACATTCAAAGTCAAGTCCATTAGTTAATGACTTCATTGTTTGCAAGGACTGATTCGTATTTACAAAATCCTAGCATATGTACAAGTAGAATCTGTATGAGAATAAATTATCTATCTATCCGTCTGTCTGTCTGTCTGTCCGTCTGTCTGTTATTGTTATGCATACGTAAAGTTAGCGATTGTTACTGGTAGAGTAAGAGTTCAAATATAACAATCTGTCTGTTTGTCTGACTGTCAGTCTGTCTGTTTGTCTGTCATTACATATATTTCAAACATCAAACTATAATACATATCGGCCTGTCTGTCTGTCGATTTCATTTATTGAAACACAAACTCTACGTTACATTTCTAACACTAAATGCAAACAAGCTACTGAGCTCAGCTTTAGTTTAATGCACGCTACTTTAATAGTGTACCGTATATGTTCTCATCTACTTCTCCAAAAGACACGTGTCAGCTTGTGGAGAATAAATTTAGCATTACATCGTTGTAAGATTATTGAGAATTTTCCTCCAAAAACCTCTACTAAATTCAGCTTCATTTGTATAGCCTTTCAATGTCTCTTGATCTTCTGGCTAGTTTGTTTAAATAGTTGGTAGCTTCTGATCCCTGAGTTCCAAATGTTCAAATACCAGAGGAGTGAAATTGAGGCTTGATGTATTGTCGGCAAGTTGTTGTTTTTCGTATTTAATCATCTTCCGTTCCTCCCTTCGTGCTACAGCGAAACCTTCCTCTAAAGCTGCCTGCTTTAAAGTGTCTTGGCTGAAAGGATGAGCCATGGCTACATCAAAGTCATAGCTACACCAAGAGTCGTACACAACTATGTCTGGTCTATTCTCATTTCCAGAGTAACGATATCAAGGTTCTTTCTCGTGATGAGTCTATGATTCATGTAGACAAGTGCTCCATGCATTTACTATTTCATCATGCCGCCACACAGGCCCACCTCCATGTTTGCATTTAAGAAGATGGCTGGCTGTCTGTCTGTCTGTCTCTGTCTGTCTGTCTGTCTGTCTGTCTGTCAGTCCAATCATCTGCCCATCTAACCATCTCACTCATACTTTAGCTGCGCGCTCCACCATTTCCATTTGTCCCTGATGAACACGTATGCCATCCGTCGCCGATCCAAACAGTTTAAACAACACGATGCCCGTCAGCCTACAACAAGCACCAACACCAACAACACAGTCACACAACACCACTAAAAACTGAAAACATGGACAAACACAAAGACAGACATCACATTTTGTCTACCTTACGACGAATCCAGATATTGAACTTGCCATCGTTGCTAGCAATTCCATGGCTTTCTGTTGCTGAAGCTGAAGCTTGTTCTTCATCTCGATCTCACTCGATGCCTTGCCTTCCGAGTCAACCGCCTGTCGTATAACATGACCAATCCTAACACAAAAGCAAGCACATAAAGTGATTGACCGCACGCGTGCACACACACACACACACACACACACACACACACACACACACACACACACACTACCTGTCTGACTTCAATACTTCTTGTTCAACCAAATTATGTGTCCATGGCACATCTCTCGAGAGACAAAATGTTAAGTGAGGAAACAACCTTCTCCACACATTCGGCCTAAAACGATCAAATTTCTTTCCAAGTAATTTCATTTCAAATTTGTCTGTCTGTCTGTCCATCTGCTTGTCCATCGTGTCAGTTG
Source organism: Corticium candelabrum (assembly GCF_963422355.1). Classification (NCBI taxonomy): domain Eukaryota; kingdom Metazoa; phylum Porifera; class Homoscleromorpha; order Homosclerophorida; family Plakinidae; genus Corticium; species Corticium candelabrum. The sequence continues at coordinate 1,370,923 of NC_085085.1, forward strand.
GTCATCTGTCTATTTGCCTTCCTGCCTATCAGTATGAGTCTGTCCATTCCCTAGTCTGCTTGTCTGTCTGTCTGGCGGTAACAATCGTGTGAATTCACTACCTCATCACATTGGGAAGCTGCAACACATCGCGAACCGGAGCAGCCTGAATGTGACTGTCAAACAACTGATTCTAGATCATAAAAGCAAATTTAGGAAAGAAACATATGCTGGTATTAGAGGGATGCATCTCTCAATATATTAGACTATTATATCATAAAGATGCATCTCACAATATTAGACTATTGTATTGGAGGGATGCATCTCACACTACGCTAAACTATTGTATTACAGGGATGCATTTCACAATACACTAGACTATTGTAGTGCAGGAATGCATCTCACAATACACTAGACTATTGTATTAAAGGGATGCATCTCACAATACACTAAACCATTGTATTAGAGAGATGCATCTCACAATACACGAGACTACTGTATTGCAAAGATGCATCTCACAATACACTAGACTATTATATTAGAAGGATGCATCTCTCAATACACTAGACTATTGCAGACCTCTCAACTCTCACAATTTGTGCCCAATAGTCACGATTGCCAGTCCTTTCTCACAACAAGCATACCGTGAGACACTCTTACAGTTGCTTTGTGTAGCGCCATCTTTCCGGACATAGCAGATTCTTTGAACTAGACTCTCCTAAACGGCTCTGCTTGCTTGTATCTGGGGTATCCAAACAGGGTAGCTAACTGCAGTAAAAATAACGTTTGGGAGTTCGAGACGAAGCCTTGGTGTGTGCACAAAAACCTAAAGCAAGGTCAACACGTAGGCTGTTAACCACACCTACTTTAGACACGTTTAATGAGCATGGTCATCTCCAAAAACAGTGTCATGATTTGGTGTGATAAAAAGTTGAGAGGTCTGCTATGGTATTGGAAGGATGCATCTCACAATACACTAAATGATTGCATTGGAGGGATGCATCTCACAATACACTAGATTTAGTATAGTTAACTGACATGTTGATAAACTTACTCGACTGAAAGGTGTGCATGCCTCACAGCAACGACCAGAGAAAGGCTTTTGGACTGTTGAATGTGTTGTTACTAGTGGCAGCTTGATGGTGAATGTAACAGGAAGAACTTGAGCAACATTCGTCTTCTAAATCAGAAATACATTAGTGACTATAGAATAGCATTATTGTTGACAATATACAGGCAACAGACAAACAAACCGACAGACAGGAAAACAGACAAACCAAACAAAAAAGCAAAACAGATGGACAAATAGACACAAACACAAATACACAAAAATATAAGAAACAAACAGACAACAACACAAAGTTGACAAACACAAACAATCAAACTAACCAACAAACAGGCACACGGATAAATGACTAATGATTAGACAAGCATCAACAAACCACAAACAGACGACCAAGCCGACAAAAGATAAACAGACAAACATAGATAATTAAAAGTGCACAAACAAATATGCAATCAAACAGACAGACACAATTACAAAACAGACATACAAAACAAAACAGACTGACTGACTGACAGACAAACAAACAGATAGACAGACAGACAGACAGACAGATGGACACACAAACAGATAGACAGAAAGACAGATGGACAGGCAAACAGACAGACTATAGACAGACAGACTACAGACAAACAGACAGACAGACTACAGACAAACAGACAGACAGACAGATACACAGACAAACAAACTTGAAAGAGACAGACAGACAGATAGACAGACAGATAGACAGACAGATAGATAGACAGACAGATAGATAGACAGACAGATAGACAGACAGATAGACAGACAGATAGACAGACAGATAGACAGACAGGTAGACAGACAGAAAGACAGACAGACAGATAGACAAAGACAAACAGACAGACAGATAAACAAACTGACAGACAGACAAACAGACAAACAAAGAGACGGATGGACAGACAGACAGACACATGGACAGACAAACAGACAGACAGACCAGACAGAGACAGATAGACAGACAGACAGACAGACAAACAAAGAGATGGACAGACAGATGGACAGACAGACAAACAGATGGACAGACAGACAGACAGACAGACAGACAGACAGATAGACAAAGACAAACAGACAGACAGATAAACAAACTGACAGACAGACAGACAGACAGACAGACAAAGAGACGGATGGACAGACAGACAGACACATGGACAGACAAACAGACAGACAGACAGATAGACAGACAGATAGACAGACAGACAGACAGACAAACAAAGAGACACACAGACAGATGGACAGACAGACAGACAGATGGACAGACAGACAGACAGACAGACAGATAGACAAAGACAAACAGACAGACAGATAAACAAACTGACAGACAGACAGACAGATAAACAAAGAGACGGATGGACAGACAGACAGACACATGGACAGACAGACAGGCAGACAGACAGATAGACAGACAGACAAACAAAAAGACAGACAGACGGATGGACAGACAGACAGACAAACAAAGAGACAGACAGACAAATGGACAGACAGACAGACAGATGGACAGACAGACAGATAGACAGAGACAAACAGATAGACAAACTGACAGACAGACAACTAATCAATGCAAACATTGTTATTTTCTAATCAAGGCAGGCATGACAAAAACCTGAATTTCTCATTCACAACAACCGGGACTTTACTGCAATAGTCACGTGTACAGACTACCCACCAACTACGCGCATACGAAAGTCGGTATTCCAAAGCATTTTCCAAAAAAGACTAACACGCAACAACAGCAACTTTACTGTCGAATGAGCTGATTACTTTCGTTTTTGTTCGTCTTCTGGCGCGTGTTTGAGGTCGATGTAATCGTTTTGTCTCATCAAAACGTTTCTGCCAAGCAGTTCGACTCGATGAATCATTTGATGACTTCAATTCATCTCTTAGCAGTGTATTTGGTGTACGAGTATTCCAACGAGAGTAGACAGCATTCAGACGGCTCAACTGTGTTTCATCCATAAAATATGATATCCGGGATAGTGCAATGGTCACGTGATAACTTTGGCGCTTTCTAACTCAATCATCAGATGTTCAACATCTATTTATTGTTCTCATTTGTTCTCATAGTGGTGTTTGCTATACTCTATACAATTTCAAAAAGGTCAGGATGCGCTAGCGACACTGTAAAAGCGTTCATGCAACGTTTTGCGCATGCGTTTTGCTTTGTACGTGTTTCAGGAAAGCGGAATTGGACAAGCACAAAGATCACTTGAAGTTTGATGAAGAGAGAAAGCAAGTTCGCTTCCGACAGCAACTGGAACTCTTTTTCTACAGTCAGTGTCACGTGTTGTAAGCCTTGGAGTTCCAGACCACCGTACGCGTGCTAGACAGACAGGCTCTGTACATACATGTGCTGTCTGTCCCTGCTGGGACTTCAAGACTACATATTGTCAATACCATTTAAAGTGATAATTAAAGTTATAATAGATTTATGACATGATTATCTGTTTAGGTCGCAAATGGCGACAGAAACAAGCAAAACGAGATTTGCCTGTGTGACATATCTAGAGCGGCTTCAGATTGTTTTACACCCATAGTCATGTCTTTAATTAAGAAACTCGATTAACGGTAGGAGACTGCACTGATCAACGTGTTTTGCATGGCTGTTGGTGTTTATGCTGCAATCGTATTTCTTTAGTCATTCGACTCGTTTATTGCCTTTTGGAAATTGGCTGTTAGAAAGTGGACGCAGAAGTGAGTAAAAGTGGCACGTCATACATTTCATGCGTCTGTGATGCTACTAAACGCATGTATTATCCGACAACAGTCCGTCAGACTGGCTGACGATTTTATATTATCTGAGACACATGACATTGTTTGTTGGGATTAAATTTCTGTTTTTTGAAAAGTGGTGACTGCTCTGTATCTGTGAAGGAGGATGTAATGCCAGTTGGTTGTTTGTCCACAGCATCAGTAATGGAAGACGAAGCAACCAGACGTTCTTGCTGTCTGTGAAAGAGGGACGTGTGTTTGTTCAATTGCGTGGTACTTTGGATGATTTGGAGACGAAGTTGCAGTGCAATGTACAGTCGTCGTACATGGTGTGATTAGCTAGATGTCACTGGATGAGCTCATTGATATCACACGAATGATCATGGCAAGAGTAAGAACACGAATGTTTGTTGTCATTCGTATAAGTCTGTGATGTAATACATAAATCGCATGTATTACCTTCCGACGGTCTGTCAGACTGGTTGATGATATTTCGATGTACTGAGACTTCATTAGACGTTTGTCTGGTCGAGTAAGCTCCACGCACTTCAAGCTACTAAACATGATTCCATTTTTTATAGAAAATGTTGGAAACGGTTACAGTGGACGGATCAATCCGAGTCGCAGAGTCACTCAGTAGCTGAAATAGTGATGAATTGCGTGCAAGAAATTTTTGAATTTGTGATTGGCTCATTGTACTGCACTGTGGTGCAAGGCATTTGAGGCTACACGTTGTGTATTACAACATCATATCAAGAACTTTACGCTTTTGTTGTTTTTTAAAATTTATATAATAATAAGTAGTGAAATACTTTTCAAGCTTAGCTGCTACAATACTCTAGCAAGGCTGCTACATTGCAAACTCATTACATTGTGTGAGTATGGTTTTCGTGTGGTTTGGGGGTGTAGTTATGTAGTAAAGTTGCCTGTTTTACATGTTTCCTTGCATGTTATTATTCTATGATGACTGAGCTTACTAAATTAGCTACTAACATTTGTGATAACCACCGAGGTGTGGTTAATGACATTTTCCTACAATGCAAATGACAGTATAAAGTTACGAGCTATCAGTTTACTTTTCACTAGAACAGTTTTGAATTACTGACCTTGTGGTTGTTCGTTTGTCATTATCGTCACTGATTTCTATAGTTTCTGGCTAAAACAAAATAATTTGACAAATTTCCAACAAACATACCTATATATTTGTCGTTTAGTTTTAATTGGTATTATATGTTTTTGTTTTGTCTGGTATATTCAAAATTTCTTATAAGGAATCATACATTTATCTATGATTACTCGATGATAGACACAGGTAAGTATTTGTTTTCATATTTGAAGCTGAAGGCAATGCAATACCTCAATTCTTCTTTTTTAGCCCCTGTTGCGTTTGAAAACTTGACTCGTTTTCTTTTCTAAAAAAACCAAATCGATTCATATTGTACTAAACTAACACGGTAATAGACTCGTGTACATTTATTATACATTTCATTATTTATATATTTATTATTATAATATTTGATTTATATAATTTAATTATCTATTATTATTTGTTGTGCTCAACCAGATCGGTCTAGTTTTAAGAAACACTGTGTTTTATAATAATAATAATTATTGTTGTTATTATTATTGCTATCATTGTGCACATAAATTTGAAACTGCTTAATAAATTTACTTGTCAATTTATCTTTCTAAGACGTTATTACAAGCTATTCATATACCTTACAGAACCTTACGCACCTCTCTTTTTGGACTCTCGTCTACAGTCTGACTAGTCCTGTAACGAAGAGGTAACAACAAAATTAGAAATACCAGCCATGCCGAAATGGATGTCAAATTATTTCGAACAATGTCTCCAATCCATTGTCATTGTTTAGATCTTTTTCAAATTCTGCCATAGAGCTTGTCCCTTGCATAGTTAGAGCTATTTCATTGTCTTCGGCGTCGAAGTCGATATATTTTGGTGTCTTCTTTCTAGGCCGCAAATCGCTTTTCTCGAAATTAGGAGAACCGCTGATGGCGGTGACACTCTGAATTCTACATCAGAGATACAAAACAGTGTAGAGCATAAAGCAATTGAGTTATCCAGTGGTATATAGCGACTACTGAGATTGAACTCCTGTATGATCGTCGGTCATCATGGTGTTCGACGGTTTATGAGGCTCTTGTCTAAGCTAAAGAGTACAATAATTTTTGTGCCCTGCAATGCTATATAGTAATACGATTGTGTCATTGCATAGTGTAACAGTAAATAGTCTGTGCAGTATGACGGTAGCTATATTATATTGTTAGATGTACTTTGTATATATATATATATATATATATATATATATATATATATATATATATATATATATTTCATAATTGAATAAAGATATAGTCCCACCACCTAAAGGTGAGCGCAAAATACAACTCTAAACATACATGTATGAGTCCCATTTATCAGAAACAGAGCTAACAGCTAATAACGCTAAAATCATTTTTGAATTATATTTCCACAAACAGACAGATAAACGTTCATGTAAGTAGGTTGAAACCTTGCTAATAGTAAGTCCACTGGTGATGGTAGTCTTCCTAGCGATGTCTTTGAGTACTTCAAGGCTGGATGAAGACCATAGACCAAACGTTTCTACCACTAGAGGATAGAAGAGAGAACCAGTACACTCAACGTTCAAAAGATGGCGATGATCTTTTTCCATCTCCTCTGCTGCTGCAGCAGTACCAGCTGTGTTGGCGGAAAAGATAATATAAGATGGTTGAAGAGAATTTCTGACAGAGAGATCAAAATATGCGGGACGACCTTGCAAAAAATCAGGGTGAAAGACGTCTCCTGGTCTTGATTGATTCTCACTAGTACAGCGTTGTTCACGTCGAGTTCCTGAGTTGTTCGTCCAGAGACAATGAAATATAATGTCACACAAAGCATTGTGACGTTTGTTTCTCAGGGAGCCACTGTGGCAGCCTAGAACATGATCTCCGTGACTGTCCAAAATGGAACCGCAGTAGCACCTGCTGGAAGAAGGTGGAAGAGGAAATAAGCAAATGCCCAGCCAAAGATGCAGACAAACAATATACTCCTGTGCAGACATGGTAAGGCCGAAGACAGGGTTGGGTATTGCCCTAATCCATGAACCTTCGAAAGGAGCTGAAATTGTATTTAGCCGTGCTTTGTCTCGAAGACTGGCAGAAGCCTTGATTTGTGATTATATATATACACACACACGAATTACACGTATACTTATATAGTGCAATTTCCTCAAAACGCAATCCGTGCATAATCAAAATTTATATTAATATGAATATATATATATATATATATATATATATATATATATATATATATATATATATATATATACACACACACAGGTATATAATATAAATTACTTTATAAATACCTGTTGCAAAGTCGCAGATGGTGCCAATACATTTGCAGATTTTTCTAAACGAATTTCTTTGTTGCCTTTTCTGCAACAAAAAATACTCTTGTATGGCTTCATTTAGTATGATTTAATTAGTTAAGTCCTTACCTCGTTCTTTCATCACCTATTAAAATGCAAAAGGCAAGCCATTTGCAAGACTGACTAGGTTCAACCTTAACAGCATTTAATCAACTAATGTCAGTTAAAAAATTGACAATTATTTATACTATGATTGACAAGAAAGGATTTCCTACAGCCGCCGCCATCATGTTCTAAGGAGTAAAGATATGCAGTCAATTGATATGCAAACATCACATGTAATAGCGAAAACATATAAATGCTCATATCTGAACATTCTTGCCTCAACTTATTTGCAATATCATGGCAAAATTTTCCAAGCAAATCATACACACGAATACATTTTTCGCCAACGTCAAGTACCTTAGGTGCACACTATACAATAACATAAAACGATATAAGCTACTGTTATACTTACCACTTCAATCCAATGGTTTCTAAGATGAACTGGAACTGCAATAATTTCAAACTGAAACACATCTTCCTAGATGACACATGAAAAACATTAACTATACTTGTTACCAAAAGATGTTGCCATCTTTTCCTTGCTTATACCTTTGCAGTCCACTTCATTACCTCATGGCAACCTTTTCGAGAGTATTGTTCAAAAAAAGAAAGTCGATAAACAAAGCAATCGTCTTGGTCTCTAAATAAGCGATGTCACTAGTATCAAAATGAAATGAGATGCAGACTAGATGTGTACCGCGCTATTCACATCGGTTTGAAACAGCTGCTGAAACGAATTGATCAGCTAACATAAAACGTATCAAAAAGTTTCTAGAAATTTCTAGAAATCTAGTGTATACACTTACTACGTCATTGAACCACATTCTTTCATTTAGTTTCCAAATTCGCAATTTCGTATAACATTTTGTCCAATGATAGCCACAGTTTGTCGTGATTGCTCTTTCGACTTTGGTTCTTTGATCAAAACTTTATGAACCTTGATCACAAAGAATCATAAAAGCAATATTCAACCATTGAGCATGACCACAATTAATTTACCACTTTTTCAGCTGGAATAGGTAAGCTGAAGAGATGTTTGTCCTTGCTAAACAGAGCTGATAGAGTGTTGAATTGATTAGGCAGACATCCACAAAATTATAGAGGCAATGCAAACTTTTTTGTAAGCTATGTTTGCGTCAAAATTCCTTCCACAATTGAGCCTGTGGACCCTCGCTCAACGCATTCTTTATCTGCAAAAGCATGTCCAACTGTTGTATGCTTAAGTTACCGAACCCCAAGCAAGACAGGTAGGGTAGGCCACATACAGCAAACAAGACCGTATTCTGTACATGTGTAAAAGTACGCATGCATGCATTAGACAGGAGTTATTGTAATAAACAGATAAATAAATAAAAATCAAACACACAACTTATTACCAACCGTTCCGAGTGCTTTGTTTCGCTCCAGTCGTCTGTGCAAACATACCAAGTCGCAAACATCGTCTGCACACATTATACATACAATTACATGTAGATAAATGCATATATACCTATACAAACACACACACACACACACACACACACACACACACACACACACACACACACACACACACACACATGTACCTACCACTGTGAGTGTACACTAAAACTAAAACTAAATACCAAAAAGTACATGGTCATTACTGACAGTCTGTCTATAATTTACACACACACACACACACACACACACACACACACACACACACACACACACACACACACACACACACACACACACACACACACACACACACACACACACACACACACACACACACACACACACACACACACACACACACACACACACACACACACACACACACACACACACACACACACACACACACACACACACACACACACACACACACACACACACACACACACACACACACACACACACACACACACACACACACACACACACACACACACACACACACACACACACACACACACACACACACACACACACACACACACACACACACACACACACACACACACACACACACACACACACACACACACACACACACACACACACACACACACACACACACACACACACACACACACACACACACACACACACACACACACACACACACACACACACACACACACACACACACACACACACACACACACACACACACACACACACACACACACACACACACACACACACACACACACACACACACACACACACACACACACACACACACACACACACACACACACACACACACACACACACACACACACACACACACACACACACACACACACACACACACACACACACACACACACACACACACACACACACACACACACACACACACACACACACACACACACACACACACACACACACACACACACACACACACACACACACACACACACACACACACACACACACACACACACACACACACACACACACACACACACACACACACACACACACACACACACACACACACACACACACACACACACACACACACACACACACACACACACACACACACACACACACACACACACACACACACACACACACACACACACACACACACACACACACACACACACACACACACACACACACACACACACACACACACACACACACACACACACACACACACACACACACACACACACACACACACACACACACACACACACACACACACACACACACACACACACACACACACACACACACACACACACACACACACACACACACACACACACACACACACACACACACACACACACACACACACACACACACACACACACACACACACACACACACACACACACACACACACACACACACACACACACACACACACACACACACACACACACACACACACACACACACACACACACACACACACACACACACACACACACACACACACACACACACACACACACACACACACACACACACACACACACACACACACACACACACACACACACACACACACACACACACACACACACACACACACACACACACACACACACACACACACACACACACACACACACACACACACACACACACACACACACACACACACACACACACACACACACACACACACACACACACACACACACACACACACACACACACACACACACACACACACACACACACACACACACACACACACACACACAATAATTTGGTCAAATTTTGAAATTCTAAGAAAATGACGTCACATTAATCAGAAACTTTGTGATATGATTGTATGCACTGTGAAAAGCATTTGATGTAAATTTTGATTTGTCGAATTTTATCAGCAGAAGTGACTGCATGTAATCGAAACCTCAGAAATCAATCGTTTGGTCGAATTTTGAAATTTGCAGAAAATGATGTCAGAATAATCAGAAACTTTGTGATATGATTCTATGTATTGTGGAAAGCATTCCATGTAAATTTTATTTTGTCAAGTTGAATTGTAGCGATATGGCGAAACATTACTAGTATGCAGAAAATGCCGTCTGTTGTGCTTGACCACATGTACTTTGCGCTGCTGATTCTCGTCAACGGTAGCCTGGACAAACATTGAATGAGTGCAGAAATGTTTGACTTATTGTGTATGCAGAAAGCTAGTGTCACGTGGTCACGTGCAGTAACTGTGTTGGGATTGCTGGACTGGTGGAAGCAACTTCGTGTTCCTTCATAGGTAGAATAGAGCTGCTTTTAGCACAGTCTGACCGGATTTAGCACATATTCCTAGTTACCAGAAAGATTCCTGTTTTGCAGAAATTACCAGAAAAAAGATGAACACCGCCTGTGATATCGAGAGTTTCGATGGGTCGGCGCTCTGAGTCCTTGTTCGTAGCCATACTTCGCCTTGTCGCCAATGTTTTAGATGTAGCTTTGATATCGATACACACTTGCACGCAAGCACAGTCAGTATTGAGAGGCTGAACTGTATTACCACTAAACAGAACTGAACAGAACTACTGTCTGTTCCCCATAAGTGCAAACTTTGAAAATCATCAATGACAATATCTCTGCTGTTTTTTGGACTTTCGCGATGATCTTGGTATCCTTAGAAACCGCTAGGTCTGGCATTTCTGTTTATCAAATTATCCAAACCCTTCCTACAAACACAAAGACGAACTGGTGGAGCAATAGTTATTATCCAATTATTTTGTAAGACCAACGGATCAGCAACTGGAACCATTTAATTAAGATAATTGGTATAACATTGTCCAACTGGAGCAGCTCTTAGTGCTCTAATGAGCACACCTGGTGTGACCTCTACTTCATTACACTCACTTCCGAGTTCACTTAGGGGGAATGGACAGTAGAGACAACGCAGATATGGTCTAACCATAAAGATATGCTACAATTAACATTGTGCCTAGACTCTCCAACAACCTCACAAAACCCACGTGGTGATTAGAAATACGAACAAATTATAGTCACAATGTAGACTTGTACCCAGTCTTCCTCCTCGCGCGCGCTCCACATGTTTTGGCACGTGCTTTTTGTTCCACTTGCCAGGAACAAAACACTTCTCCTGGCAAGTGGAACAAAAAGCACGTGCCAAAACACGTGGAGCGCGCGCGAGGAGGAGGACTGGGTACAGTCTACATTGTGACTATAATTTGTTCATGTATCTATATGACCACGTGGGTTTTGTGAGGTTGTTGGAGAGTCAAAGGAATTGTGAACATACTCATGCGCTTTCACACAACTGCATGTTTCCTGCTATTATTTTTCTACATGCAGAGACAGCAGAGATGAAAGGTGTGAAACACATAGCTATGCTGCTGCTGCAGACAAATCGAGGCTTAGACAAACAAATAAAATCAATACTAGCTACAGACCAACAAACACAACAAACGCACCTCTTTCAACTGCCTGCTCATGCTTCAAACCATCCATTTCTCTCTGTAGTAATTCTTCTTAATCATTTCTCCAAATGCCTTGACACGTGTCTAATTGTAAACCTGATACGGGACATTTCGGAAGTCAGCGTCGTGGTCAGTTCCGTCTTCTCGTTTTCTGCAGTCTGAGAGGTGAGTGAGACTCGCAACGTTTCTTTCTGCCAACTCGTCGATGTATTCCAGCAGAATAGCTCGTTGAATTTCTCGTTTGTGCGAAAGAGCTTTGCCCCCCGCGCACAAGCACACAAGAAATTACTAAGACTGACAGTTTGATCTTGTATGAGAAGGTTAGGGAAAAGAGATGAGCGCGACACACAATCACGGTTTCTCTTATTTGCTTGTAAACCCGGTTGTTGCTTGGGTGAAGGTGCATGGTCATGATGGTGAGTCCATCATGGAGGAGAGACGTACCGGATGTGCTTGTGGTCCCTTGTCCTAATCTGGGACTGCAATCCACAACCTGCTAAAGGCGGAGCCTCTGGTTTCTTAGTTCCTTTTCTAGACCTGACTACTGTATCGTTTATTCAGTTTATGATGTTATGGTGCAGTTGCAATATATTTCGGTTGTAGGGATTTGTAATAGACAGTAGACGACGGGTATGGGGTGTCCTGTGAGGTGATATTAGAGCAAATAGATATACAATGGTCACGTGACATGCGACCAGTCATG
>NC_085085.1:1388795-1413795 GCF_963422355.1 Corticium candelabrum
ACGAAAACTACGGTGGAAAAGTTAAGAAAAATTTTCTCAACTCATGGAATTCTTGAAAAACTGGTATCAGACAATGGGTCAGTATTCACCAGTCAAGAGTTTACTGATTTTGTAAAATCGAATGGAATAGACCACATTAAAACAGCACCGTATCATCCGTCAAGTAATGGGCTGGCGGAAAGAACAGTACAAGCATTGAAGAAAGGACTGTCCCTAGCAAAGCAAGGAACCTTGACATATCGCTTGACACAAGTGTTGTTCAGCTACCGGATTACACCGCATTCCACGACAGGAATATCACCTGCGGAATTATTAGTAGGTCGCAAATTACGGTCACGGTTAGATTTGTTACACCCCAACTTGGAGCAAACAGTACACAAAAAGCAATGGCAACAGAAACAATTCTACAAGGGTAACCGGAATAGTATGATAGACCTTTACAACGGGGTGAGAGTCTACGTGCGCAATTACAACAGAGGTCACCCTTGAGTAGCTGGTATGGTTTAGTCCAAAACAGGCCCTCTATCATACACTATCAAACTGGAGGATGGAAGGGTAGTCAAACGACATGTAGATCAGATTCGGAAAACCTTACAATCGGAAAGACATGAAGGAGGTTAACCAGAAGACCTACCTGCGGAACCAATCCATCCACAGGATAAACCATGTTCAAGAGCAATGGTACCGGTATCGCCGGGAAGACCCGAAGAGTGGGTTGTCGCACCAGACTTACCAGAACAACAACAAGATGGAGTTGACAAACAAATGGAACAGGACGCGATGGTATCATCGCCGGAGATTAGCACAGGACCAGAAAACTTAGAGACACACGTGGAACCAATTACAGCATCAAAGCTAGGTGCCAGCAAAGGAGTGACTCCAATCCGTCAGTCCAGCAGAAGGAGAAAGGCACCTGACAGACTGAATTTTTAGTAGATTAGATTATTGTGTTGTACTATGTACCTCTTAATTGTTAATATCAGTCACATAGTCGGGGGGGTGGGGGGGTGAGAAGGATGTAGTATATACATCCGGGAAATTGCATTGTGTTAGTTCAGTCATTTGATTGGCATTTAGGACTAGCCAGTCATTCTTGAAATAGATCGCCTTGAGTAAACAGTAAGACCGGTTGAGCGCGTGCTAAGGACACAGTTACTTGTGACATGAATGATATTTGATATTGGAAAGTGTTGATTGTGTGTATGGTGGAGCAGGAGATGTAGATGAGTGTTTTACTAGCAGACATGGTGTTGTATTATGAGTAGTGATGGATAATCTGCTGGCAGTTGTATTGCATTGATTGCTTGTTGGACAACACATTGCTAATATGCATTATACATGGTCAGGATGGTGAGACTGCATTTGATTGGGCTATGGGAGCAGGTCACATGTCAACAGCTGGTCGTTTGGTGTTGGCGACTCAAAGAATTGAAGATGTTACAGTTGAGGTTTGTGACAGTCAGTTGTGTTGAGAGAATGAAATGAATGTGTGTGAGTTTGTGGTGTGTGTAGCATCGTCTTCTTGTGTTGCTTTGGGCATGTAAGAACAAGAGAGATGATGTGATAAAATCAATTGTTAAGCTGGGAACAGAAATGAAGGATGATGTGAGAAAGTTTTGGAATCATTTTTGTATGACATTTATTGTATTGTTGATGCAGTTGGGACAAACTTTACTTCACGGTGCTGCTCGTTATGGCAGGCTTGATGTGGTTGAGCTTCTCTTGGCCAACAAGGCAGATGCTGATGCTTCAGACAAGGTAGGTGTAGTGACAATCAAATATTGAAATGTTAGGTAGGTGTAGCAACAATTAAGTTAAAAGGTAACTGCAACGCAAAAATCAAAAGTTCTTTTATGTTGGAATCGATAGTTCTAGTTGCATACATGACAGGAAAAATAGTTTTAAATTTTTAAGATAAGCCTTCGCTGTGATATAGCAGGTGAAAGTTGCTTCCGGTTATTCGAGTCCCGGTAAAGGGCGTGGTATCGTGTTGACGTCACTGGAGGGAGATGCGTGTACGTGTCTAGTCAGCGGAGTGTAGAAAATGGCTACACCTTTAGACCTAAGGCATCGCCATTGTGTTAGAGGTGATGACAGCGACAGTTCTTTTTCCAAAGAGCCGTCCGGAAGTTCTTCAAACGATGAATTGCAAGATGAGGAAGATCTGCTGGGAGCCATTGAACCGTATAGGTTCGAGCCCAGAGACAGTGGCTCTGCAGCTGAAGGATCACCTGCCTTGGAAGTCGACGAGGAAGAGAACAGGCCACCCGATAGGCCGTCACAATGGTAAGTAGAAGTAGAAATTGCAACGTAATCGATGCACATCCGGGTAAGTTCACAACCATCACAGGTGTAGCTGCGGTCATTGTGAGATGATGGCCACTTGTGTGGAGTGCGTATGCTGCCAAGACATATTTGAGGTTGTCTTGAAAATCAACGAGCATGACCCTACTATGGCTTGCATAACAGACCATTAAAAGTCTTCAAATTTTTATTTACCGTTAAATTACCTTTCAAAGTCTGACTTGCCCTCATCTGACTGGGATATGACATCATCATCACTTCTGACTTCTTCATCTGTTCTGACATCACTATGATCGTCATCGTCTGTTCTCATATCATCCTCTGTTACATCATACATCGTCATGAACGTCATCATTATATTCATTTGCCCTGATAGTACCGCCTGATTCAGTGTTGGTCTCGGCTAAAAATCCAGAGGTGGAGCATAGATAAGAGAGCATTGCACACCAAAGTCTTGGTAAGTTTTAGCATTCTTGGTTTGTATTCCTAGAGTCCGCAATAGCAATTCAAGTTTATCAGATGTACCCTAAAGATAAGGACGTACCCTTTGACTTTACTAGAGGGCGCATCTGAACCTGGACGCTCTTGTTCCTCTATCCAAAAATTGTATGAGTTGGTACATTGGTTATATCTAACAAACTCTGAGTGCTGCTGTTACCGTCTGGTTAGCTGGGTTGGTTCTAGTAACCTCGTCTGCTGCAGAACACTGCTGGTATTCTAAACAGTCTTCGTGATCATGATGGCTTGCGTCTTCTGCATCACAACTCTCTACCGGTAGTGTATCATACGCATGTATTGCGTCTTCCAACAAATGAAACATATATAGGAACAGCTCACATGTAATCTTCTTTTGAACACTGCTAGCGTTGCTTGCCGTCACTTCTTGACAGAATGGTACGTGGGCGAGAATTCTCTGGTGGTATAGATCATGCGTGCTTGTGTTTAGTTATATATAGTGCACTGGTGAATCGAAAAAGTCAAACATTCTAAGAATAAAATGTCAATTGGTGAGTACGTCATAACTTAGCTGTGGAGAATTGAGTGAATGAGAATAATGGCAGAGTGTACTGATGAGTTGTTCATGCAAACTAACACTGAGAAAGAGAACAAATAAGTTGACGTTAATGTGTTGAATTTCGTTGACCAACGTTGACACAAGTTTCACTGTACGTCTAGTACTGTCTACAATAATTATAATAATAATAACAAATAATAATATTTTGATTCATACCGTTACTGGTACAGTGCTCTAAAAGTTAGAGCTAGGTACACACATACACACTACATACATGTCTACGTCTAGAATTGCCTTCACACGTGACTACGTACGCAAGTCTACGCATGTGCACAAAGAGTCTGACCTCTCAGCCATGTAGCTACAGTACTTTACTTCTGCACAAGATTCTTCCTTACCCTCAATTTCTCTCGTTTCTCAAATGTGGCCCTTTTTTCTTTTGCGGTGGTTTCAGAGTGCTCCAATCCTGAAGTGTGGAGGCAGGCCTCGGTCGATAGAAAATTGTGGGAACAGCTCCGGGTCTCAATTTTGCTTCTTTACAGCCCAAGCCAAAGCTGTTAAATAGATCCGGCTGTACTTCAAAGCATTCTGGCTCAAAGTGGCTACAGATTCCTGTAAACTCAGTAGGACCACCCCAGCCGTCTCTTGTCCTCCGTGTACTTGCGATTCCCACTCTTTTCCTAGTTGAGGATCTTTTGGAAATCGAAATACGCTGCCGCCTGATTTGTTCGAGTTGGTGCATCCTGCAGCTACGCAGTAACGACCCATTATTTCTCTACAGATTCGTTGTTTACAATACACACTAGCGTGAGGTCTTCCTCCAGTGATGTCAACACGATACCACGCCCTTTACCGGAACTCGGATAACCGGAAGCAACTTTCATCTGCTATATCACAGAGAAGACTTATCTTAAAAATCTAAAACTATTTTTGCATTGCAGTTACCCTTTAAGTTGGATAAACTGATCAAGTATTTACTAAACTGTTTTGTCTGCTTAGAAATGAGGTGAAGCAATTTGTTTGTATTTGTAACAGACTGTTTATTATAGGTAGATTAGAATGACTGAATGTATGTGGGTGTGGCACGCCAGGGTTTTGACAGTCTAATGTTAGTGCCTCTTGAGTTCGTTAGAGAGTAGTGTCTGTCCTGCAATAAACCTGGATAAAGCGTACGAACCGTGTTATAGTGGAGGTCACACTGAGATTGAATCGAAAGCCGGAATGAATGATAACGCAAGCTCGAAATCTTCAGCGAAAGGTGAGGAACTAGCTCTGCCGCCGGGAGATGTGGTATCGTTAAATTCACGGAGGCTATCGGCAGCGAACATGCGTCGAATTGCAGCAATGCTGGGCCTGCTGACGGATGCGTCGATGGAAGAGCGTCGGCAGTTTATCGAAGGCAAACTGCTAGAGGCGGACCGAGAGCCACGAAACGTGCAAGTCGTCATTCACGAAATGAAGAGTACGACAGAAACAAGGTTGCACTTATCGTTGATAGACGAAATGGGCATGTTCCAGAACACGGAGGTGGTTGTGCACCGCTTGACAGTAGCGAAATTGGCGGAAAAGATCGACAGACTCGAAGAGACAAAACCGCGTCAGGAGAGAGCATTGCAAACTGTCCAATGGCAACAGCAACAGGAGGAGAGTGGGCAGCAGGACGAGATAGGACAATTGAGATTCGAACTAGAGGCAGAGAAGAAAAAGAGCACACGGTTTTGGGCTTTGGCTTGCCAGCGAGGCGAGGAGAATGAGCGGCTAGCAGCAGAGAAAGAGGCAGAAGTGGCATCATTGATATGGCAACTGGAAGAATGCAAGGTCCTTGGAGTTCCAACCGCTTTGGAGTCCCTGCCGCGCGACAGCTCGGAGTCCCCAATGCAAGTTAGTGCGGGAGTAGAAAAGAAGCGGAAAGGTAAAGCTCCACCAGTTGATTGGTTTACAGGCGAGAACATGGAAGTACGAGTAGATGACTGGTTGCCAGCTCTTGAGAGAGCAACAGTGTGGAATGCCTGGATGGAGGAAGAACAACTTATTCAGTTAGCTGGTCACTTGAGGGGAAAGGCTCTCCAAGAATGGAACCTACTGTCTAAAGAAGACAAGGCTACATGGCAGGTAGCAGTATCAGCACTCAAGGGACGTTTGGATCCCGGAAATAAAATACTGGCTGTCCAGGATTTCAGACACGCGGTACAAGGGAAGCGCAGTCTGTTGCCGATTTTATTCGGAAATTGGAGAGAACCTTTCATATAGCTTACGGCAGGGATGACATTTCTCGAGAAACAAGAGACACCTTCCTTCACAGCCAACTGCAAGAAGGTCTGAGTTACGAGCTTATGAAAAGTCCAGCTGTATCAGGTGCACAGACGTATCGAGAGCTTTGCATGGCTGCCAAGAATGAGGAAAAACAACTGGTGGAGTTGAGGAGAGACACCAGTATTGGAGGCCAGTTCAGCAACAACAAAAGGTAGCAGAGGCATCATCTCTGCGTGAGGCTACTTTGGACGTTACGAGTCAGCATAAGTCT
Organism: Corticium candelabrum; assembly: GCF_963422355.1. Lineage (NCBI taxonomy): Eukaryota > Metazoa > Porifera > Homoscleromorpha > Homosclerophorida > Plakinidae > Corticium > Corticium candelabrum. The sequence goes on from NC_085085.1 coordinate 1,394,639, forward strand.
CCTCGAAGATGCTGCAAGTGTGGCAAAGTGGGTCATCTTGCTAGAGATTGTTGGAAGCCCAAGTTAGAGAGTCAGGGTAGAGACAGTGGAAGGAAGTCTGCAGTGAGCACCAAGGTTGTGACTACCGAGAGAAGAGACCCCACATCGTACCTGACGTCTGGGTCTGACAGTGATATTTCAATAGTGAATGTCGTTAGAATAAGAGACACCGGTAGCTGACCAAGATGCAGGGGCGGATCCAGGATCTGAGGAGAGGGGGTGCACGGACATGAAACGCTAGACCACACCCATTTCAGGGAAGTAGTATAAGGTGAAAGTAGACTTTGCAACCAAAAATGACGGTAGATCTGTTGTCTCGATGTTGACTGCAACCATCAAAGACAAGCAGTCCACTATGGGGGCGAGTCAAACAGCTCAAGCGCGGATACAGGAGTTAAACGGGGGCCCGGGGTACACAGAGTCAAAAGAGAATTTCTTCAGGACGGTACGAAAATTGCAGTATAACGTGAAGCAAGTAGTTGTAATATATTCAAGGCAGATCTCTCACATAACTATTTAACAAACAAACCATTGCTAACAAAACTCGGACAGCTGAAGCCGCCGTGGGTTTCGCTTTGCAAATTCTTCCACGACGGCTTCAGCATCACACGGGATATCCCGGTGAACATGGAGCAGCGTTAGGCCATTCAAGCGTGACTCTCCCATGCCGCTACGCATGCAAGTTTTCAAAAACCGCAGACGGCTAATGGAACGTTCGCACTCCGCACTTGTTACCGAGAGTGTGCATGCTATCTTTAACAGCTGCCCAACATTTGGAAAGAAGTCCTTGTCGATTTGGTTGAGAACCTTCGAGGGTGTATCTTTATCTGCTGCAAACTGTACCGACCCGCTCCATTTCACTGTCCAGCTGTGAAGCTCCGTATCCAGAGCAGCTGCGGCTGGTAAATCATCGCCATACATCTTGACCAAGTCGGGAATATCTGCTGAAGACAAGATGTTGTCACTCACTGCCAAGGATGGTGGCAAAAGACGCGTGATTTGAGAAACAACAGCTGAAGAACTTTCGCTAAACCGGTAACCCATTTCATTGATGAGATGGTCCAGCATTGGGATGGTCAGCTGTTTCCGGTAGTAATCGGATGCAGAAGATGCAGGCACATTGCCGCGGTGCTGTTGACGTCCAGTCGTTCTTGGCAAGCTCTCTTCTACATTAACCTTACCGGCTACTTCCAAAGCCTTTTGATAGACTCGTGAATGGATTGTAGTCCATTGTGTCCGGTCGTCTGTCCTCCTCATCCAAGCGAGGCCGCTTTGACACAGAGCCAAAATACTTCGTGAGAGTCTGAGACTGAGGGTTGGAAGGACGACTACGGGAAGCCATGTCAGACTTTACAGTACAATGAGCCTGTCACAAGAACGATCATCTCTAGTAAGCCCGTAATAGGACAGCATGCAGCAACCACGTGCTGTCACTTACGGTTTGCGATCGACCCCACGCTAGGACACGAACACTGCACGTGGCAACGTATATACGGGAAATACAAACTCGCGGTTCCACGCAGCGACACAGTGCGCAGTTCACAGTTGTCAGTCAGGTTGTCAGTCAAACACGAGATGGACACGTGATCGATAATCTTCGCATTAGCTCGTACTCTGTACCCAGACGCAATTCTTCGTGCACCCACATATTTCTGCTACGTGAGTGCGCCGCAAGAAAATGGGTATGGAACTTCGTGGCTATCTAGACCTTCCTCAAGACTGGCGGAGGGGGGGGGGGTGCACGTGCACCCGGTGCACCCTCCCTATATCCGCCCCTGAAGATGCGTAAAAGTAGAAGTGCAAGGAGTTTCTATGTATGGCATTGTTGACAGCGGAGCAGATATCACCATTATGGGTGGAGAAATGTTTAAGAGGTTGACAAGAGAGGCAAGACTGAAGAGAAGGCATTTTCAGAAGCCGGATCGAGTACCTCTCACATATGATCACCGACCCTTTGCTATTGATGGTTGCATGGATCTGAACATCTGTTTCGAGAACAAGGAGATGAAGACTCCTGCGTATATTAAGATGGATGCACATGACCAACTTCTATTATCAGAAGGAGTTTGCCGTCAACTTGGATTTGTGTCATATCATGCAAAAGTGGAGATTTGGCGAAATCATCAGAAGAAGTCCGAGGTCAAAGTACTCACTGTCAGAGTCAAGCTGATAGGATGTGTTCGGTTGTTGCCATTCCAAAGTGCTTTGGTCAATGTACAGATTGTAAACGGACACACGATGTCAGACACAGTTCTAGTAGAACCCTTAGGAGAAATGGTGAAAGCGCTGGGAGTTACACTGGATGATGGCCTTGTCAAGCTATTGCTGTCCGGAACTGCTCTGATGGTCATGTCCAACTCCTTTGGATTCACCATGAAGCTTGAGGAAGGAGTCGAAGTAGGCAGTGCTGTTTCAGTAGACGTTGAGTCAATTACTGCTCCAGTCACGGGAGGAGAAAATGGTTCAATAGGTAGATCTATGAAGGGAAATGACGTCTTCATCAGGGAAGTTATGTTGGCAGATGAAGTTGCACGTCGTCAGCACCAACTGGATGAGTTTGTGAGAGATGACGTTCAACTGCCAAACGAAGAAAGACAGTTACTAGGCAATTTACGAAAGCAACATCACGAGGTGTTCTGTTTATCAGATTGGGAACGAGGAGAGACAAACCTAGTCGAAATGGAGATCCATACAGGAGACGCCACTCCACTCAAGCAAGCAGCAAGGAGAATGCCATTTGGAGTGAGGAAAGAAGTTGCTGCTCAGCTAAGGAATATGCAAATGGCAGGTGTTATCGAGCCTTCGAGCAGTCCATGGGCCAGTCCTATTGTTTTGGTTTGGAAGAAAGATGGAACCCTTGGCTTTTGCATTGATTACCGCGGGTTAAACTTGGTAACCAAGCTCGATACGTTCCCACTGCCTAGGATCGATGATCTGTTAGATCAGTTGGGAAATCCAAGTACTTTTCTACATTAGCTCTGGCATCAGGCTATTGGCAGGTTAGGGTCCACCGGGATTCTAAGGAGAAGACTGCATTCATCACCCGCCAGGGGCTGTATCAGTTTAAGGTGATGCCTTTTGGTCTGACCAACGCACCGTCAGTGTTCCAAAGGTTAATGCAACGTGTTCTAATGGGGCTCAATCCTGACAATGGATCCGACTTTGTTGGTGTGTACATTGATGATGTGATAGTCTTTTCAGAAACGCTGGAGAAGCATTTGCAGCACTTAGACTTGGTACTGAAGCGATTGAAGGAGGCAAATTTGAAGCTGAAATTGTCAAAGTGTTGATTTATTCAACGGGAATTTAAATATTTAGGGCATGTTATTACACCGTAAGGATTGAGGTAAATCTCGACCAAGTATGAGCTGCTGCCTGTTTTCCAGAACCAAAGACGGTTGCACAAGTCAGACAGTTTCTTGGGTTAGCTTCATATTATCGTCGGTTCATCCACAAATTTGCTGCAACAGCTAAGCCTCTGCATGTATTGACAGCAAAAAATGCCATATTTCAGTGGACAGAGGAGTGCCAGGCTGCGTTCGAGTCCCTGAAGCAAAAGATTAGCCAAGCCCATATCTTGGTGTATTTGAATTTTGATGTTCCATTTGTTCTGCAGACAGATGCCAGTATTCTAGGACTTGGAGCAGTGTTATCACAGAAGCAGTCTGACAACGGGCTACATCCCGTAGCATTTGCAAGTCGCTTGCTATCCAAGGCAGAGAGGAATTACAGCGTCACGGAGCTTGAGACACTTGCAGTGGTATGGGCTGTTTTGCATTTTCATGCCTGTCTTTATGGACACAAGATTACGGTTTATACGGATCATTCTGCAGTTAGGGCAGTTCTAGGAACACCAAGCCCTAATGGGAAGCATGCACGATGGTGGACTCGAGTATTTGGTTCTGGAATTCGGGAAATCGATATTGTTTATCGACCTGGATAGGAGAATAGTGTTGCAGATGCCTTGCCGAGGAACCCACAGTTTGATGTCATGAGTGAGACGGTAAAGGAAGTGCAAGTGGCTAAGGTGCGCAGTATTGCGGAGCCAACTATTACTTATCTGTTAGAGGAAGCTGCACCCAGCCATGAGCCAGCATCCACATGCAATGTTGGGCAAGAACAGAGGAAAGATATGGATGTGAAACACTTAGTAGACTTCGTTGAACAAGGAGAGTTGCCAGCGGATACTAAACTGGCTAAGAAGGTAGTAGCACTAGGATCACTGTGTACTATGGAGCAAGGCATCCTGTACTATGTGGACCCCAAGCATCGTGATCGGAAGTGAGCAGTTGTTCCGGTTCATCTTAGAGAGCAAATTATGCGAGAAAATCATAGTGGATTGATGGCAGGACACTTTTCAGGAAACCGTTTGTACAATGTCCTTTTGCGACACTGGTGGTGGGAAGGAATGTATTCGGACACCCGAGAGCACTGCAAGAGTTGTTCACAGTGTGCAATAGTGACAGGAACTGTTGTTGGGAAGTTGAAGCCACCTCTTCATCCTATTCCGGTACAGCAAGCTTTCCAGATTGTCGGGGTTGATGTAATGGACCTACCGGTGACAGAAAGTGGTAACAAGCATGTGCTAGTATTTTAAGACTTTCTTACTAAATGGCCAATGGTTTATCCTATTCCTAATCAGCAAACTGTTCACATTGTTCGATTGTTTGCTGAGCAGGTTGTCCCCATGTTTGGTGTACCAGAGGCTTTGTTGTCTGACCGGGGTACGAATCTGTTATCACACCTAATGCTGGATTGTTGTCAGTTACTGGGAATGAAAAAAATTAACACTACTGCTTACCATCCCGAGTGTGATGGTATGGTTGAGAGATTTAATCGGACTTTGAAGACCATGATTCGGAAACACGTAGATCTGTTTGGTGTCCAGTGAGATAAATATTTATCTGGATAGCTTTGGGCATACCGAAATACACCTCATGAGTCGACAGGAGAGAAACCTTTGTTCTTGCTGTATGGTTTTGATTGTTGATCTCCGACTGAAGCTGCTTTACTACCGCCGAGGAAGACCCAGGCCAGCGAAGTTTCTGATTACCGTGAGAAGCTTGTCTTGTCACTGTCACATGCGCGTCAAATTGCAGTCAGTAGTATTCAGGTCGCCCAGAGGAGATACAAGGAGCAATACGATAAGAACGCATCCACAGATGTTAGTTTCAAGGTAGGGGACTGGATTTTGGGTTGTTTCCCTCAAGAGGAGTCTGGAAAGTTACGGAAGCTGTCTCGCCCTTGGCATGGGCCCTATCGAGTTGCATCCTGTGAAGAGCCAAACATGACTGCTACTAAGGTATATTTTCCGGATGACCCTCCTGTTCAGGTTCACTTTTCTAGAGTGTGTGGATGTCCAGCTGGGTTCCCTGCTGGATATTACTGGTATGGTAACAAGCACCGTGCCCCAGGTCGTCCAGCTAAATGGGTCAAGAGGTTGTTGACTGCAACCACAGTCTTTCAGGGTCAGGAACCGATGAAAGTAACCGACCTTCCAATCAAGCCACCCACCACAGAACAACGACCTGAAAGGAAGAATTTAACTGTCCAGCAACCAGATCCGCCCTGTGAGGAACAGAATTCTAAGCTTTCCCTGGGAGCTAAACGATATGGTTTACGAAGAGCCAGGAAACCTCCCAATAGATAGTTGTAATTCGGGACAAATAACCTTAGGGAGGAGGTGGTGTAGCAGACTGTTTATTATAAGTAGATTAGAATGACTGGATGTATGTAGAGGTAGTGCGCATGTGTGGTAGAATGACTGGATGTATGTGGGAGTGCCACTACCTATAATAAACAGTCTGTTACATATTGCAAAGTATTCATATTATTTGCTGTCTTGGGTATTCTGCTATTTACCAACAATTGAGATTTAAATTGTTGTAAAGTCTTAAAATAGATGTATGGAAATGTCCATAAAATGTAAACTGCATTTTGTGTAAGACTTCTCTGGGGCTGTCGTTGCAGCAGAGGCAGTTATTGTATAATTGTATTGGTCAAGACTATGAATTAGAAGCAACAAAGTTGAAGCACGTATCACTAAATCTTTTCTATTTTCAACACTCAACAACAAAGCAGCCACTCTAAGAGCAACCACACAGTTGTCAGGAACAGATGCAAGTCCATTCCAACAATAGGTGCAGTGTGGGAAAATTACTAGATCTTGGTATCCCGGGCACTTACCAACATGGAAATGATACCTCCGGACGCACGTGAGGAGGTGGAGACACTGGTGCATTCTACAGTAACAGTCAGAATGATGATCAAATACGTTGGAACGAGCAGCTTCCGAATATTCCATATGTAGACTCTACCCCAGTCTGACATGGCTCATCCTATTCTAGCTAAAGAGCAGATGTAATCACTTTAATTGCATTCCTTAGAAGACATTAGATAGCCAATGAGTTCTCAATGACGTCTCCAGAGTTACAAGCGAACTCAATTCAGAGCTTTAGAAGACATCCGTACCTACTCTTGTCAGTAGCATTTCTGCAGCTGTTCTAGAATGCCATCACAAGCTTGTAATGAGTGTTTACATTATGTTTAGCGGAGGTCATTGAAGTAGTTACACTAATTCAATTTTCTATTTTCCCCACTAGACAGCCCAAACTGACAAAGTCCACACCCATAATTCCCACACTGTGTCTATTGTTCTTACTGGGAATGCATTGTGCTATTATTGTCAGGCACCAAGTGTGGTCTCAATATAAAAGTGAGTGGGTACACAGTGAAACAAGCATATGTCAGTATGACATCTACACATGGCTTCTTGAGTGACTCTAGGATGTTTGTTTCATGGTATTAAGGCTCAACGCTCTTTTCAGTTAGAGACTTATTCAAACATTAATGTTGTCAACAAGCACATTTTTGTCTTCTTTGTCATAATAACAACACATTTGTGCAGAAGGCAAAAACTACAAAGCTGTGGCATCTCTAGGCTAGTTACGTTATGTCTCAACCAGTTTCTTTGCCAATTCGTGGCCCAAATCAATTGTAATGGAAAGTGGAATTTAGTGTAGCTGTAGTAGTTCATATTTTGTATTGTCTTCAAGCGTTTAAACTTGACCATCTTATCTTATGTATGTGTGTGTTATGTTGTCAGGATGGTAAGAAACCATACCAACTGGCCGATGGTGAACTGAGAAGACGACTGAGGAAAGCAATAGTGAGACGTTTATGTAGTGAGATATGGTGGTATGTGTAGAATGGATGGGTTGTATTGTTAGGATGAACAGAAGTATGCTGTTCTGTTTGCTGAGGGCACAGTGAGACCAGAAATCATCAAGTTGTGTTTCATCGGTTCAGAAGGAGCAGGAAAGACGACACTCATGGAGGCTCTCAAACGAGGATGGTTGGAGTGGATTTTTAAAAGAGAGAATCAAGCAGACAACCCGGATTGTGAAAAGGAACGCACGATTGGTATCAACGTGATGACAGCCAATATTCCAGGGGTGGGTCGTGTTTCACTGCGGGACCACGCAGGTCAAAAGCAGTTCCACAAAACCCACGGCCTCTTCTTCTCTGCATCCAACTCATTCTTCATCTTGCTAGTAAGTCTAGTGAGAGGAAATGAGAGACGACGGTGCAGCGATGAGGAGTTGCGAGATGAGCTTCAGTACTGGCTCTCATTTCTCAGATCCAGTTTGAATGGAGAGTTTATACCCACAGTGTTGATAATGGCCAGTCGAGGAGATTATTATCGTGATGGTCAGCGTGTGTTGCAGCGTGTGGTCGACTGCATTCGTGAGCTGTTCAAAGGCAAGATCAACATCATTCAAGAATGTTTGGTTGTCGACTGCAGGAAGTGTTCGTCCCCTGAAATGAGAAAACTCAAGAAATTTTTACGTGATATGAAGCAGCAACTTCAGCAAGTAATAACAAGCTAATTGAATATTAATTTGTTTGCTAATTCAGATATTTATGTTACAGTCTGCTCCTCTATATCCTCGTCTTTGTCAGCCAGTCGTGTCCAAGTTGCTTCCTTCTCTTCGTAAGAAACAAGAAGATCCATTCATGGAGACGGCAACACTCATGGAGAGAATTGAGCAAGAAGCATGTCCAGGACAAGAGAAGGAGGTTGTAGAGAAAGTAGTTGGTTTCCTCGATGAATCAGGAGAGGTGAGATGACTAGCAGGTGTTTAGTCATTGTGTGTGTGTGTGTGTGTGTGTGTGTGTGTGTGTGTGTGTGTGTGTGTGTGTGTGTGTGTGTGTGTGTGTGTGTGTGTGTGTGTGTGTGTGTGTGTGTGTGTGTGTGTGTGTGTGTGTGGTGTGGTGTGGTGTGGTGTGGTGTGGTGTGGTGTGGTGTGGTGTGGTGTGGTGTGGTGTGGTGTGGTGTGGTGTGTGTCTGGATGTAGCATGGCAGCCTTCTAAGCATGTCGGCTTTGAGGTATTTTGACCCTCTCCAGCTTACCATCTGGGTTTTGCGATATCTTCAGATGCCATCATCACGATAAATCATCTCAGATCGACAGGAGTGCCACATGCAGCACTTGGGAGTGAGCCTAGGGCAACAAGTTTTTTCAGAGATCAACTATCGCTCTACTCCCTCGTTGTAAAGTGCTTCAATTGCTTGTAACATTGAAGTACTTATTTTCGTGTCCTTATGTTTATTTTTGGTATCGCCGAATGAGACGAAGGTCATGTGCATGGAATACAACAGTGGAAATGACTGCGGGGCATGGACGAAAGAAGTTGGTCTCCACCATGGAAAGAAGAACGACGGTCTATGGTGTGTGTGTGTGAGCGATCTGTACTGCCGTGTAAGCAAGAAGCAGCAGTTTGACATCTCTTGCTGTATAGAGAATTGAAAGATTTAGGACGCTGTACATAACATTACCTATTTACAAACCGGTGATGAACTGAGTAGAGATTTGCTTTTTTTCACTGTTAACGCCATCATCTTTTGAGATGGACTGAATATGGTTGGGGTTTGGGTGTCTGTCTGTCTGTCTGTCTGTCTGTCTGTCTGTTTGTCTGTTGGTCTGTCTGTCTGTGTGTATCAATGTATGTATGTCTGTATGTCAATCGCATATATTTGAACTTTTATCTATGATACATTTCGCAATACAAGGTACTATGTACTGTCCAACTACTAGTAGTGTTTTGTCTGTCTGTCTGTGTGTCTGTATCAATGTATGTATGTCTGTATGTCAATCACATATATTTGAACTTTTATCTATGATACATTTCGCAATAAAAGGTACTATGTACTGTCCAACTACTAGTAGTGTTCATCAACTAAACTAAGCTAAAATTGAAACTCATGTAAAACAAAGAGAGGACTACACTTAAAAACTACAGTGTACACAAGCAAAGCCTCCAGTACCAGCTAGTGGCTGAAGTACTGGGTGGCAAAGAGGTCATATCTGTTGCCTTCAGACACGAAGGTAGCTTTTTAGAGATGACTCTAGCATTACACTTCTGGAGCTGAACAGAAAGCGTTTGGACCAGAAGTCGATAAACTCCGTATCGTTCGGTCGTCCCACTTTGTCCGATGACTTCTTTGCTAATTTGCACTGCAGTTTCCACCCATTGATCCCCCAAGCTCCAAAATGCTCCATTACCAGTGGGGTTACAGTGGCAATTATGCCACCTGGTAATTGCTGTTTGCTGTATTTCTCTTTCTTTCTGTCTGCTCTCCTCTCTGCAGCAGCACCACTAACACCAGCAGATGATGGAAAGATGTTGCTACTCCATGGGTGGACGAGGGAGATATCTAGGTCAACGTTGTTTCCAATGTCCGAGTCAAAAAATATGATGTCTAGTCTATTGTCTGTAGTAGTTGTATAATGACTCCTCGGCTCCCTGCGGTGGTGAATATGCAGCCCACGAAAGCAATCAGACCAGACAGACGAAATTGACTCATGAGACCATACCGGCCCGCCACCAGTCTTACAGGTCAGCAAATGGTATCCACTGTCATCTATAAGAGCTCCACAATTGCACGTCGTTGTTCAGCTGGAGAAGGCTATGGGCAAACCCAAACGAAGGAAGGACACCAAGTGAAATTCGCAATAATTGAGTGCGAACACTTTTGATGTAGGGATAGCGTTAAGCCAAGCCCCAGCGCCTTTACCTGTTGTTGAGCGTAGGTGGGCTGCATCCCTGGCAGTGGGAGCATTTTCGAGTAGATACTGAGCGTTGGAAGAAACAGTGACAGAAGATAGCCTTTGTTGAACTTTCCCATCACATGGCAGGTAGTCAGAGATATGTTTTTCTGGAGGGATAGACCTTGCTCTGGCCTCACTGATTGGAGAGGTTGAAGAGCTTAAGAGACTGTCAATGATAGGTCATAAAATGGGGAATCGGAATGGCAGTTCTGTAAAAAAGTGTTGGCCCAGGATGCAACAAAAGCTGGTTGTCTCACTGATAGCAAAGGAATCATTCTGAAACCGCCCATTCTGATGGGTAAAGAGGCCTGATGCCAAATCCTGTCATCACCCATGTCATAACCTAAGAGGTAAGAAAAGGTTTCCTTTGTCCTAGAGTCATGGATCGTAGAAGCATGAGCTAGCAAATCAGGATGGACTGTCCGGGCCAAATGGCTAGGGTTGGGGACGTAACAGCATTGTAATAACAGCATTGCATTCTGAACATCATCCAATTTGATAAGCTGATCGATTGCACAGTGAGAACTTTGACTGGGCTATGGTGGCACAAGGGGACGTAATGAATGACATCAAATCAGTTGGAGAACCAAGGAAGAGTGCAGCCTCACAAGACACAGGAATTCCATCAAACCCTTCAACAGCAGTCAAGGACGATGGAGAGAATATCTCGCACTTTTTGTCTGCTATAACCAGATTGATGGCTGAGAAGGTCTCCTTCAAGTCATGAAACACAGCCAAAACAAATTTCGTCTCTCCCAGCAAAAATAATCATTCAGGTAGGCCAGTACGCATACTTGAGAGTGAGATTTCTGAATCGTAGTTAAGACTGGATAAATGACCATGGCAAAAAGAACAGGGCCCAGAGGGTCTCCCTGATGAAGTCCCTCCTCAATTGGAATTATTATCGTAGAGGAACCCTCCATGAAGACAAGGGAACTGGGTTTGCCATACATTTGAATCACATGGTTGTACAAGTCAGGAAAGGCAAGAGAAACTTGTTCATTATCTGGTCTCTACTGACAGAATTGAACGCGTTCCTAACATCTGACTTCAAAACTATCCAGTTGGGATTAGATTTCAAAGTGAGACTTATATGATGCGCTATCAACTCTGTACCACATTTGGTAGACAAACTATGCTGAATGGGACGGAAAACTTCAGTAAACTCTTCCTTTTTTGTGAACAAATAGTCCTGGCTGTAAGTCAGGGAATAGATTCCTCAATGGCAATGGGTCTCACATCACCATTTGGCTTGGGCAGAGCGATCAGTCTTGAAGAAGGAAAGAGGGTGGTAGCCACATCGGTCAATATTTCCTTAGCAAAAGCCGAACAGCAGAGAAAAGACCATCTGCAGTATCCTCATTTTCCAGGAGGATTTTAAATGCTCGAAACGCCAACCACTAGGACGAGCACCAGATCCACATGAAGCTTGTCTGATCGAATCAATAAGTAACGGCCTAGACAAGGTGATCGACTCACAACTAACAGTGGGAGCAGTGGTGGAGGGGGAAGCACTGAAGATCTGGGAGGGTGTTTGGAGATCAACTTCCTTGCCGTATCATTAGTGGATGGAGCCAGACTATTACTAGTTAGAATTCTAGACGCATGTGACAACTCTTCACATCTCTCTAGCCTCTGAGCGGCCGTCTTTCCGGCATTATCCCCAGTAGTGAGTGACTTCGCGGGAAGAGAGGCTCTCAGGCAAATAAGGTCTGACCAATTCCAGCTGAGAAACTGGTGGTAAACAGCCTTCACGTTATGTAAACCATGTTTTCCTCCCTCGCCAGAGGAGTGAGAAGCATGCGAGGCAGTAGGAACAGGAGTTTCCATGCTAACTCATCAGAGGGATCATTACGAATCTTTCCAAGCGTTACGACACAGCAATCTTGGAAACATACTTTGACAGTAGGATGGATAGTTTGGACAACTCTGGAAGGCGCAGCTTTCAGAATGTCTTCTACTGTAAGGTCTCGGATGTACTTCCTTGCAGTAGTTCCTGGGTCCAGATTCATGTTCTGAGAAATTGCGGAGTCCAGGAACGTCGTTGATGAAATGGGTGTGGGTGCAGTACCAGTGGAAGAAGCTTGAGAAGAGAGGTTGACTTCCACATTTCCGCAGTATGGTGTGAAAGAAACACGCTCCTCCCTCTGTTCTTGACTAGACCGTTGATACCGAGATCTGCATTGAGATGAGTGTTGACCCAGTTTCAAAAACCAGTTTCCACAGAAAGAACATTGATGAAGACACAGGCGAGCGATGAAATCAGCCTGAAGGAGATTGGGATCATGAACTTGTTGAATATGGCAAAGAACACACTGAGCAGTGCCAGACACTTTGCAGGACTGATACAGACAAGATTCAGAACGAGGCATCGGGCGACAGAGGGAAAAACAGCAAAAGGAGCAGATGCAAAATTTGAATCTCACCTGGTCATCATCCGGAATCTGTCTGTCTATTTGTTTGTTAATACATATATTTTTCGTATTTGAATTAGGATACAATAGCAAATGGCTAACTACGTTTGTCTTATGACAATAAAAGCAAGAGAAAACAACTAACAACTAAATACAATATATATTTAACTACTAATTGGGTAAAAGGGATCATGTGATCCCTTTTCTATAGAACATCTACGAGTCTGGGCACTTGGCCTGTCCTGACAAGGTATTACTGATTTTCTTCAGATGTACATTGGCATTGCAACATTGCAATTGAATGGCAATTCTTTGACACCAATTGTCTGTAAACTCTGCCCTGTTTGATTTTCCTAAGTCATCCTTTAATCGTTTTGACAAGTCATCTAAATAGGTCTTTGTCTTCTTGCCCCATCTTCCAAAATGTTCCAAGACTAGTGGAACCACTCTCACACTGACATCCCACGAGGATGTGTTTCTTTCTCATGGCGAGCCAACTTCCTGTCTTCCCTTCTAGCAGCGGCTGTTCCCTCCATAGTGGCTGACGTTGGACATATGTTCGAACTCCACGGATGAGCAAGTGCTATATCTAACTCTACGTTGGAATCAATACCAGTATCAAAAACAACAATGTCTGGGCGGCTGTCAGATGTAGCATGTCTATCTTTTGGCTCTTTTTTGTGTTGAATTTTGAGATTGTTTAGACACTCAGACCACACAGACATGATCGAGTCATGTGACCACACAGGACCACCCCTTGTTTTGCATGGAATCTGATGATATCTGCTTGAGTCACCAGTTGCTCGTCCACAGTCACACGTCTGAATATTATCACACAAAGGCAAGGGAAGTCCACGTCTCAGGTAAGCTGGCAACCGAAATTCGGAGGGTTTAAGTGTGAGCATTCCTGAAGTTGGAATAGCAGACAACCAAGAGCCTGCACCTTTGCCTTGCAGAGAGCGAAGTCTAGCGCCATCTCGAAGTGAAGTTGCATTCTCAATTTAAGCAAGTAGCTTCCATTTTGGCATTATCTTTTGAGAGCTTGTGTTGAAGCTCTTTGACTCAGACAACATCTCCAATAAGGACTGGGATGGTGGTACAATTGAATTAGATTTAATTGTCTGTCTGTCTATCTGTCTGTCACATTCATGATCAGCTATCAAGAGATACTTTTGCAGCAATATTGGAGTTGAGTGCACTTGACGAGCTGACAGGAAGCCAGCATCTCTTAAGATCAAGTTGGGAGGTTTTGGCATTACAAACTTGACACAAATCTCTGCTGCTGCTTTTGCGGGTTCGTGGTGCTACTCAATGAGCACAATTCCTCAAAGATTTCCATCTAGAATAGATCTATGTGACAGCCTCAACTGTGTGAGTCCACCTCCTTTCTATCAGCATCTTTGCAAGGCAAATAGCAAGCCTTCCTTCCACCTTAGGATCAGATGGAGAGACACTCATACCTCAGTCTTTGTCTGGGCTTATGGCTAATCCAGTAAAACTCCAAATCGCCTGAGCTCAGATATTGCTGAAGGGAATGCAGCAACATGCGTTACTGCAAGCATCCTCTGTCAAACATGCTGCAAGGGTAAGGTTGTGTCAGGGACGTGGAGCAGGATCATGGCTTCAAGCTATTCCTTCAGCACCAAAATTTGTTATAAAGTTCTTAAAATTTCGTGTGACAGCATTTTTGAGACTTAGTATTCCTTTACCATATTCCCAGATTGTTACCAAGTGTGATTGTGGTAGAAGCCTTGATGAACATGGTTATCATCTATTGACCTGCAAGTTTGGCGGTGGCCCAGTATGGCAACACAATACAATCGTGTCAACTTGGGCTAAATGTTTAGACAAGTTAAATATTCCTCATCAAGTTGAGCCAAGAAATAGGTATACTGACTCTGAGAACAGGCCGGATATAACAACATATGATCCCACTGGACACTTGACAAAGACCTGGACATTTCACTTGCTCATCCACATTCTTGTGACACCGTACAATCAGCTGCCAAAATATCAGGTTATGCAGCTGAGTTGAGAGAAAAACACAAACTAACAAAATATGGTCAACAGCAGTCTATAGCAGGACCTGATACAACATGTATTCCACTGGTTTTTGAACACTTTGGTTTTTGGGGCCCTATGGCTGAAGGCTATCTCGATAAGATCTCCAAACTTTCAAAAGATGCTAATGGAAAAAGCAGTGAAACAGATTTTAGAGATAGATGGAGAAAGCAACTGTGTATAGTTGTACAGTCTTGCAACTCTCATGTGATTTTTAAAAAGTTGTTGAAGTTGTCTAAGTGCAATTTTGATGATTTTCTGTATGATAAAGACGTTCAACATTTTGTTCATTGACTGTTATTGTTATGCATACGTAAAGTTAGCGATTGTTATTGGTAGAGTAAGAGTTCAAATATATCAATCTGTTTGTCTGTCTGTCTGTCTGTCTGTTTGTCTCTTTTGTCTGTCTATCTTTTGTCTGTTTGTTTCTGTTTGCCTGTTGTTTTTGTTGTTGTGTGCATGTGCGTTTATGTTATTCTTGTGATGTGTGTTTAGATTGCTGTTGTTGGTGATGTGGCTGCTCTCAATCCTGCTTGTCTACATCAATATGCCATCGGTCCTATTGTTGCTTCTGAGGATTTCAAGTGGCATGTCAAGTCAGAGAGAAATGATGGCACAGTAACAAAAGAAGAAGCGAAAACGGCAATCGATCATTACTTGAGAGATCACAAGATTGCCGTTGAACTCAACACAGATAAAGTTCTCGCTATCAACAAATCTCTTGGTATCTGCTTCAAAGTGGAAGGCAGAGACGACACGTTCATGTTTCCAGCTCTCTTGCCTCCTAAGGATCTGTCTGTCATGTGGAAGAAAGATGAGAGTAAGAAAGTGTATGTCGGTCGACGTCAAGTGTGCAGAAGTCAGATGACCATCTTCAGTCCATCTACATTCTGCATGTTTCAATCTAAAGTTTGCATTACTTTGGATCAAAAGGCAAGGCTGTGGAGGGATGGACTGATTCTATCACAAGGCAGTACAGTTCATAATCTCATTGAGTGTTTGGTGGCCGTGATAGATCCTCTTCGTTCTGTCGACTTTGTGTGTCGTGGAGGCAATCGAACAGAAGCAGAATGTGTTTCACTGCTGGACGCTGTCATGTCTCTTTGGAGAGATATGTTAGACAGCTACAGTCCGGGCACTGAATATCAGACTGAATATCTGAGCAGAAAGCATTTGGAGGAACACAAACAACCGAAACAAGTCGCTACCTACTCTCAGAAGGAGATCAACGAAGCAAAAGCAAAGGAAGAAGGAGCACATGCTGCTGTCAAACAAGTAGTTGGTAATGAGCTGATCGTAGAAAGTCTTGGCGATCTGTTGGTTGTTCAACCCATCGGTCAATCAGCTCCAGTTTCATCCAGTGCAGTTTTCAATGCCGTTATTGAGTGTGGTTCATCTCAATGGTATTCATTTGGAATAAAACTAGACTTTAATCATGATCAGATTGAAGCTTTGTGTCATGACAAAGTGACTCCTGCTGATAAATTGTCTGCAATCATCCAAGTAAAGACCAAACAAGTTGGTGATGTGAAGAAGATGGATGATCTGCTGTTAGAGGCGTGTAGACATTTACCAGATCCAATTGATGGTGCAGTGAAGGAGAAGCTTGGAATCTAGCATTAGTCACGTGACTGTAGAAACTAAGCTTGATATATCTACAGACAGAATTTATTGACAAAATTACTGTTTTTCACGTGTCAACACATTCTGTTTAAAATAGCAGCATATTTGGGCATGTAGTACCTAGTGATGATGGGCCTAGCTAATGCACATGTAGTTAATGATTATTGGACAAACCATTTGTATTGCTAACAGAACAAATTAAACTTATACGGGCCATTTTGTATCTTTCTTTTCAGATACATGTCGAAGTAAGGAGTGATACCCTGTATCACTACTACTGTACCTTCCTAGAATGTATGAGATCAGGCCGCTTGGTTTGAGATTGTTTCAATAATTCAGCTATAGCTGAATGAGCCTATAAGAAAAGGGACTTTGTAAAAGTCACGAGACTTGACGAGTAGCGTACTCTAAACGTTTAGGGCTGAACCAACTTCCGGTCTGGGGATTATGGCTGGCTGGCTGGCTGGCTGGCTGGCTGGCTGGCTGGCTGGCTATGTCTGTCACGCTGCAGGAATGTGCCACGCCTTCTTTGTGTGGCCCAATCACGGAACACTAATTCCTTTATGTTGTACGTGGCAACCAAAGACAATGGACGAACAGCCAATCCTACGCGCGAAACTTCCTTGAGAGAGTTTTCGTACCAGAACAGTGCAATTCATGTTTGCGATTGTTAGGACCTGTCGGAAATAAACAACAGAACTTACCTGTCTGCAACTGCTGACTCAAAATCGATCGCTTTTCTTGGTTTTACGATATTTATACGGGAATCTAACATTACGTATCCAGAAGAGATTTTATATCCCGTATATGATAACTCTACTTACGGCTACTTAGGACTTTGCGGTCATGCGAAACGACAGTCGCTATGTAGGATGTTAAATATATGTTACAGGTAGCACGTCTAGAAAGAAAATAGCGTGTATATTAGTAATTCTTCGCGCCAACTTTAGTCCTCATATCTAACGTACGTGGTGTTCAGGACTTTGAAGGCTCATAGCTGTAGAAGCGACGGTGTAAACACAGCTTCAATTACTAGTTGATAAAGTATTTGCTCACCTATCCTCAAAACTGAAAACATTAAATTCAACAAACATTGCCCAATTCATTGTTCAAATGTGTTACGTCTCGATGCCACATTCGTTTTAGCCGGAAGTCTAGCGCGCGTGCCCTACTGAATCTTGTTTGTGTGCTGTGAGTGAGTAGTATGTCGGTGAATTTTGCTCGATTTGGCAATGAGTTAAAGTCCGCGTACGAAGACGTCATCAGCGATTCGTCGGACACAAACTGGTGAGAGATCTGTTGCGCATGCGTCGGTCGAATGTGTTTTTTCGTCATTTGCGCGTTCGTTTTCAGGGCGCTGTTCGGTTATGACAAACAGACGAACGACTTTAAAGTGATTGAGACTGGAGGTCAGCTTTTTACGCATGTAAACCGCGCAGGGAATCGAAAACTGTGTACGCATGCGCAGTTGATACTTTTAAAAATTTATTAGTATGCGTTAAAATTTAGTCTAAAATTAAAAACTTCTGTATTAAAATTTATAATTGATATTAATTAGTATGTAGCCCTTATGGTATTATTCTTGAATGTTTGGTAACACCAGTAGCAATGTTTCTGCTGTAGACATGCAAGTATGGGCGTGGTTTAATTAATATGTATGAACGTTATATCCATTTCATTGCAGATGGGGGCATCAAGGAATCAGTCTACCAAACAACCCTAAAATTTATGTTTGAACAGGTCCCGTATACTCATACAGTGCGACCCGTATAACAGAGCTAGATCTCAAGTTCAACCACACACACATAGTCCTATCATGGCAGAGCTTTGCCCTACATTGTTGCTCCAGTCGAACAGAAGCCCTCAGTATCTGACCGGCACATGGGGCCCCAGTTGTTATGCCGCAAACTCAAGAAGGGGACACATACAAGACTTCCTCAGAGAAGTATTGCAACGTGTAAGTGCAAATACTCCGTACCAACTGCTTCCAGAGATACCAAGGGTTCTGCGCTAGAGGTATTTAACCAGTCACACAAACATGGATGTCGACGGTACGTACGTACGGCCTAGACTAGCTACGTACGTCAGTTACTGTGCTTGAATATTTCTAAGACATGTACAGTATGCGTAAACCGCTATTTCAACAAACTAGTACGATACGCGGTTGTAATTACAGCATGCAGATGCCCATAGCATAGGAGAGATATTGATCTGCGTGAGAGCAGGGAAAGCTGCCAGTTAGCACCCTGTGACAACAAGGAAGAGGCACTTCTTTACCATTCTGGCTTCACCTACATACACAGAGAGAGCTGAGAACACTGCTAGTAGGGATGAGCCAAATTATTTTTTCAGACATTTTGAACCATCTTCCTACACAACTTTAGTTAATTAATATTAAGAGTTACTATTTTCAAGTAACGTAGCAATACACGTAATTACGTAATTACTATGGTGTTACACAGTGTATACCACAATAGTGTACATGTATGTACTGCTTTCAAGTCACCATAGGTGTATTTCGTGTATTACTGCAGTGTACACATTACACGGCTAAACATCTTCAAGTTAGAGCCTCTACACGTATGTTACATATACTGTCCGAACGATTGTCCACTAATTCGTGAAAACACATGCAATATCTAGATGGCGCGAATCAGCACTGCCTTGACACCACAAGTCACGCCCAAATCTGGGTGCCATCTGTCATGAGTCCTGCTCGATACCCGTGATTCGGCGGTAGTTTGCATGGTGCTGTCAAGACCTGACGGCTTAGGGAAGTGCACGCGCGACCGAAGCAACTCTTCTACTCTGCGTTCATGCAGATAAAGAGACGAAAATCAGTTGGGCAAAATGTAGGGAGCAAAAGAATGTTGCTTACTTTGACCGCTCACAACAAAGTACGTACTAT
>NC_085085.1:1418795-1428795 GCF_963422355.1 Corticium candelabrum
TGTGTCATATTTAGTTGCTGTAAACAGTTGCTCCATACGCTCGATAGTGTTTCATGAGTCCATATAGGCCCATCTCCAGTTTTGCAAGTCAGAAAATGGTATCCATCGGCATCCCCATCAACATCTTTCCCACAACCACAAGTGGAAATCACTGATCCAAGGGGCATTTCACAACCCAACGTCAAACATGTTGCTAGACGAAACTCGCTAGGCTTTAATGCAAACTTTATTGAAAGAGGTATTGAGTCAAGCCATGCACCTGCTCCTACTCCTTGAAGAGACGTAAACCTTGCAGATGAGCACTGAGACTATGGGTTTGCAAGAATAGATGATACAATGTTATTGGTACTTTCCAAAGTCAATCTTTGTTGTAATTTTTTGGTATTGCTCATGTTAGTCTGTCTGTCTATTTGTCCGTTAGTTTTCTTGCTTTGTTAATAGAAACTTGAGAAGCAGTGCGTTCAAGAGGAATGTAAGGCAAGATGAGGAAGCAAAAAAGCGAAACAGTGAAGTCAAAGAGAGGGAGGTCTGTGTTATGGGTGGGATTGTGGAGTTTTTGTGCAGTTAGTGATTGCTTGTTGGCAGGCAAGAGAGAGACAACTTCGTGGAGAGAGGGAAGCTGAATGTGCCCGAGCAATTGATGCACAGAAGTGGTTTGTGTGTGTGTGTGTGTGTGTGTGTGTGTGTGTGTGTGTGTGTGTGTGTGTGTGTGTGTGTGTGTGTGTGTGTGTGTGTGTGTGTGTGTGTGTGTGTGTGTAACTGTGCATGTAACTGTGTGTGCACTACGTGTTGTTTATCTGTGACATTTCACGTGTCTAGAGCTCGTGAAGGGGAATAATATCGTAGACGTGAAGAAGAAGACAGAGCACATTATATTAGTTCTTTGTATGCTTCATCATCTTTAATACAGACATTTAGTAAACAGCAGGAATGTGATAGACAGGCAGGTTGTGTATGCAGGAGTGTGCATGAACACTGGCAAGTGTTGTGTGATGCATCTGTGATGGAAACGTTATGTGACATCACGGATTTGTGTTGTTGTTGGTGTTGTTGTTGTTGTTTTGTATGTATGGCGTGGTGATTGATAATTGTGGCATTAACAACATGTGGAGATAGAGACAGGTAGAAAGGCTGATGGGCAGACAGTTGCACAGGCGGATGGACAGAGAGACAGACGGACAAAGAAATAGACACACAAACATAGAAAGATGGACAAACAAACAGACAGACAGACAACAGACAGACAGATACACAGACAAAGTGCAATGTTGCTCCTCTGACATAGTCACACACATTGATAAGGTCATCTAGTGAGAACATTCCTCCATATAAATTCCAACCTCCAGCAAATATACACGATCTACAGACACGCTCGACATTCAGCAAGTTCTATATCTAGATGACATCACTACTAGGTCATGGGCACAAGCTATACTTCCTATCAGGCATGGTGGTTTCGGGCTCACTTCTATTCAAAACCTCTCACCAATTCCATTTGTTGCCAGTTGGTTTCAATATTTGCAGGTATTACCAAGTTTTCAGGGTTAAGGCGACTGGTAGACACAGTGCTTAGTCAAGCAATCTCACTGAATGCCCAAATAGACACTATCAGTTACAAGTTGCAAAAGTCACTGAATCCAGGCCAGACACTGACGGATCTACTACCTGACACTGAAAATTTACAACATTGACTGTCAAGAAAACTGGTCAGAGCACAAGTGTTGCACATGATTGAGAACTCGTCAATGAAAGATGCTGCTTGTTTGAAGTCTCTCCAAGGAAAAGGTTCAGGAGTCTGGCTGGACTGCATTCCTAGTTCACAGAAGCTTGCACTTTCTCTGATTGTTCTGTTTGGCAGCTTTGATAGGCTGGGTCTCCCAATGCCACTGCTTCCTTCAGTAGATACATGTGAATGTGGGAAACCACTGGATGATGAAGTTTACCTTCTCATTACATGCAAAACCTGTGGAGGAGTGGACCAGTTTGGACCCATAATTCCATCAGTTTAGTCAGACTGTTTAAATCACGTCCATTTCAACCATATCATAGAGCCGAGACATACGTATAGCAGCTCCCAAGTCAGACCTGATATCATCATTCAAAATGTATTTGAATTCAATGGTGAGCTGGATGTATCCATCGCTCACCCCTGCATGGTGTCCTCATATCATTCTAAATGCAGCACAAAGCAGTGGACCAGCAGCTCTGATGAGAGAGGGAAAGAAGAAGGAAACGTACAGCTCAGAAAAACATGTCATCCACGTGGCTCCAACCCTAATGTGGTCCTCCTTGTGTTTGAATACTTTGGAGATTTGCGGCAAAGACGGACAGCAGTTTTCTGCATCAGATATTCCAATGATCAAATGAGACAACAATGGAAAAATCAATAAAATAGATTTCAAACTTACTGGCGATGGCAAGTGGCAGTAACATTGCAGAGATGCACTGCCATGCAGTGATATCAAAGGAAATTAGACAGGATGACATGCTCAAGAGACTCATTAGGTGATTTGAACAGAAGTCAATTGTACAGTTGATAAGTTAGCACTGGAGAGATGGGCCTAGTGGTCCTAGATAATTTGAACTGAAGAGACAGTAGACAAACAAACAAACAGACAGACAGACAGCTCATCCATGGAGTTTGGACTCAGTGAAGGCAGCCCAGCCTCCAGAGAAGAAGGAGTAGCAGCAATGAAACAGGAGGAGAAGAAAGAGGCAAAATATAATTCTGAGCTGCTGCCAGAAGGGTCCTGCCCATTGGTCATTCCTCTTGTTTTCGAACATTTTGGCCGTTGGAGCAAACAAACAGTTAGATATTTAAACAAGCTGGCAAAGAGTGCAAGGGATGAAGAAGGAAGACGAAATGAGACCGACTTCAAGACCAAGTGGCGATCAATAATTATTTCAGTGATTCTACAGCATTGCAATGCAAAAGTCGTCTCAGACAAACTCATTAGCAAAGCGAGATTATAACGTCGAAATGTAGTTTGCGCAGTGTAATTTTGTATGCTTCAGGACCCTAATGGTCATGTTGTGTTAGGTTGCTGATGATGTAAATGTTTGATTTAAATGGAAAATATATGTATTGAGACAGACAGACAGACAGACAGTAGGCCTGCACATATTATGCGGCATAACTGGTAGTGAGCATAAATATGGCAGAGAACTTGGAGATTGCACGAGGCATTGATGTTACAATAGAACAAACATTAATTAAAAACCAGTTAAGCATATTTTTGCTGGAGTGTCAAGCCAGTTTGTTAGCTTTTCAAAACTTGTATTTGGTTTTGTTGTAAGTTTACTTTGTTTTACTTTCTAACAAGTCACTTGAGCCAAGATGTGTACAATTACAATTGATCAGTATGTGAACCACTAAAGTAGGCAGATAGACCATGTTGTACAAGCAACTGACCCGTTTGTGCTATTACGTGCAAGCTATTGCTTCAGTATCCATTGAAGGCACTGTGTTGTCCTCTACTCTCTTTTTGCTATCTGTAAGGAGGGGAGACATCTCTTTGCCTTGCAGATAGAGAGAGGGGAGCGGTCTGGCTTTACAAGAATATCTGTCCACATACGATGCTAATTTCTGTATCTACAGCACATGACATGCCTTGTGTGTAGGAAACATGCCTGATTTCAAGTCTAAGAGATGCTGTAGCAGTAGCCAGTGGTATGAGATTGGATTGACCATATTGGGACTCAACAGTGATGAGATCAGAAAACAAACATTTGATATACCATATTCTACTGGCAAATTGCTTGCTCTCATTGAGGCACGAAGGACAAAGGATGGAGGAAGCGAGACGGCAGAGGACTTGTTGAGGATGTGTTATGAGATATCTATACCAGTATCTGAAGAATTGAAAGTTGAATTTACGAGGTAAACTCATGTGAATGCTAATAGATGGTTTCAAACTTTGACATTGACAAGATGTGTTGTCATTATTTAGCAAAGCGTCGTCATCATAGCAGAGTACGTACAGGAGGCTATGTGAGAGGCTAAGATGGTCTTTTATGTCTGATCTCTAGAAACAATTTATTGTATTGATTCAATCATTCTATTGAACACTTTAGAGTATTATTACACATTTTGTCAATTATATAAGATTGATCAGTTGAACGATTGTTTGTCTCCCCTCAGCAAAATTGTAACAAGTAGATAATACACGTGGTTATGCTCAATTTGTATCAACTTACCATCAGGACAAATTGACAAATGAATGATAATTTGAGTTCATACTTTCTATTGTCTTAAAAGGAGCTTTGTAACACAAACAGGTTTGGAACAGTACAGAGATTTGCAGCTGAAGAAAACTCAAGTGTATGTTGCCCGCATGGTATACATGTGTATGTGTCAAGTGCCAAGCATTGCATGCACAGTGGAAATGAATCCTTTGTAGTTTGAACAAAATAAACATTCAAAATATTGTATATTGACATTCATCATTCACTACTCACTGAATGTATATAAAATTGTATGACATCACTCTATACTGTAACGAACAACCAAAACTATCAACTCATACCACAGCAGGAAGGTCATCCTACGCATCTAAAGGGAACTTACGTTTAGAGTAGGCTAATGCTATAAACCCTAAAATCATGCAGTGTCTGTGTATATATTTTCATTCATTCATTCCCAGTTCCTCAATCTGTTCGTATTTCCCTTGTGATGTTTTACTAATCACCACGTGCACATGCATGCGTTTTGTGAAGGTTGTCAGAGAGTCAAAGGAATTGTGGACATGCTCATGCGCTTTCACACAACTGCATGTTTCCTGCAATTATTTTTCTACATGCAGAGACAGCAGAGATGAAAGATGTGAAACACATGAATAAACATGCAGACAAACTGATGGACAAGCAAGTGGGCATACAAACAAATAAAATCAATACTATAGCTAGTACACGGCCAACAGACCAACAAACACAACAAACGCACCTCTTTCAACTGCCTGCTCATGCTTCAAACCATCCATTTCACTCCGTGGTAATTCTTCATTTGTTGTTACTTTTGATTCGTCAGACTATAGACAGTACATAGAGTATGAACCTCCAAATGGACTATCTGTGACACGTGTCTACCCACCTGAACTTACGGGACATTTCGGTATTGCGATCACTTCCGTCTTCTCGTTTTCTGCAGTCTGAGAGGTGAGTGAGACGCGCAACGTTTCTTTCTGCCAACTCGTCAATGTATCCCAGCAGAAGATCTCGTTGAATTTCTCGTTTGTGCGAAAGAGCTTTGCCGACCGCACAAGCACACAAGAAATTACTAAGACTGACAGTTTGATCTTGTGTGAGAAGGTTAGGAAAATGAGATGAGCGCGACACACAATCATGGTTTCTCTTGTTTGCTTGTAAACCCGTGTACGTGTACTGGCTTTGTGTACATGTGACGTAATGGAAGAGAAATCCAGTGTAAAGCACATTGGGTAAATGTACGCCCGGATATTGGGTACGACCGTACCAAATTTCCTAGGAGAATAAGTACAGCTCTAGGAAATCTGGTACGGTCTGTCAGTAGCAGAAAATCTGGTACGCCGTACTAAATATCCTAGGAAATCTGGTAGGGTAATTCGGGGTAATTCGGGGTAACTCCGTGAGTAATTTGATAGGGTAAACTCGCCAAACTGTGGACACCCTTCGAAGTAATTAGAATAGCTCCGATCAGAAGTCTTACGACAACCTCATTTAGAAACGCAATTTACCCTTGGCCCTTGGTGATCACACAGGCTCACTCTCCAGTCTGTAGCTATTCGTTGAAATATTATTCAACTAGAACGTGACGTACTACAGAGGTTGATATTAACGCTACTATCGCTAATGGTGGACAGCGACGTTTTCGCACTAAGCCAACGATCTATTACGGTAAACAGGACCAGAACTGGAAGCTACGCTTGCAACAAGCTTTTCGCGTCTCCTAGACGTCTATGCAGTCTGGACGGCACCAGAATTTGGTAGGCTCTGGCATCTCATCGAGCATGTCGCACCCGAAGTGGAACCAATGGCTACAGCCGGGATTGTCGCTGCCTATCCATCCTTCTTTATCTTTCTTTAAGTCTTGGTAGTACGATTGACCGTAACTGCTACAAAAGGAGCCATTCTCGTCGCTGCTTGAACCAGCCACTCTCATTGCAAACTTTGTCTTGGACTTCCCTGATGGGAGGCGAGTTTCTTGACGTTGGAGCTTTCCTTTCTTGCCATTTTCTGTACGTTTTTAACCTTCAGTTTTTCTATAAATCAATCTGCAGTGAGAATTTCACCTGCATGAGATGGCAGCAGTCGTCTGTCTCTTGTGTTCTGTCCTTGTGTTGGATCTGAGTTTTGTGCGGCAAAGAGATGTGTAAAAAGTGGCGTATCGTTCTCTGCATGGATGTATGTTGAGGTTTAGAGTGCAACTTCCAGACCCGCCCACTTTTGATTACAAGTTGCTCGATTCTAGCCGTTGCTCATAGAGGTGGATAAAGAAATCTGCATGGTGCAGTAGAGTAAGGTATAGGCTGTGCAACCAACGTACAACGGTGATTGCTTGCGTTGTATATGTAACGCTGCACGATTGTTATGATTTCGCATTGGCAGGATAGTCGAGGTTACTGTCTAAACATACGGGAAAAAGTGAGAAAACGCGGCGTCAACTGGAAGAGCGTCCTGTCCCGAGAAGGTACGACGCAGTGCTTGCTACTACAACAAACCGCGTCGCGGTTGATAACCAATTCGTTCCGTGGTAAGAAGTGAAACTTCAACTGTCCACCTTTAGACGGTGTCCACGTTTAGGCGACTTTACCCAACACGTGGTGCAGTTGGTGCAGTTGCAATATATTGCGGTTGTAGGGTATTGTAATAGACAGCAGGGGTATGGGTGTGACCGTGTCCTGTGAGGTGATAGATTAGAGCAAATAGATTATTATACCATGGTCATGTGACGTGCAACCAGTCACCAGCGCGTATTGAAGTAGTTTATATGACATATTACATGGCAAGTGTGCAGTAAGTTACTTTCAGTTATTATTGCACTCTCACTTATACTTCCACATCACGTGACCATGGTATATATAAATGCTCCTAGTGCTGGTACAAGCCAAATAGCAAGCTAATCATACAGTAACCTCAAATTGTGATGTGAGTAAAGGGTTGATGTACTGATTGGATTGAGAGCACGTGTTGAGTGAATTGTCGTTTGTTAATGAAATTGGAAGGATTTATTGTTATTGATGTGTTACTGTGATGTTAGAATGAGTGAGAGAGACATCACAACATTGACTCCGAATCGCCAACTAGTGGATGCAGTGTGGAATAACAAAGGTGATGAGGTTGACAGATTGTTAAGTCAAGGAGCATCACCGAATGTTTGTGATCATTATGTATGTTATTGATTGAGTGACTCGTTTTATTGTTGTTTACAACAACTCACTCTAATGTAGGGATGGCCTGTACTGGTGATAGCTTGTTTGAGACGCTACAATTCTGTATGTAAGCTGCTGGTGAAGAGAGGGGCAGATATGAACAAAAGTACTCCTCGTGTAAGTGTTGAAAGTGAATGAATGAATGAAGAGAATGAGATTTAAATGACGTGATGAGATTTGTGATAGGATGGATATTACAGGAGAGACAAACAATTAAACACAATTATTGTCATTGCAGGGTAGTACTGCTCTAATGAGGGTAGCAAGGAATGGTGATGATGAAATGGTCGACTTCCTTTTATCATCAAATGCTGATGCTGGACAGAAGGATGTGGTGAGTGTATGTGATGCAGTTTGATGTGGTGATGTGTGAGTATGAGAAGTTATGTTTTAAAATGAATGTATTAATAATGTAAACTAGCAGAGTCCTTCAGCATTGCCCATGTAGTCCAGATGTATGTATATAAAGGTGTAGTGTGTTTGCTTACTTGACCATAACCTGGAAAAGGGGCTTGATGAAACACATGCAGCCAACAGCCGATTAGACTGTTCTTCTAGCTGAGCAGCCTGTTCTTCAGCCAGGAAAGATAAGTAAGTATCTAGTTTTTAAGCAACTTCAGGGTTTCCGCAGACACCTTTACCAGCCGACTCAGTATTTTAGTAATATTAACACAACTTTGCTACATGTAGTATCTAATGTAATGACATAATGCAATATGTCATTCCCTGTGGGTTACTACCCTTCTGATCAGGAATGTAGCTTACTGGACTTGAGGAAAGCTGGCTTCTCGTGATCTCCTACACCTCCCTGGCTCCCAGCTTCAAACATGTCGTACTTCTTTGTTTTACTACTCTGTATGTGGTCGCAACATTGACAGTAAGTACGAGCAGTCATTACCATTTTACCATCGCTATAGACTTTCTTCTTCAACCAATGACGATTTGGTGCCTACTGGTCAAATACAGAACTTGGTTTTGTACAGTTGCTTGCAATGGCTTCTTTGGTTCCCATTCACTTTCATCAGAGTCACTGTTTGTATACTCTGCTATGGGGTATGATCTCTTCAAATGGGATACATCAAAATCTATTCTCCTCAACTTATGGGACAAAGTGGAAGTTGTCAATTTGAGCTATTGCATATGCGCATGTGTCAATTGTCGAATGTAATACAGAAAAAGTATATGTATGTGGAGAGAAAACTGTACTGCTAGGAAAGTGGGTCGGCAGTGAGTTTGACAGCCGACTAACATTCTCCACAGTCGACGTTAGACGACCGGATGGCTATGTGGGAATTCCTGAAGTTACTTAATTTTTCATATTAAAGAAGCACTGTCCAGATTTATGCGCATGATTGCTGCCAAGCCCAAACTGGTTAGATCATGATGCTGGTACGGTCTATTTTAACACGCTTTCGTAGCTTTACCTGAATCAAGTTTAGTCTGTATATAGACAGACTAGGACGACCACCAGGTGTTACGTTCTAGATGACGCTGACCCTGACTAGTAGGCTCGGCAGCTCGACAGTCAAGGTGGTGACATCTGATTACGTTTAGATGTGTCCTAGCTAGGACACTGGCAAATAGTTTGAGTCTAACCCGATTACCTAGAATCGTGGTTTAGCATGAAGTTGATCGCCAAGCTGTAAGTCTGCAGTTGCATCTGTTTTTCATGTCAATCAGCTTTCTGAGAATGTCTTCACTTATGTAGATGCGCTTCCTGTTTTTCAATGGCACACGATGTTGTGCAGATCCTCTTCTTGCATTGCCATGGCTTTGCAACATATGGGTCACGTGACTTGGTGCAACACCATATCAGGGCAAACAAGACTGAATCTTCTTTATTATAGCCTCCCATACTTCACATATTCTTGCTTTGACGTAACCCTAACTTTTATCAATACTTTCTATATTCACTAAACTTGAAAAATGGCTCTTTTTTAAAGTGAACAAGACATTCTGGAGTCAGGGAGCAATAGGGGCAGTGCTTCTGTAGGGTAATGTTCTTGAAAAGGTTGCATTTTCTTTTTCTTTTATATAATCATGCACTGCATACGTTTGTATTTTTGTATTTGCTGCAAACTGTCATCTTAAGGCAATCATTCTGTTGCTTTGATGGAAAGAAACGGCCTGCACACACTCAAATGGCAATAGGTCGAAAGAGGAGGCAATGAAAGCCATGCAGCTAACAAATGATTGGACTGACACTGTTCTTCTTAAAAGGTTGAAATTGGTCTGTGTTAGAGTCTCTATGCCAATTGAGTTAGTAGTTTTAGCGCGCGTGCACACACACACACACACACACACACACACACACACACACACACACACACACACACCTAAATCCTAAATGTCAGGAGCTGCCTCTCAGAGGTCACACACCCCAGCTGTTAAGCTGGGCCCTGTGCGCTACTCAGGGAACTCTGGGCCTGCGCTAGCAAACTCTGGAGTCAGGCCAGGCACTCGCAGGAGCACTGACTTGTGAAGCCAACTGTGGTGTGAGCACCCAAAGTCTCACCTGGACCCCAGTGGCTGATGTCATGTCACAGCCGATGGCTGCTTAGGACCCCAGTCAATGACCAGGTACTCAATTATAC
>NC_085085.1:1431295-1486295 GCF_963422355.1 Corticium candelabrum
GGTTGTTGGTAACTGATAGACACGTTACAGTCTTGTCTTCTAATCTTGTAGTGTGAAATGTGTGTGCAATCTTCAATCAGCACTTGCCACACTTCTTTCAGAGGGCTACAGTTCCCAGTATGATTTGGATTGTCATCTGCTGCAGGTCATGAAAATGGCAGCGCACAGTCATGATGTGTTCAGGCACTTCTTGTTTACTAATTGTGACTAGACTTTTTTGGTTGACTGAAGGTTGCACGGCTAGTCATCAGACTTTTAATTTTGTTGATCAAAAGTTTAGTGGAGATGAAGATGAGTGTTTTACTAAAGTTTGTCCAATCTGACTTCTCCCCCTCCCTCCCTTGCCCCTTCCCCAGAACCTGTGTGGTTCTTAATGTTTATCCAATGTTCCTAACGTTCATCCAATGAGCAATTAGTAATTAGCATTAGGGGTGGGTTTGTCTTTCAATTGAAGGCTGTCTATTGGTTAGAGTAGCTATGTAAACAATCTGCAATGCACACTCAAAACCCACACCAATGATCATGAGCTCTAAAATGAAGTGTTTAGCGTGTCTGTAGGACCTTACTGTCAAAAGTTATTCAGGATTTACTGAGGGAGAAATCAGTGTGGACAGACTTCAGCAGACATGATGTTGTATTATGAGTAGTGATGGATAGTCTGCTGGCAGTTGTATTGCATAGATTGCTTGTTGGACAACACATTGCTAATATGCATTGTATATGATCAGGGTGGTAGGACTGCATTTGATTTGGCTATGGGTAATGGTCACATGTCAACAGCTGGTTGTTTTGTGTTGGCAACTAAAAAAGTTGAAGATGTTACAGTTGAGGTGTGTGACAGTCTGTGTGTTGAGAGAATGAAATGAATGTGTTGGAATGTGTAGTGTTTGTAGACTTGTCCTCTCGTGTTCCATTGGGCATGTAAGAACAAGAGAGTTGATGTTGCAAGAAATATTGTGGAACAACACGGAACAGAATGGAAGGACAAAGTAGGGATTTATCAACGTGTTGTGATCGTGTCATTGAGTAGCATGTGAACAGAATGGTTTTGATGCATTGGATATTGCGGCTGTTCATGACAACATGGACATTGCTGACATCATCCTGAAGAGAAAATTACCACACGGCAGTGATGAGGAAACGGTACAGTTTGTTATTGTGAGCAAACTTTGCATGTCATTTGTCTTTCTTTTCAGGCTAGTTGTATGTCATCAGAAGATCTTAGAAATAAGGTATATGACAGTTAGTTGAGAGAATAAAATGCATATATGTGCAAGTGTGTTGTGTATGTAGACTCGTCGTCTTGAGTTTCATAAGGCATGCAGGAACAAGAGCGTTGATGTTGCAAGAAGTATTGTGGAACAGCAAGGAACAGAAATGAAGGATGACGTGAGGAATACAATTTTTGTATTATTCGTTTGATTTTTGTTGTATTGTTGATGCAGTTGAGACGAACTTTACTTCACTATGCTGCTTATTATGACAGTTGTGATGTAGTCGAGTTTCTCTTGGCCAACAAGGCAGATGTTGATGCTTCAGACAAGGTAGGTGTAGTGACAATCAAATATGGATAGTGAAAATCATGGCATAACAGGGTTGACACACTTTAATTTTGCAACAAGTCTTAGTTGTTTAGGTATTTTTCATGCACAGGTTTCAGGGAAGTACAGTCAACCTTACATTTAGCGACATCTGAAAGGGCATAATATTTAGGTCGTTATTTGCGATGTGTCGTTGAACCCAATGTACACGTTTACGCACAGTAAATGCCTTGTAGAGGCTTACTAACAGGTTTGACATTTATTTTAGTTTAATATATCAACTCGCGAGCAATCTAGTTTTCATTTATGGGTTTAAAGTACTGTTCAATGCGCTGTTGCTCGCTCCGCTGGCAACTGCTTCTTCTATTCGACGCCTGTCTTTGATGATGCCAGCTAAAGTACTGTGAGGGACGTCGTACTTCTTTTCCAACGCATTCCGTGACATGCCGGAGTCGAGTTCGGCCAAAATCGCGTATTTTTCTGAGAATGACAGCCGTTTTCGCTTTCTGGAAGCCATGCTCAAGACACGTGATCGGCGCATGCGTTACAAAATTTACATTGGTCGGTATAAACAAGGAAATTAGTACTACACTGGACAATTTAGACAGGTCGGTAAATGCAATTTGTCACTATATCCGCTGTCGCTAAACCCGAGGTAGGAAGACATATTTTGTACTACCTTCTTGATAGGGTAAAACGTTTCGGTCGTTAATACCGATGTGTCGCTAAACCCAATGTCGCTATATGTAAGGTTGACTGTAACTAAAGAGTGAAAGTGCGGCTCTGTGCTGCACTTTACTTTGCCTCGCAGTTTCAAACTTTCCATGCCATGCTGAGAGAGGGCATGCAAGGTCTGCCTGCGCGTTTTGTTGTACCATGAAGTTACATTTTTGTAATGAAACATCAAAGAACTCTTCTCAAGTCTTTTGGAAGCAGTTTTTATGAATTGCAATGTACTGTTTCTTTGTCAGCAAGCTCAAGTGAAGTTGTTAACTCACAGAAGAAAGGCAAGCACAAGGCAGATTGGATGACTCACTATAACCTTGGTTGCTTGCTGTTTTTGACAAGAGTGAACCAGAGTCTGAGACAAAGTTTGTGTTTTGATGTGCACATTACTAGCCTCGATTTTTTTTAAAACTCTAAGTGGACGCTGGTCCTTGTTAGTCTTGCATAGCCAGCCCCTTCCCTTTTGACATTCATATGGCGGGGAAGGGTCTGGTACAGTTCCTTTGATGTTGTCGTGTTGCCGCTTCACCAATAAACGGTGAATAGTGAGCTAAATGGTTGTGTAGGGTTATAGAAGTCATGCAGGTGACCTTAGCTAATTACTGATGGGAACATTGTAGAATTCCAGAGCTCATCACGTCTTGTTTTTAGTCCAGTTTTCTGTAAGAACGGCACCTTTACCGAGCTGGTAAGCGTTCTGGCAAAAGGAAGCATCACCAGAGTGGAAAAATCCTGTTTTTCTCATTCTAGCTGGACGTAGCTCACCCCTCCCCTTATAACCGGAGGAATTAACGCTTACCAGCATGGTAAAAGGTGACATTCTTATGGAGAACTGGACCGAGAACAAGACATGACGAGCTCTGGAATTCTACAGCATTCCCATCAGTAATTAGCCAAGGTCACCTGACTTCTATAACGACCATTAACTCATCGCAGTGTTCATCATTTATTGGTGAAGTGGCAACACGACAACATCAAATGAACTGTACCAGACCCTCCCCCGCCGTGAGAATGTCAAAAGGGGGAGGGGTGGCCACACGAGACTAGGTCTTTGCCTCCACGTGCCATTTTTTCCTTTGATACAGTGGCAACGTGGCACATACGAGGTCTGGTTTTTGTCTGCAGTACTTGCTGAAAACCTTTGTGACTATACCACCCTCCTCTTCCAATTCAATCCAAAGAAAGGATGTTGCTTGCCAGCCAATGACAGTGCTTAGCTAGATGTACTCAAGCAGCTGCTAGTTGTTTGGATGGCGGCTCTTCTGTTAGCAGAGTCCATCGCTTGAGACTGATCTACAGTATCGTCTCGGGAAACAACGTTATGTCCCCAGCAATTCAAAGGCTTTGCTGACGATGCCCCATTATCACACGAATGACATGTGAACAATGTCTGACTAACAGCTGAATGCGCACATAACACATACATGTACGTCTCTGGAATCCTGAGTCTAGAAGTACGGTTACTCAGCAGTAACCTGACCTCAACGTACAGCTAGTTGGTCAAGCATTCTGGGAACTTTACACTACGCTGAAAATTTGATTGGACACATTTGAGTTACTAGTTGCTCCGGAGGCAACGCTATTTTTGCCTGCAATGTGGCATCTTTCTGGCGACAATGGAAGCAAATCAATCCCTATCAGGTACAATTATTGTGCCCTTTGCCTCCGTTAAAATCGAGCCCTGCGTTATGTCAGTGCTATCAGACAGACCAGCAAAGTCGTAGGAATACTTGGTCAATGAAAGAGTGCACACTTCATAGAAAAGATGTTATTAGAAAAGGTATTATTGCATCTCTACAACAAGTAGAATGGGATAGGAATGTTAACACCTACACATGTGTGGGTAGACAAGTAGGGAAAGGCTGGTGTAAGCACTTGTTGAATGGGGAATTATTTGTTGAGTTTATTGCTATTTATTACAATACATTATGTGTTATAGGATGGTGACAGACCTTTTGATTTTGCCATCAGAAGTGGCCACATGTTAATAGCTGGTCGGTTGTTTTCAATAATGCAGTCAGTTGAACATCTTGTATTTAAGGTAACAATTGTTGTACAGCCAAAGAGTGAATACAGTTTGTTGTATTTGTTTGTATTGTATTTTAGCTAATCGATTTGCTACATTGATTCTCTTTCTTTGCTTGTTGATAATAGGCTGTGTGGAAGCTGCTGCAGTGGGCATGTAGGAATGAAGAAATGGATGTTACAAGGAAGATTGCAGAGAAGTTTTATCAATCAGTGGAGAAGGAGGTGAGAGTTTTCACAATACTGTTGATTATGTGTGAAAGATGTTTTTGTGTTGTGCATGCAGTCTGGTCGCACTTTACTTCACTTTGCTGCTGAACTTGGTCATCGTGATGCAGTCAACTATCTGTTGGAGAAGAAGGCAGATGCAGATGCTAAAGATAAGGTAAACAATGTTATGAACATTTAATGTTTACTTTAACTTAACAGATGTGTTTTCTTGAAATATTACATTGTATACCAATTGTGGTAAACATATGTTTTTAGTACCTTCAGGGTTTTCTCGAGGATTTTAGGATAGGGTGGAAGAGATGATAGTTGCAAGACACGCCCCACTATGCCTACATGTTAGGATACCCAGACCTTTTCTATCCTATATGCGATCGCCCACTTCCATTTGTATCTATGTAACATGCTGACTAACACGACGCCGCTCTCGGATCGTCGCAAAACACAGCATGCGGGTCGAGATCGACGGGCTGAGACAAACGGTCGAGTCGGAGTTTGCCTAGATTGCTTCTGACGACCCAAAATGAGACTTTGGCATCCCCAGATGAGATAAGCTGGAGTTTGTTTATTCAATTAACCAAGTATGCAGATGTGGCGTCTATCTGCTTGCCACTGTACGCCATTCTATTTCCCATGTCTGGTAGTGTGAGATGCGTCGGCTGTAGTTAGAGTAAGTGGGCTCACCGGGCTACGTGGGATGTGCAGAGGCATGTAAATGTGGGAAGAGATGCTATAGGCAGAACTCTAGCTAGAGTGAAGACAATGATGACAATTACAACAGATGCATACAGTGCAAGATGGCTGGAATGTATAATATGTGGGCGTGTAAATATGTTTTGTCTATTTAAAATATTTGGCGTTAGTGCTATAGCCGTAAATTTGTGTTATTTTGCCCGGGCAAAGAACAGGAAAATCACCTGTTTCATGCGACAGCAGCAGCATCTATGGGATCCCAAGATCACAAAGAATCTGACATACCTTGCTCAAGATCACCGGATTCTTCACTAGCATTGGTTTCCTTGTTATCTCTAGACACTTTGGGACATGGTCTCTTTGAAGAATTCTGCCCAGGTTTTATGGTTATTTTTCATCACTGAGATGTCTTCCATGTTCATTTGCTGCATTTGTGTATGCAACTGTATGCTAACACTATCTGGTTGCTGTACATGTAAGTATAGTTATTGTGCATGTACCCTGGGTAGAACACATGCAAGAAAGGCTTGGTCACATCGCTCTAGGGTTGCTTAGTGTGGTGCAGTGCCACTCTTCTATGGTCAACCCCAGACTTCTGTATCTATCTTTTGAGTACAGTATTTTACACCTTTTGCTTGCATAGACTATTAGTTGAGGTTTACCAGAAAGGTTGACTTTGTCTTCGAAACTCAACCAGCACGATGGTATACTATAGAGTGGGGAGGGTCGGTTACAATGAGGTATACGAGATTGGTGAGGATGCAAACAGCTTTCCTGTGCATGAGTCAGTATAGCAGAGAATGAGCATGTGGTTGAATAGCCTTGAACTTCCAGACCAGAGAGCGCGTGAAGCACACGAGCTCTAGGCTGGATCAAAACGATACTAAAATGATTTCGGAAGTACTTATCAAAAGCGATGCTAAATGGTAGTCTAACAGCATAGGATCAGTTTACCTAGATCAACATATCATTTGTAAATGCCATGAGATATCACGAACAAAGAAGAGACGTCAGCCGTGTTTGCGGCGATATCTTGGTGGACGGCATGAAACGACGACTCTTTGATTCTTTGGCAGACCTGTAGCTAGTCTAACCGCTCGACTGGCAAGACTACCGCTTGACCAGTTGTCAAAGGTGATGGTCTAGCGACGCTGCTGTGCATGTCCTGTCACCGCAAGCTTGAAAATATCGAAGAACTGAAGCTGAAACTAAAACTAAGATGTATGCATACACCAGAGTCTTCATCACGGCTGTGGTGTGCACTTAGCCCACGAGGATTTCACATGCACGCAATCAGCATTAGTGCACTTAGCATAACCAATTCCTGCTAAACCAATCAGAACTTACAACCGACATTCCGGTTGTAAGAAGCTGATTGGCTTAGAAGGCTATTTCCAAAATTATTTTAGTATTAACTTGGTCCAGACTAGAGTTCACGCACACTCTGGTCTGGAAGTTCAAGGCTAGTGGTTGAGGTGAGGGTACTGGAATTTACAGAAATGTAGAGGAATTATACACAATGATTGTCAGCATATGTTCTTTGATGTAGATTGCAACGGTTACATGTGTTGCTAAACAATAGAAAAATTGTGTTTACTGTTGTATGTATTGGATACCTAGAGCGTACAGAGTGTAGTAGTCTTGTACTTAAATCTTGTCATTTTTATGTCTAGTTTGTGTATGGAATTTGCATCTTACAACGATTAAATCTTGTAGTTATTATTATAGTACACTCAAACCTCCCTTATCCGGACAGTATGGGACCAGTCACTGTCCGGTTTCTAGAAATGTCCGGAAGATAGAGATAGGTAACGCACGTTATATCCTTGGAATCCAGACTATTTTAATATAAGGTTTGGTGAACGTCATACCAGGTCTGCATACAGTATCGATACTGTACTATCGTACTATGCATGTACAGTACACACTTGTACTACACTGTAATGTACATGTGTACTTTGTACTACAGTTACATACGTTACATAAGCGTTCTCCTACACACTGGCATGTGATGGTCATGACGACTTGAGAAAATTGAGTGGTTTTTAGACAGGGAGTTTCTTGCCAAAGTGCGTACCCTCGTAGTCACAAGACCTGATATGTGCTTGAAAAGTGTCAGGTCTAGGGATGTGTCCGGATCGTGGAGGTCCAGATTAGGGAGATTCAAGTGTATTACTATACTATACATGCTGTACCTCTTTGTGTATCTCCCTCCACCTTCATAGTTTGTTAGCAACGTATAGAGTAGCTTTTTGCTGAAGGATGTGCCACATAAAGGTGCTAATCGTAGTGTACTGTAGTTGTGGCAGCCGCTGAGTGTTCTTTGTTATTGTATTATACACAAGTACAAATCAGGACATCTTATATTTGTGTTATGTTGTCAGAATGGTAAGAGACCGTACCAACTGACTGATGGTGAACTGAGAAGACGACTGAGGAAAGCAAGAGTGAGATGTTTATGTAGTGAGATATGGTGGTATGTGTAGAGTGGATGGGTTGTATTGTCAGGATGAACAGAAGTATGCTGTTCTGTTCGCTGAGGGCACAGTGAGACCAGACATCATCAAGTTGTGTTTCATCGGTTCAGAAGGAGCAGGAAAGACGACACTCATGGAGGCTCTCAAACGAGGATGGTTAGAGTGGATTTTTAAAAACGAAAATCAAGCAGACAACCCGGACTGTGAAGATGAACGCACGATTGGTATCAACGTGATGACAGCCGATATTCCAGGAGTGGGTCGTGTTTCACTGCGGGACCACGCAGGTCAAAAGCAGTTCCACAAAACCCACGGCCTCTTCTTCTCTCCATCCAACTCGTTCTTCATTTTGCTAGTGAGTCTAGTAAGAGGAAAGGAGCGACAACGGTGCAGTGATGAGGATTTGCGAGATGAGCTTCAGTACTGGCTCTCATTTCTCAGATCCAGTTTGGATGGAGAGTTTATACCCACAGTGTTGATAATGGCCAGTCGAGGAGATTATTATCGTGATGGTCAGTGTGTGTTACAGCACGTGGTCGACTACATTCGTGAGCTGTTCAAAGGCAAGATCTACATCATTCAAGAGTGTTTGGCTATCGACTGTAGGAAGTGTTCGTCTTCTGAAATGAGAAAACTGAAGAGAGTGTTGCGTGGTGTGAAGCAGCAGATACAGCAAGTGATCATAAGACTAATTTTATTAGACTTCATAAATTTGTTAGCTAATTTAGATATCTATGTTACAGTCTGCTCCTCTGTATCCTCGTCTTTGTCAGCCAGTTGTGTCTAAGTTGCTTCCTTCTCTTCGTAAGAAACAAGAAGATCCATTCATGGAGACGACAACACTCATGGAGAAGATTGAGCAGGAAGCATGTCAAGGCCAAGAGAAGGAGGTTGTAAAGAAAGTAGTTGGTTTTCTGGATCATTCAGGAGAGGTGAGATTACTAGCAGCTCTTTAGTCACTGCATGTGTGTGTGTGTGTGTGTGTGTGTGTGTGTGTGTGTGTGTGTGTGTGTGTGTGTGTGTGTGTGTGTGTGGATGTAGCATAGCATCCTTCTAAGTGTGTCGGCTCTGAGGCATTTAACCCTCTCCAGTTTACCATCTGGCTTCTGTGATATCTTCAAATGCTATCATCACGATAAACCATCTCAGATCGACAGGAGTGCCACACCCAACACTTGGGAGTGAGCCTACGGCAACATGTTGTTTTTTGGAGAACAACTGTCGTGCTACTCCCACATTATAAAGTGCTCTGATTGCTTGTAATGTTGAAGTACTCATTTTCATAACCTGGTATCTATTTCTGTTCATCGTTGATGGAGACGAGGCCATGTGCACGGAGTACAATAGTGGAAATGTCTCACGGCATGGACGAAAGAAGTTGATCTGCAGCGTGGAAAGTAGAACGATGGTCTATGGTTTGTGCGAGCGATCTGTATTGCTGGGTAGCCTCGAAGTTCTAGGCTGTTGCCCCAAAAGAAATGGGCGACGGTCTGGAACTTTAAAGCTACTTCCGGGCTAGCAAGATGCATCAGTTTGACATCTTTTGCTGTATAGAGAAGTGAAAGATTCAGGACACTGTACAGTAGATTACTTGATTTCAAACTGTTAGATGAACTGACTAGAGATTTGTGGGTTTTTTGCTGTTTATGCCATCATCTTTTGAGATGGGATGGTTTCTGTTTTTTTCTGGTGTGTGTGTGTTTGTCCGTCTGTCTCTTTCTGTCTGTCTGTTTGTTTGTTTCTGTTTGCTTGTTATTTTTGTTGTGTGCATGTGTATCGGTGTTACTGTTGTGATGTGTGTTTAGATTGCTGTTGTTGGTGATGTGGCTGCTCTCAATCCTGCTTGTCTACATCAATATGCCATCGGTCCTATTGTTGCTTCTAAGAATTTCAAGTGGCATGTCAAGTCAGAGAGAAATGATGGCACAGTCACAAAAGAAGAAGCGAAAACGTCAATCGATCATTACTTGAGAGATCACAAGATTGCTGTTCAACTCAACACAGATAAAGTTCTCGCTATCAACAAATCTCTTGGTATCTGCTTCAAAGTGGAAGGCAGAGACGACACGTACATGTTTCCAGCTCTCTTGCCTCCTAAGGATCTGTCTGTCACGTGGAAGAAAGATGAGAGTAAGAAAGTGTATGTCGGTCGACGTCAAGTGTGCAGAAGTCAGACGACCATCTTCAGTCCATCTACATTCTGCATGTTCCAATCTAAAGTTTGCATTACTTTGGATCAAAAGGCAAGGCTATGGAGGGATGGACTGATCTTATCACAATGCAGTACAGTTCATAATCTCATTGAGTGTTTGGTGGCCATGATAGATCCTGTTCGTTCTGTTGACTTTGTGTGTCGTGGAGGCAAACAAACAGAAGCAGAATGTGTTTCAGTGCTTGACACTGTCATGTCTCTTTGGAGAGATATGTTAGACAGCTACAGTCCAGGCACTGAATATCAGACTGAATATCTGAGCAGAAAGCATTTGGAGGAACACAAAGAACTGAAACAAGTCATTACCTACTCTCAGAAGGAGATCGACGAAGCAAAAGCAAAGGAAGAAGGAGCACATGCTGCTGTCAAACAAGTAGTTGGTGATGAGCTGATGGTAGAAAGTCTTGGTGACCTGCTGGTTGTTCAACCCATCAGTCAATCAGCTCCAGTTTCATCCAGTGCAGTTTCTAATGCTGTTATTGGGTGTGGTTCATGTCAATGGTATTCATTTGGACTAAAACTAGACTTTAATTATGATCAGATTGAAGCTTTGTGTCATGACAAAGTGACTCCTGCTGATAAATTGTCTGCAATCATCCAAGTGAAGACCAAACAAGTTGGTGATGTGAAGAAGATGGATGATCTGCTGTTGGAGGCGTGTAGACATTTACCAGATCCAATTGATGGTGCAGTGAAGGAGAAGCTTGGAATTTATCATTAGTCGCGTGACTGTAGAAACTAGCTAAGCTTGATATATCTATAGACAGAATTTATTGACAAAATTACTGTTTTTCAGTGTCACACATTCTGTTTAGAATAGCAGCATATTTGGGCATGTAGTACCTAGTGATGATGGACCTAGCTAACGCACGTGTACTTAATTAATTAAGGATTATTGGCATAATTGCTGCAAACCATTTGTATTGCTTACAGAACAAATTAAATTTATACTGGCCATTGGCTTATACGGGCCATTTTATATCTTTCTTTTCAGATACGGGTTACAGTAAGGAGCAATACCCTGTATCACTACTACTGCACCTTTCTAAAATGTATACTGAAAACATTAAATTCAACAAAAATTGCCTTCAAGGTTCAAATGCGTTAGGTCTTGATGTCACATCCGTTGCAGCCGGATGTCTAGCGCGCATGTCCTACAGATCTTGCTTGTGGGCGTGTGTGCTGCGAGTTTGTAGTATGTCGATGAATTTCGCTCGATTTGGCAACGAGCTAAAGTCCGCGTACGAAGACGTCATCAGCGATTCGTCGGACACAAACTATCCATTTCATTGCAGATGGAGGCATCGAGTAATTGGGCGAAGAGTTTAGCGGCAGTAAAATACAATACGGTCTAGTATAGCTAGATATGCTTTCATATATGGCTGTCGCTTTGCCTGCATCGCATGCGTGCATGTTGGAGTTTACAAAATCTATATCTAAGCTCAAGGATATAGCTCTAAAAGTAGTTGATTGGGGGATGTGTTTTGGTTTTTCAGTCATGCAGCTGAAAACCAGCCGGTTCAGTTAGACAATGGGATGTTTGTTGGTCTTGCAAATTTACAGCATCTGTACGTGTAGAGACTTTCAAATAACATGCATAGTTAATTCTGGTGTGTGTGTGTGTGTGTGTGTGTGTGTGTGTGTGTGTGTGTGTGTGTGTGTGCGCGCGCGCGCGAGCGCATTTTTTGATCTGGTGTGTTATGTTGGCTATTGTAGGCCAAAGCCGAGGTTGCTGCTGCAGAGGAAGCCGCTCGACAGGCACAAGAAGCAGCCGAGCAAGCACTAGCTGAACAGAGAGTAAGTCGAGATATGCATACATTTACCAGCCACAGCTTTGTATATCATATCACCTCAAAATGCCACAATGTTTACCCTTATGTGTTTGAAAGACCTTTATCTTGTGTATAAGGCCATCCTTCATCCAGTGCCACACTAGCATATGATTTCAGTGTTTTGTATTGCTTGTCTGTGTGTGCGCTCGGCATTTATCTGCACTGTATTCGGATCTCGTTTGTCTGTTGTTGACACGTCAAGCATAAAGATTTGAAATCCTTTCAAATTGTTTCTGTTTACAAATTTGGTTGTTGGACCCGTTTTCGTTGTGTATTGAGCATGTGTAGGGTATACCAGGTATGTAATGTCTCACATGTGTAGGGGGGGCATTTATTCAAGGGTAATGGTCTTATGTGGCTTTTTGAAGGAAATACTTTGTATAACAGTGATGTTGATTTTTGTTGATTTTTTGAGTTAGTGAACTGTAAAATGTTGTTGGGTGTTGTGTTTGTGGTGTTGTTTGTTTATTGGGTTTGCCTGTCTTTTGTTATTTTGTTTCTGTTTGTTTGTTTGTCTGTCTGTTTGCCTGTCTGTCTGTCCGTCCATTTGTGTTTGTGTTTGTTTGTTTGCCTATCTGCTTGTCTGTCTGTCTGTCTGTTTGTCTGCCTCTGTGTGTGTGTTTGTGTCTGCCTGTCTGTCTGTCTGTCTGTCCGTCTCTCTGTCTGTCTGTCTGCCTGTCTGTCTGCCTGTTTGTCTGCCTGTGTGTGTGTGTGTGTCCGTGCTGTGTGTGTGTTTGTTTGTCTATCTGTCTGTCTGCTTGTCTGTCTGTGTGTCTGTCTGTTTGTGTGTCTGTCTGTATGTCTGTTTGTTTGTGTGTTAGTTTTCTTGCTTTGTTATTAATAGAAACTTGAGAAGCAACACGTTCAAGAGGAACCTAAGGCAAGATAAGGAAGCAAAGAAGCGAGACAGTGAAATCAAAGCGAGGGAGGTCTGTGTTATGGGTGGGATTGTGGAGTTTTTGTGCAGTCAGTGATTGCTTTGTTTGACAGGCAAGAGAGAGACAACTTTGTGGAGGGAGGGAAGCTGAACGTGCACGAGCAATTGAAGCACAGAAGTGGTGTGTGTGTGTGTGTGTGTGTGTGTGTGTGTGTGTGTGTGTGTGTGTGTGCGCGCGTGCATTTGTGTGCGTGCATGTGTGTGTGTGTGTGTGTGTGCGTGCATTTGTGTGCATGCATGTGTGTGTGTGTGCGTGCGTGCGCACGCATGCGCTCTACGTGTTGCTTATCTGTGACATTTCACGTGTCTAGAGCTCGTAAAAGGCAAGAATATTGTAGTCATGAAGAAGAAGACAGAGCACATTGCATTAGTTCTTTGTATGCTTCATCATCTTCAATACAGACATTTAGTAAACAGCAGGAATGTGACAGACAGGCAGGTTGCGCATGCAGGAGTGTGCATGAACACTGGCAAGTGTTGTGTGTTGCATCCGTTGGAGTTCCCCTTTAATATGGCGGAGAACTTGGAGACTGTATGATGTTACAATAGAACAAACATTAATTAAAAACCAGTTAAGCATATTTTTTGCTGGAATGTCAAGCCAGTTTGTTGGCATTTCAAAACTTGTAGTTTGGTTTTGTTGTAAGTTTACTTTGTTTTACTTTCCAACAAATCACTTGAGCCAAGCTGTGTCAAATTGTGTGAGCATAATTTGAGCAAAATTGTACAATTGGGTGAGCACTGTGGCGTAGCATAATGCAAGATAAAATGAGCATAATATGTGCAGGCCTAGCAGACAGACAGACAGGAAAGTGACATGTAGGCAAGTAGATTGAAAGTCAGATGTACAAATAGAAATTGCAAAGGCAAATTTGTCTTGTATTAGTCTACTGCAGTGTAATATATTGCTGGCATTTTAGAAAGCTCACAAAGAGCAGTTGGATGCTGAAACCGAGAGGAAGCAGCAGCAAGCACACGAGGAAAGACGAAGGTTTAATTAAGCAGCAGGTAAATCGCAAGTGTAACTATTTTATGATTTATTGGAAGTTACAATTGTGCCAATTAGTTTGTCTATTGGTGTCGTACACACACACACACACACACACACACACACACACACACACACACACACACACACACACACACACACACACACACACCACTATTGAGATCATCATGATCTGTTCATCTTCTTGTAGGGAAGTGCATTGGATAGTTTGCTCCAGTCATCACTATTCATGTGGCACTGGTCATTGCTATGAATTGATGTTCATGCATGTTGGTCAAGTGTCAGTTCTCAAATGAATGTAAGGTAGATGAGTCTGTCTTAAATACAAAGGTTGGTTGTCTCTTAATGTTTCTAGTTACACAAAGCGGCAGTTGAATTATTATTGTGATTGTTTCTCTCTAGCAAGTGAAGATGACGAGAGAGGACACGAGCAGTAGGTTGTGAGTCTAGTCCATCATGGAGTCGTGCAGTGGATCAAGAGAAGCAAGCAGTCAGCAGCCCAGCCGTCAGTTTGAATAGTGGCAGAGTTTGCAAACGAGCAGACAGACTAGATGTGTAAGTTAGAGGAGAGATGGAGTGATAGTGAGGCGTCTAGATGACGTGAGAGTATGAGAGTGTCCAGTTGTAGGAGGTACACTGTAGTGTTGAATTGAGTTTTGTTGAATACATTACTGTACTCACAAGTGCACGTGTCATCCTATGACCACTACAATCTCTAGCAAATAAGCAATCATGTCTGCGATCTCTACACGCCAAGTAGCTATCAAACGTCGTTATCAGGGCAGTACATATACATGTACATGCGCGAAGAGAAGCGGTTTTTTTGTGATGACGTGTCAACGCTTTTTAATTAATGCGGGAGCAATTTACGTGTCAACACTCAAGTTGTCAATTCTGTCACCAGCGACGGCCAATGAGATGTCAATAAGTCACGCCTACATATCATATCTTGCACGTGATCACAACGCAGGAGTTGTGTGAGCGGGCGGACACAAAATGTAGCGACGAAAGTGCTTTTAGCGGAGCGGGTCTAGAGGTGAGTGAGACGCGCAACTTTTCTTTCTGCCAACTCGTCGATGTATCCCGTCAGAAGATCTCGTTGAATTTCTCGTTTGTGCGAAAGAGCTTTGCCCTCCGCACAAGCACACAAGAAATTACTAAGACTGACAGTTTGATCTTGTATGGGAAGGTTAGGGAAAAGAGATGAGCGCGACGCACAATCACGGTTTCTCTTATTTGCTTGTAAACCCGTCTACTGGATTTGTGTGACGTGATGGAGGAGAAACGCGCCAAGACTTTCACGCCTCGACGTGTTCGTGATGTTAGCGCGCATTTGCAATATATTGCGGTTGTAGGGTGTATTGTAATAGACAGTAGACGGGTGTGGTGCGTGGTGCGAGGTGATAGATTAGAGCAAATGGATTGTTAGATTGTGATGTGAGTAAAGGGTTGATGTGGTTGTGTACTGATTGGATTGAGAGCACGTGTTGAGTGAATTGTCGTTTGTTAATGAAATTGGAAGGATTTATTGTTATTGATGTGTTACTGTGATGTTAGAATGAGTGAGAGAGACATCAGAACATTGAATAGCCAACTAGCGGTTGCTGTAAGGAAAAATGAAGGTGATGAGGTTGACAGATTGTTGAGTCTAGGAGCTTCACCGAATGCGTGTAATAGATTAGTATGTTATTGATTGAGTGACTCGTTTTATTGTTGTTTACTACAACTCACTCTGATATAGGGATGGCCTGTAGTTGTGACAGCTTGTGCTAGACGCTCCTATTCTGTATGTAAGCTGCTAGTGAAGAGAGGGGCAGATGTGAGCAAAACTGATATATTGGTAAGTGTTGAGAGTGAATGAATGAATGAAGAGAATGAGATTTAAATGATGTGATGAGATTTGTGATAGGATGGATATTACAGTAGAGACAAACAATT
Source organism: Corticium candelabrum (assembly GCF_963422355.1). Lineage (NCBI taxonomy): Eukaryota > Metazoa > Porifera > Homoscleromorpha > Homosclerophorida > Plakinidae > Corticium > Corticium candelabrum. The sequence goes on from NC_085085.1 coordinate 1,446,914, forward strand.
AAACACAATCATTGTCATTGCAGGCTAGGACTGCTCTAATGAGGGTAGCAATGAATGGTGATGATGAAATGGTCGACTTCCTTTTATTATTAAATGCTGATGCTGGACAGAAGGATGTGGTGAGTGTATGTGATGCAGTTTGATGTGGTGATGTGTGAGTATGAGAAGTTATGTTTTAAAATGAATGTATTAATAACGTAACTAGCAGAGTCCTTCAGCATTGTCCATGTAGTACAGATGTATGTATATAAAGGTGTAGTGTGTTTGCTTACTTGACCATAACCTCGAAAAGGGGCTCAATGAAACACATGCAGCCAACAGCCGATTAGACTGTTCTTCTAGCTGAGCAGATTGTTTTTCATCCAGGAAAGATGAGTAAGTATCTAGTTTTTAAGCAAGTTACTAAGTTTCCATATTAAGGTAATGTCCTTGAAGAGGTTGCACTTTCTTTTCCTTTCATACAATCATGCACTGCATACGTTTGTATTTTCCTATTTGCTGCAAACTGTCATCTTAAGGCAAACATTGTGATGCTTTGTGGAAAGAAGCGGCCTGCACACACTCAAATGGCAAGAAGCCAACAATGAAAGCCATGCAGCTAACAAATGATTGGACTGACACTGTTCTTCTTAAAAGGTTGAAATTGGTCTGTGTGCAGAGTCTATGCCGATCGAGTTAGTAGTTTTAGCACTTTCAGGGTTTAACACACACACACACACACACACACACACACACACACACACACACACACACACACACACACACACACACACACACACAAGAATGCCTTTTACCATACTGCCGTAGTGTAATCCAGGGTAACTCCGTGAAGAATTTGATATACACCCGTATATTGCTACGTATGAGTGTTGTAGCCGCTTGGTCTTACTACCGTATGGAGCAGTAGCCTTCTGCCAATCATCATGTGGGAGACCATCTCTGAAATCTCAATCGTTCTTGAGATAATTTGGGACTTTCATTGGCACTGCTAATCCTGTGGGTGGGGCAACTTCGTGAACAGAGTTTCGTTCTGGCAACTACGACTTACGAATGGTTATAACTATTGCTTGCTTGGGTACGTTTTTCTACTGCATTTATTGTGGTAGCAACAAATAAGGCATACCTATTAGATCTTTTGCTGTACTCTATGAAGTTGCTGTGCGGTGTAGGAGGCGTTTTTGTTGCTATTGCTTCGTCATTCTGGATGTCCATTCAAGTAGCGATCGACTTACTATGAAACTCGTAATTTTACGTCAAGTAGTCTACTAATAGTAGAAGAGATTCAAATCCTAAACTGGAGGTAACACGCTTCACACTCGAACAGGGTTAGATATTCATGGAGTTACCCCGGATGACCTTATATAAAATTGTGCTTGTGTTTGTTTAAGCTGAATTGACGAGCTCTGGAATACCACAGCGGCCGAGCCTTTCCCAGTAATTAACCAAGGCCACCTGACTACTATAAACAATCTCTTAGCTCACAGCAGCATTTCATCATTTATTGGTGAAGCGGCAACTCGACAACATTAAAGGAACTGTACCAGACGCTCTCACACCATCCAGATGTTGAAAGGGGAAGGGGCTGGCTAAGCGAGACTAACCTGGAGAGCCATACAGCTATTACACTTACACTTGCATTGATGGTTTGTGATTGGCTCAAAGTCAACGTCATTTCCATTCGCTTGACCAACACACACATCTCAACACAGTAGAGTACACATAGAAAGGGTCTCACTCCAATTATGGTGGCTTGATAATGTGGTTGTGCATGATATTTGATATTGGAAAGTGTTGATTGTGTGTCTGGTGGAGCAGGAGATGTAGATGAGTGTTTTACTAGCAGACATGGTGTTGTATTATGAGTAGTGATGGATAGTCTGCTGGCAGTTGTATTGCATTGATTGCTTGTTGGACAACACATTGCTAATATGCATTGTATATGGTCAGTATGGTAGGAGTGCAGTTGATTGGGCTATGAGAGCAGGTCACATGTCAACAGCTGGTCGTTTGGTGTTGGCAACTCAAAGGGTTGAAGATGTTACAGTTGAGGTGTGTGACAGTCAGTTGTGTTGAGAGAATGAAGTGAGTGTGTGGTGTGTGTAGCATCGTCTTCCTGTGTTGCATTGGGCATATGAGAACAAGAGAGATGATGTCATAAAAACAATTGTTAAGCTGGGAACAGAAATGAAGGATGACGTGAGAAAGAGAATTTGTGAATCATTTCTATGACATTTATTGTATTGTTGATGCAGTTTGGACGAACTTTACTTCACTATGCTGCTCAGTATGACAGTCGTGATGTGGTTGAGCTTCTCTTGGCCAACAAGGCAGATGCTGATGCTTCAGACAAGGTAGGTGTAGTGACAATCAAATATCAAATGTTAGGTAGGTGTAGCAACAATTAAGTTAAGTTGGATAAACTGATCAAGTATTTACTAAACTGTTTTGTCTGCTTAGAAATGAGGTAAAGCAATTTGTTTGTATTACAAAATATGCATATTATTTGCTGTCTTGGGTATTGTGCTATTTACCAACAATTGAGATTTAAATTGTTTTAAAGTCTTAAAATAGATGTATGGAAATGTCCATAAAATGTAAAGTGCATTTTGTGTAAGACTGCTGTGGGGCTGTCGTTTCAGCAGAGGCAGTTATTGTATAATTGTATTGGTCAAGACTATGAATTAGAAGCAACAAAGTTGAAGCACGTATCACTAAATCTTTTCTATTTTCAACACTCGACAACAAAAGCAGCCACTCTAAGAGCATTGTAAACCACACAGTTGTCAGGAACAGATGCAATGTAACTCACTAGCTTGTGTTGGCTGGGAGTGCATTGTGCTATTATTGTCAGGCATCAAGTGTGGTCTCAATATAGATGTGAGTGAGTACACAGTGACACAAGCATATGTGAGTATGACATCTACACGTGGCTTCTTGGGTGACTCTAGGAGGTTTGTTTCATGGTATTAAGGCTCAAAGCTCTTTCAGATAGGGACTTATTCAAGCATTAATGTTGTCAACAAGCAATTTGTCTGATTTGTCGTAATAACAACATGTTTACACAAGAGTCAGAAACTACAAACCTGTGGCATCTCTAGGCTAGTTTACGTTATATCTTAACCAGTTTCTTTGCCAATTCATGGCCAAAATCAATTGTAATGGAAAGTGGAATTTAGTGTAGCTGTAGTAGTACATATTTTTGTATTGTCTTCAAACATTTGACTTGACTATCTCATCTTATTTGTGTGTGTTATGTTGTCAGGATGGTAAGAGACCATACCAACTGACTGATGGTGAACTGAGAAGACAACTGAGGAAAGCAAGAGTGAGACGTTTATGTAGTGAGATATGGTGGTATGTGTAGAATGGATGGGTTGTATTGTCAGGATGAACAGAAGTATGCTGTTCTGTTTGCTGAGGGCACAGTGAGACCAGAAATCATCAAGTTGTGTTTCATCGGTTCAGAAGGAGCAGGAAAGACGACACTCATGGAGGCTCTCAAACGAGGATGGTTAGAGTGGATTTTTAAAAATGAAAATCAAGCAGACAACCCGGATTGTGAAGAGGAACGCACGATTGGTATCAACGTGATGACAGCTTATATTTCAGGAGTGGGTTGTGTTTCACTGCGGGACTATGCAGGTCAAAAGCAGTTCCATAAAACCCATGGCCTCTTCTTCTCTGCATCCAACTCGTTCTTCATCTTGCTAGTGAGTCTAGTGAGAGGAAAGGAGAGACGACGGTGCAGCGATGAGGAGTTGCGAGATGAGCTTCAGTACTGGCTCTCATTTCTCAGATCCAGTTTGGATGGAGAGTTTATACCCACAGTGTTGATAATGGCCAGTCGAGGAGATTATTATCGTGATGGTCAGCGTGTGTTACAGCATGTGGTCGACTACATTCGTGAGCTGTTCAAAGGCATGATCAACATCATTCAACATTGTTTGGTTCTCGACTGCAGGAAGTGTTCGTCCCCTGAAATGAGAAAACTCAAGAAATTTTTACGTGATATGAAGCAGCAACTTCAGCAAGTAATAACAAGCTAATTGAATATTCATTTGTTTGCTAATTTAGATATCTATGTTACAGTCTGCTTCTCTGTATCCTCGTCTTTGTCAGCCAGTCTTGTCCAAGTTGCTTCCTTCTCTTCGTAAGAAACAGAAAGATCCATTCATGGAGACGGCAACACTCGTGGAGAGGATTGAGCAAGAAGCATGTCCAGGACAAGAGAAGAATGTTGTAGAAAAGGTAGTTGGTTTTCTGGATGACTCAGGAGAGGTGAGATGACTAGCAGCTGTTTAGTCATTGCGTATGTGCATGCGCATGCGTGTGTGTGTGTCTGTGTGTCTGTGTGTGCCTGGATGTAGCATGGCAGCCTTCTAAGCATGTTGGCTCTGAGGTATTTTGACCCTCTCCAGCGTACCATCTGGGTTCTGCGATATCTCCAAATGCTATCATCACGATAAATCATCTCAGATTGACAGGAGTGCCACATGCAGCACTTGGAAGTGAGCCTACGGCAACATGTTTTTTTGCAGAGAACAACTGTCGCCCGGCCTACTCCTACATTGTAAAGTGCTTCGATTGGTTGTAACGTAGAAGTACTCATTTTCGTGTCCTTACGACTATTTTTGGTATCGCCGAATCAGATGGAGGCCATGTGCATGGAATACAATAGTGGAAATGACTGCGGGGCATGGACCAAAGAAGTTGGTCTCCATCGTGGAAAGAAGAACGATGGTTTATGGTGTGTGCAAGCGATTTGTACTGCCGTGTTAGCAAGAAGCAGCAGTTTGACATCTCTTGCTGTATAGAGAATTGAAAGATTCAGGACACTACATGACATTACCTATTTACAAACCGGTGATGAACTGAGTAGTGATTTGCTTTTTTCACTGTTTACACTATCATTATGGACTGGTTATGATTTAGGTTTGGTGTCTGTCTGTCTGTTTGTCTGTCTGTCTGTCTGAGGAAATGGTTCTCTTTGATTCTTCAAAGATGCAGCGCAAAAGTACTCCTCAAAAAGTTGTCGAGTTTCAGAAACAAAGAATGACATGGACAAGCTTTTGACTTTAATGTACAGATCCAAGTCCACTAATGTTTAAAGTATTTTGCTGTGAAGGGCTGGTTCATTATAGAAGTTTAGGATGTGTACAAGTAGAGGTCTGTTGCAATAAAATAAGCTGTCTGTCTGTCTGTCTGTCTGTCTGTTAATCACATATATTTGAACTTTTATCCTTTTATCTATGATACATTTTGCAATGCAAGGTACTATGTACTGTCCAACTACTAGTAGTGTTCATCAACTAAACTAAGCTAAAATTGAAACTCGTGTAAAAATAAGATGAGGACTACACTTAAAGCTACAGTGTACCAGCAAAGCCTCCAGTACCAGCTAGTGGCTGAAGTACTGGGTGGCAAAGAGGTCACATCTGTTGCCTTCAGACAGCGAAGATAGCTTTTAGAGATGACTCTAGCATTACACTTCTGGAGCTGAACAGAAAAGTGTTTGGACCAGAAGTCGATAAAGTCCGCAGTGTTCGGTCATCCCACTTTGTCCGATGACTTCTTTGATAATTTGCACAGTAGTTTCTACCCATTGATCCCAAGCTCCAAAATGCTCCATTACCAGTGGGGTTAAAGTGACAATTATGCCACCTGGTAATTGCTGTTTGCTGTATTTCTCTTTCTTTCTGTCTGCTCTCTTTCCTGCAGCGACACCACTAACACTAGCAGATGATGGAAAGATGTCACTACTCCATGGGTGGACGAGGGAGATAGCTAAGTCAACGTTGTTTCCAATGTCCGAGTCAAAAATATGATGTCCAGTCTGTTGTCTGTAGTTGTATAACGACTCCTTGGCTCCCTGCGGTGGTGGATATGCAGCCCACAAAATCAATCAGACCAGACGGACGAAATTGATTCATGAGACCATACCAGCTCGCCACCAGTCTTACAGGTCAGCAAATGGTATTCATTATCATCTATAAGAGCTCCACAATTTTAGGTCGTTGTTCAGCTGGAGAAGGCTATGGGCAAACCCAAACGAAGGAAGGACGCCAAGTGAAATTCGCAAGAATTGAATGCGAACACTTTTGATGTAGGGATAGCGTTAAGCCAAGCCCCAGTGCCCTTACCTGTTGTTGAGCTCAGGTGGGCTGCATGCCTGGTAGGGGGCATTTTCGAGAAGATACTGAGCGTTGGAAGAAGCAGTGACAGAAGATAGCCTTTGTTGAACTCTCCCATCACATGGCAGGTAGTCAGAGATATGTTTTTCTGGAGGGATAGACCTTGCTATGACCTCACTGTTTGGAGAGGTTGAAGAGCTCAAGAGGCTGTCGGTGATAGATCGTAAAACAGGGAATCAAAATGGCAGCTCTGTAAAAGTTTTGGCCCATGATGCAACAAAAGCTGGTTGTCTCACTGACAGCAAAGGAATCATTTCGAAAGTGCCCATTGTGATGGGTAAAGAGTCTTGATGCCAAATCCTGTCATAACCTAGAGGTAAGAAAAGGTTTTCTTTGTCCTAGAGTCATGGATCATAGAAGCATGAACTAGCAAATCAGGATGGACTGTCCGGGCCAAATGGTTAAGGTTGGGGATGCAACAGCATCATAATAACAGTGTTGCACTCTGAACATCATCCAATTTGATAAGCTGATTGCACAGTGAGAGCTTTGACTAGGCTATGGTGGCACAAGAGGACGTAATGAATGACATCGGATCAGTTGGAGGACCAAGGAAGAGTGCACCCTCACAAGACACGGGAATTCCATCAAATCCTTCAACAGCAGTCGAGGACAATGGAGAAAAATATCTCGCACTTTTTGTCTGCTATGACCAGATTGATGGCTGAGAAGGTCTCCTTCAAGTCATGAAACACAGCCAAAATAGATTTCCCTCCCCCCCCCCCCCCAGCAAGAATACATCATTGAGGTAGGCCAGTACGCGTACTTGAGAGTGAGATTTCTGAATTTTAGTTAAGACTGGATGAATGGCCGTGGCAAAAAGAATAGGACCCAGAAGGTCTCCTTGATGAACTCCCTCCTCAGATGGAATTATTACCGTAGAGGAACCCCGCATGAAGACAAGGGAGCTGGGTTTGCCATACATTTGAATCACATGGTTGTACAAGTCAGGAAAGGTAAGAGAAAATTGTTCCATGATCTGGTCTCTGCTGACAGAATTGAACGCATTCTTAACATCCGACTTCAAAACTATCCAGTTGGGATTAGATTCCAAAGTGAGACTTATATGATGCGCTATCAACTCTGTACCACATTTTGTAGACACACCATGCTGAATGGGAGAGAAAACTTCAGTAAACTCTTCCTTTATTGTGAACAAATAGTCCTGGCTGTAAGTCAGCGAATAGAATCCTCGATGAAAAGAGGGTGGCAGCCACATCAGGCAATATTCTCTTAGCAAAAGCCAAACAGCAGAGAAAAGACCATTCGCAGTATTCTTATTTTCCAGTAGGATTTTAAAATGCTTGAAACGCCTAGGACCAGCACCAGATCCACGTGAAGCTTGCCTGATTGAATCGAAAAGTAACAACCTAGACAAGGTGATCGACTCACAACTAACATTGGGTGGAGGGGGAATGAAGCGCTGAAGATCTGGGAGGGTGTTTGGAGATCAACTTCCTTGCGGTATCATCAGTGGACGGAGCCAGACTGTTACCAGTTAGAATTCTAGACGCACGTGACAACTCTCTGCATCTCACTAGCCTCAGAGCAGGCTTTTTCCTGCATTATCCCCAGTAGTGGGTGACTTCCCGGGAAGAGAGGCTCGCAGGCAAATATGGTCAGGCAAATAAGGTCCGACCAATTCCAGCTGAGAAACTGGTGGTAAGCAGTCTTCACATCAAGTAAACCATGTTTTCCTCTTCTCGCCAGAGGAGTGAGGAGCATGCGAGGCAGTAGAAACATGAGTTTCCATGCTAACTCATCAGAGAGATCATCATGAATCTTTCCAAGCACTACGACACAGCAATCTTGGAAACATACTTTGACAGTAGGATGGATAGTTTGGACAACTCTGGGAGGCAGAGTGTCTTCTACTGTAAGATTCCGGATGTACTTCCACGCAGTAGTTTTCAGGTCCAGATTCGTGTTCTGAGAAAGTGCAGAGTCCAGGAATGTCGTTGATGAAACGTGTGTGGGTGCAGTACCAGTGGAAGAAGCTTGAGAAGAGACGTTGACTTCCATATTCCCGCAGTAAGGTTGAAAGAAACACGCTCCCTCTGTTCTTGATTAGACCGTTGATGCCGAGATCTGCATTGAGGCAAATGTTGACCCAGTTTCAAAAACCAGTTTTTGCAGAAAGAACATTGATGAAGACACAAGCTAGCGATGAAACAGCCGGAAGGATATTGGGATCCTGAACTTGCCGAATATGGCAAAGAATGCGTTGAGCGGTCCTAGACACTTTGCAGGACTGATACGGACAAGATTCAGAACGAGGCATTGAGCGACAGAGGGAAAAACAGCAAAAGGAGCAGACCCAAAATGTGAATCTCACGCGGTCATCATCAGGGGTTTATCTGTCTGTCTCTCCTGTCTCTCTGTTTGTCTCTTTTGTCTTTCTATCTTTTGTCTGTTTGTTTCTGTTTGTCTGTTGTTTTGTTGTTGTGTGCATGTACATTTATGTTATTCTTGTGATGTGAGTTTAGATTGCTGTTGTTGGTGATGTGGCTGCTCTCAATCCTGCTTGTCTACATCAATATGCCATCGGTCCTATCGTTGCTTCTAAGGATTTCAAGTGGCATGTCAAGTCAAAGAGAAATGATGGCACAGTAACAAGAGAAGAAGCAAAAACGGCAATCAATCATTTCTTGAGAGATCACAAGATTGCTGTTCAACTCAACACAGATAAAGTTCTCATTATCAACAAATCTCTTGGTATCTGCTTCAAAGTGGAAGGCAGAGACGACACGTACATGTTTCCAGCTCTCTTGCCTCCTAAGGATCTGTCTGTCATGTGGAAGAAAGATGAGAGTAAGAAAGTGTACGTCGGTCGACGTCAAGTGTGCAGAAGTGAGACGACCATCTTCAGTCCATCTACATTCTGCATGTTTCAATCTAAAGTTTGCTCAACATTAGATCCAGAAGCAAGGCTGTGGAGGGATGGACTGATTCTATCACAAGGCAATACAGTTCATAATCTCATTGAGTGTTTGGTGGCCATGATAGATCCTGTTCGTTCTGTGGACTATGTGTGTCGTGGAGGCAATCAAACAGAAGCAGAATGTGTTTCACTGCTGGACACTGTCATGTCTCTTTGGAGAGATATGTTAGACAGGTATAGTCCGGGCACTGAATATCAGACTGAATATCTGAGCAGAAAGCATTTAGAGGAACATAAAGAACTGAAACGAGTTGCTTTCTACTCTGAGGAGAAAATCAAGGAAGCAAAGGCAAAGGAAGAAGGAGCACATGCTGCTGTCAAACAAGTAGTTGGTGATGAGCTGATGGTAGAAAGTCTCAGCGACCTGCTGGTTGTTCAACCCATCAGTCAATCAGCTCCAGTTTCATCCAGTGCAGTTTCTAATGCTGTTATTGGGTGTGGTTCATGTCAATGGTATTCATTTGGACTAAAACTAGACTTTAATCATGATCAGATTGAAGCTTTGTGTCATGACAAAGTGACTCCTGCTGATAAATTGTCTGCAATCATCCAAGTAAAGACCAAACAAGTGGGTGATGTGAAGAAGATGGATGATCTGCTGTTAGAGGCGTGTAGACATTTACCAGATCCAATTGATGGTACAGTGAAGGAGAAGCTTGGAATTTATCATTAATCACGTGACTGTAGAAACTAAGATTTATATATTCATCTACAATCATGATATTTGACATGTAGTAGTGATGATGGGTCTAACAGAATACATGCAGATGTAGATAACATGCTATTTTAATCATGCACTAGGGTTACAGTAAATTTAATTGGTTACAATGCTGCCACATCCGTTTCAGCCAGAAGTTTAGCGCGTGTAGTCATAATAGGTGAACTTCCATTTGGCAACGCGCTTGATTAAGTCTGCGAGATCTGTTGCGCATGCGTCGGTCGAATGTGCCTGTTGGTCATTTGTGCGTTCGTCTTCAGGACGCTGTTCGGTTATGATAAAGAGACGAACGACCTAAAAGTGATTGAGACTGGAGGTCAGTTTTTATGCATGTAAACCTCGCAGGCAATCGAAAAACTGTCTACGCATGCGCAGTGGATAATATATTGATTACAGATTAGATTATTATGTACTATACGTTAAAATTTAGTCTAAAATTAAAAACTTATGTAATAATTTATAATTGATATTAATTAGTATGTAACCCCTATGGTATTATTCTTGAATGTTTGGTAACACCAGTAGCAATGTTTCTGCTGTAGACATGCAAGTATGGGCGTGGTTTAATTAATTTGTATGAACTTTATATCCATTTTATTGCAGATGGGGCATGGAGGAATTGGGTGAAGAGTTTAGTGGCAGTAAAATACAATACGGATGGTGCAAAGTGACCGATCCGAACACCAACCTTCTGAAGCTTGTTCCTAGCAACTGAGTGAGTTTTCTAAGATCAAAATTGAAGAACACGTCCACAAGAGGCATTTGTATTATATTGATATCAATGAATAGTTGCTACCTTTTAGTCGTTTGTTAACTGTTTGTGTATTTACGTAATCGGTTTTTCTGTATAGTTTGGGGAGGCGACACCAACATCACGGAAAGGCGTCTGTCAACATCATGTCAACGATATTTCCGGATTTCCAATGGTTTGTGTGTTACATGCATATTTATTGCATGTTGTTGTGTGATTATTTTGTTCTCTCAGGGTGCTCACGTGACCGTCAATGCTCGTCACGAAGGCGACGTGGAGGAGAAGGTTGTATTGGAGAAAGTGTCGAAATTGTCTAGAGCTCGTTATGGCTTCCACAAGGAAAAGGCCAGACCAGTGGAACCATCCGGTCCAGTGGTATGTATGCTGTATTTGTACTAAACAGGATGGGCTGTGGGTTGTGGTAGTTTGCAATACATTTTAAGAAGTCAAGTATATTAATTAATGTAATAAATATATAATAATTTATTTTATTAATAATTTTGATAATTTATATAATATGTAAATGTATTAATTAATTAATTTTGTTATCTGTAGTTTGTCTCTGTTAAATGCTTGGCTTTTAGTTAAAATGTCAATGTGCAATGTGTATTGTACTGTTTGTTTGCAATCAATTAGTGATTTGTGTGTTGCTTACAAAGCCAACGTACGAGCTGATATTGATGCAAACAAACGAGACAAGTTTTGGTCTGACCAAGAGGTTGAGTTGCTTTTTAGTGTAGTTTTGTCTCTGTCTGTCTGTCTGTCTGTCTGTCTGTCTGTCTGTCTGTTTGTCTGTGTGTAATTTTCTTGCTTTGTTAATAGAAACTTGAGAAGCAGAGCGTTCAAGAGGAACGTAAGGTAACTTGAGGAAGCAAAGAAACGAGGCAGTGAAATCAAAGAGAGAGAGGTCTGTGTGATGGGTGGGATTGTGGTGTGTTGTGCAGTCAGTGATTGCTTGGTTTGACAGGCAAGAGAGAGACGACTTCGTGGAAAGAGGGAAACTGAATGTGCACGAGCAATTGATGCACAGAAGTGAGTTGTGTGTGTGTGTGTGTGTGTGTGTGTGTGTGTGTGTGTGTGTGTGTGTGTGTGTGTGTGTGTGTGTGTGTGTGTGTGTGTGGTGTGTGTGTGTGTGTGTGTGTGTGTGTGTGTGTGTGACGTGTTTTAGTTAACACGGCTAGGAGCTGACCTAGCAGTTGCACTCTGTGTGGTTTTTGTAACCAGGGTGTAGTTGTGATTTCCCCCTTCAGCCTTGCAATCTGAAGCAGTGTGTACAGTTTTATTGCACAAAGAGAGAGATGACGAAGGAGGTGTATAAGTCATGTAGCTTCGTATATCTTGGAAGCTGCATAACAACAGATTGCAAAATTAGAGAGGAAATTTCCAGTCGAATTGGTAAAGCAGCCAAGGCTTCCGGGTGTTTACAAAATTCAATCTTTTTCAATAACCAGTTGTCTATTGATACAAAGTGGTCAGTGTATAGAGCGGTGGTCCTGCCCATTTTGTTGTATGGGTCAGAGACTTGGACAGTCAAATCTGATAACCTGAGACACCTACAGACTTTTCACAATCAGTGTGTTCGCTCCATCATGGGAATTACCAAATATCAGCAATGGCAAGATAAGATTCCATCCCAGGAATTAGCAAAAGACTTTGGCATGGAAGAATTAATATCAGATGTTTTAACAAACCATCGGCTCCGTTGGCTTGGTCATGTCACCCGAATGGATGATAAACGACTCCCTAAACAGATGCTGTTTGGGGAGTTAGCTTCAAAACGACCTTGTCATGGTGCAAAGAAAAGATGGCGAGATGCAGTTTCCTGTGACATGAACCTCCGTTGTATACCAGAAAAAGATTGGTATACACTATCACAGGAAAGAACTATATGGAAATCTCAAATAAACAGAGACAGAACAAGTAGTTCAACATCTGGAGAAGAACGTCCATCAACTGAGAAGTACTACCAGTTTCATTGTCAGTGTAGAAGATCTTTTTTGGAGGAAAGGAGACCTCACAAGACATTCTCGTTTTGCAAGCACATCAGTAGCTCGTCATAAGTTTTTAAAGTTTTATTCTACCTCCTTTGTCATTTTGTCCGTAGAGACACTGTTATCATCTATTGAGGATAGACAGCTCAAAGGTCAAAGGTGTGTGTGTGTGTGAGTGTGTGTGTGTGTGTGTGTGTGTGTGTGTCAGTGTGTGTGTGTGTGTCTGTGTCTGTGTGTGTGTGTGTGTGTGTGTGTGTGTGTGTGTGTGTGTGTGTGTGTGTCTGTGTGTGTGTGTGTGTGTGTGTGTGTGTGTGTGTGTGTGTGTGTCTGTGTGTGTGTCTGTGTCTGTGTGTCTGTGTCTGTGTGTGTCTGTGTCTGTGTGTCTGTGTGTGTGTCTGTGTGTGTGTCAGTTTGTGTGTGTCTGTGTGTGTGTGTGTGTGTGTGTGTGTGTGTGTGTGTGTGTCTGTGTGTCTGTGTGTGTCTCTCTGTGTGTGTGTGTGTGTGTGTGTGTGTGTGTGTGTGTGTGTGTGTGTGTGTGTGTCTGTGTGTCTGTGTGTCTGTGTGTCTGTGTGTCTGTGTGTGTGTGTCTGTGTGTGTGTGTCTGTGTGTGTGTGTGTGTGTGTGTCAGTGTGTCAGTGTGTCAGTGTAATACAGACATTTGGTAAACAGCAGGAATGTGACAGACAGGTGGGTTGCATATGCAGGAGTGTGCAAGTGTTTTGTGATGTATCTGTGATGGAAATGTTATGTGACAACACGGCTTTGTGTTGTTGTTGTAGTTGTTTTGTATGTATTGTGTGGTGATTGGTGATTGTGGCATTAACAACATGTGGAGATAGAGACAAGCAGAAAGTCTGATGGGCAGATAATTGCATAGGCAGAAGGGCAGAGAGACAGACAGACAAAGAAATAGACGCACAAAGATAAAAAGATGGACAAACAAACAGACAGACAGACAGAGACAGGAAGACAAACAGATGAAAGACAGGCAGACAGGTAGACAGACAGACAGACAGACAGACAGACAGACAGACAAAGTGTATTGTTGCTCATCTGACATAGCCACACACATTGATAAGGTCATCTAGTGAGAACGATTCCTCCAGATAAATTCCAACATCCAGCAAATATACACGATCTACAGACACACTCAACATTCAGCAAGTTTCTATATCTAGATGACATCACTGCTAGGTCATGAGCACAAGCTATACTTCCTATCAGGCATGGTGGTTTTTGGCTCACTTCTATTCAAAACCTCTCACCAATTGCATTTGTTGCCAGTTGGGTTCAATATTTGCACGTATTACCAAGTTGGTTTTCAGGGTTAAGGCGACTGGTAGACACAGTGCTTAGTCAAGCAATCTCACTGAATGCCCAAATAGACACTATCAGTTACAAGTTGCAAAAGTCACCGAATCCAGACCAGACACTGACAGATCTACTACCTGACACTGAAAACTTACAACATTGACTGTCAGGAAACTGGACAGAGCACAAGTGTTGCACATGATTGAGAACTCGTCAATGAAAGATGCTGCTTGTTTGAAGTCTCGTCAAGGAAAAGGTTCAGGAGTCTGGCTGGACTGCATTCCTAGTTCACAGAAGCTTGCACTTTCTCTGATTTGTTCTGTTTGGCAGCTTTGTTAGGCTGGGTCTCCCAATGCCACTGCCTCCTTCAGTTGATACATGTGAATGTGGGAAACCACTGGATGATGAAGGTGAAGGAGTGGACCAGTTTTGACCATAATTCTATCAGCTTGGTCAGACTGTCTACATCATGTCCATCTCAACCATATCATAGAGCCGAGACATACGTATAGCAGCTGCCAAGCCAGACCTGATATCATGATTCAAAATGCATTTGAATTCAATGTTGAGCTGGATGTATCCATAGCTCACCCTGACATCATTCTAAATGCATAATAACTAAAAATCAACAGCATAGGTTTCAAATCTTACTGGTGATGGCAACTGGCAATGACATTGCAGAGAAGCAATGAAAGTGATATCAAAGGAAAGTAGACAGGATGACATGCTTGAGAGACTCATTAGGTGATTTATACAGAAGTCAATTGTACAGTAGATAAGTTAGCACTGGAGAGAAGGACTTAGTGGTCATATAATTTTGAACTGAAGAGACAGTGTAGTTTACAGCCAGACAGAGACAGACAGACAGACAGACAGACGGACAGGAAAGTGACATCTAGGCAAGTAGATTGAAAGTCAGATGCAAAATAGAAATTGCGTCTTGTGTTGGTCTACTGCAGTGTAATATATTGCTGGCATTTCAGAAAGCTCGCATGGAGCAGTTGGATGCTGAAACTGAGAGGAAGAAGCGGCAAGCACACGAGGAAAGATGAAGGTTTTAAGCAGCAGGTAAATCGCAAGTGTAACTAGTTTATGATTTATTGGAAGTTACGATTGTGATGCAGGTTTGTGCCAATTAGTAATCTATTTGTGTCGTACACACACACACACACACACACACACACACACACACACACACACACACACACACACACACACACACACACACACACACACACACACACACACACACACACACACACACACACACACACACACACACACACACACACACACAGTGGAGTGAGTGGTCGACACAACCAAGCTCATTTATGGCTCTGTTTGTGTTTCCGAAGACCAATGCATGCTGAGCGTCCACAAACATCGCAAGTGAAGTTGCCAGTCGTAGAGAATACTGCAGTCTTCTGCTTCTGCCTTTTTTGTTGGAGTACTTTCAAACTTTGGTCTTCAAAATGTTCTAAGGACTATTTGCAATAAGCATCAACTTTAGTCTTTCATTTTCTCTTTTCTTTCGACCGCAAAATTGAATGCTCGCTGACCGCAGTAAGCCAGCAAGGTTTAGACACTGCAGTGGCCAGTGGTACGAGATTGGGTTGACCATATTGGGACTCAACAGTGATGAGATCGAAAGACAAACACATAATAAACCATATCCTACTGGCGAATTGCTTGCTCTCATTGAAGCACGAAGGAGAAAAGGTGGAGGAAGCAAGACGGCAGAGGACTTGTTGAGGATGTGTTATGAGATATCTACACCAGTATGTGAAGAAATGAAAGTTGAATTTAAGAGGTAAACTCATATGTGAATGCTAATAGATGGTTAATAGATGGTTTGACATTGACAAGATGTGTTGTCATTATTTAGCAAAACGTCCTCATCCTAGCAGAGTATCTACAGGAGGCTATGTGAGAGGCTAAGATGGTCTTTTATGTCTGATCTCTAGAAACAATTTATTGTATTGATTCAATCATTCTATTGAACACTTTAGAGTATTATTACACATTTTGTCAATTGTATGAGATTGATCAGTTGAACGATTGTTTGTCTCCCCTCAGCAAATTGTAACAAGTAGATAATACACGTGGTTATGCTCAAGTTGTATCAACTTACCATCAGGACAGACTGACAAATGAATGATAATTCGAGTTCATACTTTCTGTTGTCTTAATTTTGTAATGACACATCACTCTATACTTTGTAAGGAACAACCAAAACTATCAACTCATCGATACCTAACACAGCAAGTAGGTCATTGTGGCGCGTGCGTGTGCCACATCCGTTTCAGCCGGAAGTCTAGCGCGCGCACTGTGCTGAATTACTTGTGGGCGTGTGTGCTGTGAGCGAGTAGTATGTCGGTGAATTTCGCTCGATTTGGCAATGAGTTAAAGTCCGCGTACGAAGACGTCATCAGCGATTCGTCGGACACAAACTGGTGAGAGATCTGTTGCGCATGCGTCGGTCGAATGTGTTTTTTCGTCATTTCCACGTTCGTCTTCAGGGCGCTGTTCGGTTATGACAAACAGACGAACGACCTAAAAGTGATCGAGACTGGAGGTCAGTTTTTATGCATGTAACCTAGCAGGGAATCGAGTTGACAGGAAAACTGTACGCATGCGCAGTTGATACTCTTTTTGGATTATTACGTATGCGTTAAAATTTAGTCTAAAATTAAGAAACGATTGCACATGTATTAAAATTTATAAATTGATATTAATTAGTATGTAACCCTTATGGTATTATTCTTGAATGTTTGGTAACACCAGTAGCAATGTTTCTGCTGTAGACATGCAAGTATGGGCGTGGTTTAATTAATATGTATGAACGTTATATCCATTTTGTTGCAGATGGGGGCATCGAGGAATTGGGCGAAGAGTTTAGCGGCAGTAAAATACAATACGGATGGTGCAAAGTGACCGATCCAAACACCAACCTGCCAAAGCTTGTTCTTATCAACTGGGTGAGTTTTCTAAGATCAAAACTGAAAAACACGTCCACAAGAGGCATTTGTATTATATTGATATCAATGAATAGTTGCTACTTTTTAGTTGTTTGTTGACTGGTTGTGTACCGTAAAACCAGAAAATCGTGCATACATAATATTGTGCGATTTTGTCCCAACTCACTCCTTCAACTCTACTGTGCCGTTTTAAATTGTGTGATTGGCAGCCGTGTACACTAATGGCGTTGCAGTTCCACTTTGTACAAATCACGGAACTTGCGGACTGTTGACTCAGGCACGTTTCAGCGCAGTTGCCTAGTGAAGTGTCTGACTGCTGCAGCAGGCCCGTGGTGGGCTGTATACTTTCCAATAGCTGCCCTCACTTTCTCACTGTACGTGTGCTGGCTTGTCGTCTTTCTTCATAGCTAGTAGGTCGTTATCTTCATCTCCAATGGCATCATTGGTGGCCTCTTTCTCTGCATAAAACTGAACAGGGACAAATATGCCCTTGTCTTTGGCGTTATACGCTGAAAGAAATGGCGGATCGTCATGGAAGAAACGGATGCTGTTCGGTACCAGGTGCTAAAGAATTATGCATGTACAATAGGTTTATGTTGTGCGAATGCAGTTTGTGCGATGTCAGTTCGACCACACAAAATGCACGATATAATGTACCGCACGATTTTCTGATTTCACGGTATTTATGTAATTGGTTTCTATATAGTTTGGGGAGGCGGCACCGACATCACGGAAAGGCGTCTGTCAACGTCATGTCAACGATATTGCCGGATTTCTAAGGGTTTGTGTTACATGCATATTTATTGCATGTTGTTGTGTGATTGTTTTGTTCTTTCAGGGTGCTCACGTGACCATCAATGCTCGTCACGAAGGTGACGTGGAGGAGAAGGTTGTATTGGAGAAAGTGTCGAAATCATCTGGAGCTCGTTATGGCTTCCACAAGGAAAAGGCCAGACCAGTGGAACCATCCGGTCCAGTGGTATGTATGCTGTATTTGTACTAAACAGGATGGGCTGTGGGTTGTGGTAGTTTGCAATACATTTTAAAGGGAACTCACACGCAAAACAAGATGTTCTTGAAAAACAGCCTTACCTTCCAGAAGTTTACTGATACCTTAGTCGCTAGCCAAAGCAACTCTGTAAAGGAGAAATTCATTTTGAATGCTCCAGATGAAGAAGGTGTGAGGCTCGTTGCTGGTGGGAGACCCTGACTGTTGAATTGGAAAAATCTCGAATTTAAATATCAAATTGTCTAATTGGAGACAACACTTGAACATTCACTAGTGATGAGAGAAAAGCACTAGAGGCATTTGTTATGACTTCACATGCGTGTAGGTCGGGCACTTTTATTAAACACGATATCAACTTCCACTTTGATGTGTTCTACTGAACTTTACGACTTACTAACTGATCTGAAAGATTCCTGACTTTGATTTGAGATATCTAGGGTTCATTAGTACACTGATGACTTGTAAAGTTTGTCGTAAACGTGTCAGAAACGGAGAAAGAAGTCTAATGATGAAAGAAGAAGATCATGACAGATGACAAGTGTTCTAGTTTCCTATCTGTTCCAGTTTCCTACTTCACATCAAAGCGGAAGTTGATGTCGTGTTTCCTTGAAGTTTCAGACCTACGCGCAAGACAAGTCCTAACGAATGTCTCCGGCATTTTCCTCTCATCATTACAAAGCTGCACCTACCTGACAGTGAATGTGAATGTTCAAGTGTTATCTCCAATCAGGCGATTTGATATAGAAGGTCGTGTTGCGCTAATCAAGATTTTTCCAATACAAAAGTTGAAAACAATTAGGGTCTCCCATCAGTGATTTCATATCTTGCACGCACTCGTCGTCTGAGAGCATTCAAAATGTGATTTCTCCTTTATGGAGTCGCTTTGGCTTGGCTGGCGACTAAAGTACCATTGAACTTCTTGAATGCAAGACTGTTTTCAAGAGCAACTTGTTTTTGCTTGCGAGTTCTTCTTTAAAAGTCAAATATATTGATTAATGTACTAAATATATAATAATTTATTTTATTAATAATTTTGATAATTTATATAATATGTAAATAGCTTAATTAATTTTGTGATCTGTAATTAGTGATTTGTCTGTTGCTTGCAGGGTTCGGTTTACAAGAAAGCCGACGTACGAGCTGATATTGATGCAAACAAACGAGACCAGTTTTGGTCTGACCAAGAGGTTGAGTTGGTTTTTGGTGTGTGTGGGTATGTGTGCACGTGTGTATATGTTTGTATGTCAGTCTGTCTGTCAGTCTGCCTGTCTATCTGTCTGTCCATCCATCTGTCTGTCAATACATATATTTCTTATACAAGACATTATTACAGTCTACGCTAAGAATCAGCAAGTTCTAAGAGAACTAGGACCCAAGAAGTCCCTAAGTACGACTAAGAGTCAAACAGTTGACAATAAGCTAACAGAGTTACTAATGGCACCAACTGAGTCACCACTATACTGGACTCTGCTCATCTTCTGCAGTAACACTCTTGCATTGCACTGCTGCATCGCAATTGAGAATCTCATCGTCCAGTAGTTCTTGAACTCGTCCTGTCTGCACTCAGTTGTTCATGTTGCTATTGATGAGAGCTGGTTGAGATATTTTTGGGCCTCTTGCCCCCATCAACCAAAGTGCTCCATCACCAGAGCAATGAAATTCAGTGTAGTTCCACAAGGACGTGCCTTTTTGGCATATTTGTCATTTTTTAGCATTTCTTTTGAGTTGCTGCTGTCCCATCTGCTAGGGCTGCCTTTGGAAGAGCGTCAAGTGCCCATGGATGTGCCAAAGAGATGTCTAACTCCACTTCTTTGCCGGAGTCAGGATCCACTACATAGATGTATATGTCAGGTCTGCTGTCACAATCCAGAAAACGGTGTTTTGGTTCAA
Organism: Corticium candelabrum; assembly: GCF_963422355.1. Taxonomy (NCBI): domain Eukaryota; kingdom Metazoa; phylum Porifera; class Homoscleromorpha; order Homosclerophorida; family Plakinidae; genus Corticium; species Corticium candelabrum. The sequence continues at coordinate 1,466,694 of NC_085085.1, forward strand.
CCTTGTGTACAACACGCAGCTGGCTGAGGCACTCAGACCATGTTTGAACTATTGTGTTGTGAGTCCAGACAGGCCCTTCGCCATACTTACATGTGATGAGGTGGTACCCATCCTCATCAAGGGCTTCCCGCAGTCACATTTGACCATCCATTTGGCAATTGGCATGTGGATACCCAGCCTCATGTAAGCCGCCAACTGAATTGTTTCAGTTCTAGTGCGAACTTACATGAACTAGGTATGTCATGTAGCCAAGCTCTTGAACTTTTCCTTTGGAGGGATCTGAGACGAGCTGCTTCTCTGACACTAGCGGTAGTGTCTATTCTTGATTGAATTTCTGACTTGACTGACTGACTTGTTAACTTCTGCTGTACTTTATTGGTAGACAGAATGCTTGACAGAGTGAATTGTCATGACAATGCCGGCTGCAAAGAGTAGCCAACAGTGCCCATATCTGACGCTGATGAGTCAGTATATCTATTAGAGTATTAGTTTCAGGGAACCGTTTCGGTAACCACACTATAGATCGAGCCTATGATGACACATAGGCAAAGTGCATAATTGATTGTAAAGAGGTCATCCCAAAACCTCCGTATTTGATGGGCAGTACAACCTGATTTCATTGGCTTGATGTTATACTGTTACAGCATAGCAGACTGCAGAAAGTTTTCTTAGTCAAGCCATCGTGTATTGAAGCTGCATGAGATAAACTGTTTGGTCGTATTGATCGAGCTAAATGGTCAAGACGTCCCACATGACAGTGTCTTAGTAGAAGCATGGAACTCTGCAGATTGGTAAAACCAATCAGTTTGTCACACAGATCTTTCCCCCTCTCTGCCATTTGTAAGGTTGCATCAGCCACAGACTTATCTGATCCAATTGGTATGCCTAGAACTTCTATTTCTTCAGATGAAACAGGAATGTGGACAAACCAATGGTGAGGGAGTGTAAATTTCACATTTGTGTTCAGCTACTTGTAAAGCAATTGACTTGAACGACGATCTGAATTCTTCCAGAAATGACAACACCGATGTTGGTTCTCCTACTGCCAATACATAATCGAGATATGCAAGCAGTGTGATGGCAGGATATTTCTCTTGTAGTTTAGATAGCAACGGATAAATGCGAGCGGAGAAGAGGACTGGGCCTAAAGGGTCTCCTTGATGCACTACTTCTTCTGATAAAACAACAGTATGTTGTTCTTGCAAGTAGACCAAAGGACTTGATGATGAATACATTTGAGTCACATGGGAGAACAAGTCAGGACAGTTGTGAGACATTTCTTCGAACAGATGAGATCGTTTGATTGAGTTGAATGCGTTTTTCACGTCTGTCTTGAGTAAAATTCAAGTTGGATTCTCCTTCAAAAGAAGTTGTATGTGATGAATCACAAGTTCACACCCTCCTTCTGTTGCAACACCATGTTGTAGTGGTGAAAAGTACCCAGCAAATGATTGCTTCTTTTGTGAACAGATAGCTCTTTAGCTGTTGGTGTTCTAAGAGTCTCTCCTATTGCAATAGGTCTCACATCATTGTTTGTCTTTGCTAATGCAATCAGGCGTGCACCAGACATAACAAGTCTCAAGATTTCTGGTGGTAGTTAACCTTTGGCAATGACATAACAGACTAGGTAATATAATAGATCAGCTGTCACTCTGGGTTGTCCAAAAGAGTTTGAAGTGTTCATACCTCCATCCTGATGGACCTGTGCCTGACCCTTGAGGAGACTTTAGAATTGCATCAAAAAAGACGATGTTTCTGGAGCTCAATGGAGTCGTTGTCGTTAGTGAAATTGATTGCAAAATCTTTCCTTCTTAAAGGGTGTTCTTCAACCAATTTTGGACAGTTTCAGCTGAATCTGGGGCTAATACGGATCTTATAAGCACTCTTGCTGCCCGTGATAACTCTCCACACCTGACCAGTCGTAGAGCAGCTTTCAGAGCATGATCAGCAGAGGCCGATGTCCTTTTTTGATGTTTTCCAGTAAAATTGATAAGATTGGATCATTCAAACTTGAGAAATTTGCTGTAGATAATCCTTGCTTTCTTGATTTCAGAGGAACCTCCCTTCCTTGGTGACAATAGCATCCTAGGCAACAAAAACAGAAGCTTCCAAGCAGAGACATCTGATGGGTTTGTAGCTATTCTCTGAAGAACAAGGGAACAGCAATCTTGAAAGCTGGCCTTCAGTCCTGGTATGATAGATTGCATAGTTCTAGGAGGGATTAATGCAATTATTTGTTCCAATGTGGTATTGTCAATGAAGTCTCAAGCCCTGTCTGCAATTGAATTAATATCCTTTAATCCTTTCCCAATAAATACATCAGCCTGTGATGCAGTTGTGTGATCAGCTGGATATATGCAGACGCTATTGAAGAAGCCATAGATGGTGTCAAATTCTTCACCTGGCTTTGAGCCCCCTGTGAAGCAGTGTGTTTGTGAAGATGAACTGGCTGTTTGTTGTTGACCCAACAGGAGCCTCCGAGACTTGCATTGAGAAGTGTGCTGTCCCAATTTGAGCAACCACAGGTGACAAAACGGGCAGGACATGAGCCCGAGACGATTGACAAACTCGACTGGGAACCTCATCGCCTATGTCTGGCTGCCTGTGTTTGTCTGTCTGTTTGTCTGTCTGTCTGCCTGTTTGTGTCTGTCTGTCTGTGTCTGTCTGTCTGTCTGTCTGTCTATCTGTTTGTGTCTGTCGGTCTGTGTCTGTCTGTCTGTTTGTCTGCCTGTCTGTCTGTCTGTCTGTCTGTTTGTTTGTCTGTCTGTCTGTAGTTTTTTGCTTTGTTAATAGAAACTTGAGAAAAAGCGTGTTCAAGAGGAACGTAAGGTAAAGATTGAGGAAGCAAAGAAGCGAGACAGTGAAATCAAAGAGAGGGAGGTCTGTGCGATGGGTGGGATTGTGGTGTTTTTTATGCAGTCAGTGATTGCTTGGTTTGGTAGGCAAGAGAGAGACAACTTCGTGGAGAGAGGGAAGCTGAACGTGCACGAGCAATTGATGCACAGAAGTGGGTTGTGTGTGTGTGTGTGTGTGTGTGTGTGAGAGAGAGAGAGAGAGAGAGAGTGTGTGTGTGAGAGAGAGAGAGTGTGTGTGTGTGTGTGTGTGTGTGTGTGTGTGTGTGTGTGTGTGTGTGTGTGTGTGTGTGTGTGTGTGTGCTCTACGTGTTGCTTATCTGTGACATTTCACATGTCTAGAGCTCGTGAAAGGGAAGACTATCGTAGACGTGAAGAAGAAGACAGAGCACATTACGTTAGTTTTTGTATGCTTCATCATATTTACTACAGACATTTAGTAAACAGCAGGAATGTCACAGACAGGCAGGTTGCGTATGCAGGAGTGTGCATATGTGATGGAAACGTTATGTGACATTACGGATTTGTGTTGTTGTTTTTTGTATGTATTGTGTGGTGATTGAGCAGACAGACAGACAGACAGACAGACAGGAAAGTGACATGTAGGCAAGTAGATTGAAAGTCTGATGCACAAATAGAAATTGCAAGGGCAAATTCGTCTTGTATTGGTCTACTGCAGTGTAATATATTGCTGGCATTTTAGAAAGCTCGCATGGAGCAGTTGGATGCTGAAACTGAGAGGGAGAAGCGGCAAGCACACGAGGAAAGACGAAGGTTTAAGCAGCAGGTAAATCGCAATTGTAGCTAGTTTATGATTTATTAGAAGTACGATTGTGCCAATTAGTTGTCTATTTGTGCGTGTCTGTCTGTCTGTCTGTCTGTCTGTCTGTCTGTCTGTCTGTCTGTCTGTCTGTTCGTCTGTCTGTACAGATCCAAGTCCACTAATGTTTTAAAGTATTTCGCTGTGAAGGACTGGTTCATTATAGAAGTTTAGGATGTGTACAAGTAGAGGATCTTTAACAATAAAATAATCTGTCTGTCTGTCTGTCTGTCTGTCTGTCTGGGTCTGTCTGTCTGTCTGTCTGTCTGTCTATTTGAAAATGACTAGTAACAATAGTACAAAGGGCTAACTACCAATCAGACACTAGGATTGAATGAACAACTTCATTTAATGGTGAACATTTCCTCCAATTGCAAGGCACAGCGATGGGCACGAGAATGGTACCATTATATGTCATCCTCCCCATGGATAAGCTTGAGAGACGGTTGCTATCAATGCAGAAATTAACACCTACAGTCTGGTGGCGTTACATAGATAACATTTTTATGATCTGGCCTCATGGAGGAGAAAAATTAAAGGAATTTATTGAGAACCGTAATGAGTACCATCCAACCATCAAATTCACGTCTAATTCATCTACTGAGAGAGCAGTGTTCTTACACAATTGTGTCCCTTGTAAATGGTCACATTAGGACTGACCTTCATGCGAAAGCAACAGACAACACCAATATCTAAAATCATCCAGCTGCCACACAAGAAACCAAAAAAAGGAGCATTGCTTACAGCCAAGCAATACGTCTGCGGCGAATCTGCTCGGACAATACCACATTCCCGTCAACAACTTTTGAGCTACTAAAACGTCTTATAAAGAGATGGTACAACAAGCATGAACAGATAGCCAGAGCCAACATCAAGTCTAGAAGCGATCGCCTACGTCCTACGCGTGAAGGTACTACCAAAGACAGCATCAGAACACCCTTAGTAGTAACATACCACTCCTCCTTGAACTGGTTGGGTCAACACGTCAAGAAATACCACCACATTCTACAACTGTCCAACAACCTCAAACAACAAGAACATCCAATACTAGCCTACAGAAGACCAAAAAATTTACGAGATCTCCTAGTCCAAACAGACCTACTTCCTCAGAAATCACTACCACCAGGAAACCATCCATGTCAGTAACCAAGATGCAGGACCTGCCCAATACTTATCACCACCAACATCTTCCACAGCAATGCCAATGGACATCAATATACTTTCAAACAACATGTCCCCTGTGCAATGCACAACATCATATATCTGATTCAATGCAACAAATGTGGCAAACAGTATGTTGGAGAGAGAGACCAACGATTAAACCAACAAACGAACAGTCATAGATCTGACATCAACACAAGGAAGACCGAAGGCAAGCCTGTTGCTCGCCACTTTAGTTCCATCGATCACTCGGTGTATGACATGAGAGTCATGGTAATAGACAGAAGTGGTCATCACGCAGTGCTACCAGTAAATTAAGAGAGGGAAAGTGGATTTCTATACTAAACACTTGTTGGCCTCTTGGCATGAATCTAAAAACAGATAGTCTATATTGATGTAATCCTAGTGTCTGATTGGTAGTTAGCCCTTTGTACATTTGTCTAACTTCTTACTTACTGGCCTATTTTAGCTACAACTGCGGTGGAAGACGTGACTGTTGGTACTTCCCACCACTGTACCCCAGATGTCTATCTGTCTGTCATCATATATGTTCAAACACAAGACTATATTACATTTCAGCAAAATAGTATGTCTGTCTGTCTGTCTGTCTGTTTTTCTGGCTTTCTGTCTATCAATACATATATTTTTCATATTTTAATTAGGATACAATAGCAAATGCTAACTACGTTTGTCCTATGACAATAAAAGCAAGAGAACAACTAACAACTAAATACAATATATATATATATATATATATATATATCTGTCTATCTGTTTGTCTGTCTGTCTGTCTGTCTGTTTGTCTGTCTTTCTGTTTGTCTGTCTTTCTGTTTGTCTGTCTGTTTGTCTGTGTTGCTATCATCAATATATTTATCAAATTCTGCTAACTAACTTGTATGGTTTTTGTCTTAGGAACGTGAGACAATTGGTGCTGCAGTGAGGCACACAAAGGAAACTGTCGCTGAGCGAGAAGCCGCTACTCGTCAGGCGGAGGAAGAAGCCGCAGACGCTCAGCGTGCAGTAGAAGAAGCAAGACGTGCAGTGGAAGAGGCAAGGGCCATGCGAGATGCAGAGGCACAAGCAGAGGTAAGAAAATAAGACAACAAAATTACATAATCTATCGTATTATTTTAGATACAGAAGGGCATGCATTGATAAGTGAGGGTTAGAATAATGTGTGAACAAGACGTCTTGTACTTCATCGAGCTTGCCCTTTACCTGGTAGCCTTGGACACCTAGACCGTAACACGTTTGTGGGTGTGCAGTCAGGAAGATGTTAGTCTCTCGTAGCCACACCCTTCCCACCTACATCCTTCCGGCGAGAAAGGGTCTGGGGAAATGCTTTGTAATAGGTTTGTTCTGTGGCTGTCATTATCTCACCGAATTCCGGTGGGGTAAAGAGGTGTTTAAACGGTCTTTGGTGGGCTATCAATATTCGTAATGAACATGACAACACGCGTGTAGCAGACGTCATATCGTGACGTCGTAGTTGTTTTAGCGTTGAGACTTGCAGTTTGCACTCTCCGTTTGTGTGAGCAACGTACGAGCATTCGTAGCGATTAGTGAGGTGTGAGCACAGTTGGAATGAGCAATTAGGCTGCATCACTATAGGGGTCAATTAGTGAGGGGTGATTTAGTGAGGGGAGAATCAGTGAGGGTAGGCGGATTAGTGAGGGGAGGATGGATCAGTGAGGGGGAAGGTGGATCAGTGAGGGGCCGGGTGGATCAATGAGGGGGTGGAGATTTGTTGAGGTGCATATCGCTGAGGGGTGTATTGCTCAGGGTGTGGGTGGATCGTCGAGGGGTATATCACTGAGAGGCGAGTTGCTGAGGGGTGAAATTTACGGATGGACGAAATTTACTGAGGGTTGAATTTACAGATACTTACGGCATGTTTGCTTTATATGTGTTGCATAACATAACAATGTCTAACAGCCACTATCTTAGTATACCATTTTTATATGTCAAGATTAGTTGTTATCAATAGTTTGTTAGTTATCGTTGCATATGTCACATTAGGTATGGTGCGTGTGTGTGTGTGCGTGTGTGTGTGTGTGTGTGTGTGTGTGTGTGTGTGTGTGTGTGTGTGTGTGTGTGTGTGTGTACATACACATTGTTGATCTGGTGTGTTATGTTGGCTATTGTAGGCAGAAGCCGAGGCCGCTGCTGCAGAGGAAGCCGCTCGACAGGCACAAGAAGCAGCCGAGCAAGCACTAGCTGAACAGAGAGTAAGCCAAGATATACATACATTTACCAGCCACATCTTTGTATATCATATCACCTCAAAATGCCACGATGTTTACCCTTATGTATTTGAAAGACCTTCAGCTTGTGTATAAGGCCATCCTTTATCCAGTGCCACACTAGCATATGATTTCAGCGTTTTGTATTGCTTGTCTGTGTGCGCATTCAACATACAGTACATCTGCATTGTATTTGGATCTCGTTTGTCTGTTGTTGGCACGTCAAGTAAAGACTTTGAAATCCTTTCAAATTGTTTCTGTTTACAAATTTGGTTTGTTGGACACGTTTTCGTTGTGTATCGAGCATTTGTAGGGTATACCAGGTATGTGATGTCTCACGTGTGTAAGGGGACGTTTATTCAAGGGTAATGGTCTTTTGTGGCTTTTTAGAGGAAATACTTTGTATAGCAGTGATGTTGATTTTTGTTGATTTTTGGTAAACTTCACTTAGTGAACTGTAAAATGCTGTTGGATGTTACGTCTGTGGTGTTGTTTGTGTATTGGGTTTGTCTGTCTTTTTGGCTTTGTGTGTCTATTTGTCTCTGTTTGTCTATCTGTCTGTTTGTTTGTCTGTCTGTCTGTCTGTCTTTTTGTCTGCCTCTGTGGTTGTTTATTTGTTTATCTCTTTGTCTGTCTGTCTGTCTGTCTGTCTGTCTGTTTCTGTGTGTGTCTGTCTGTCTGTGTCTGTCTGCCTGTCTATCTGTTTGTCTCTTGGTCTGTATGTCTACTTGCTTGTTTGCTTCACTTCCCTTTATCTGTTTATTTGTTTGTCTGTGCATTTGTCTATTAATCAGTTTCTCTGACTGGTGGGCTGTACACTAACCTAACATCATCAATAATTCTATTTTATTCATCGTACCTTCTTTTTCTTTCCAACTTACAATTTAGGAAGCCGAAGAAGCTGCTCGAATTGAAGCCGAAGAAGCCGAACGAATTGAAGCCGAAGAAATCGCTCAACGTGAAGCCGAAGAAGCCGCCAATCAAGAGAACGTGGGTTACGCAGAAGTTGAAGAATCTGCCGCTGATGAAGACATGTATGGAAACGCGGCAGTAGAAGAACACCAAGCTCAATCCCAGGCTGACGATGCCATGTATGGCAATCTGGAGACGACTGGCGTAGCTCCGGCTCAAGAGCAAGCCGTTGACGTTAGTACCATTGTGTGGTAGGTCGTCATTGCTGTGAAGTGATGGTCTGTGTGACGTCTGTGTAGGAGCACAAATCGCTGCAAGCGGTTGCTGTATATGACTACCAGGCCGGTGAGTCTGTTGTTTGTCACCGTTTGTTTATGTTTGCAGCATGTGTTGCTAATGGTGGTGCTACTCATTAATATTAATATTAATATGACGTCACTAAATTAGTATGACGTATTATTACGTTACTACATTAGTATGACGTCATAAACAGACGATAAGAGCAACATATAGCAAATCATTTAACTTAATTAATTAATTGGCTATTGCACCTCACAAAGTATCTAGAGCTCACCGAAGAGAAACGTTGTCAAGGTACTATTGTAACTAGCTATGCTAATCAGACATTAACTGTTTGGGATATCAGTCTGTTTCTGTACAGTTTGATCGCACCTGTGGTGTCCACATCCTATTGGTGGGTCTCACGGTTTTGGAGTCCGATGTCACTTTTTGTGTCATTGCCATGGAAATGATGATTCCTGTATACGCCTAGTTTATGTCTGTAAACATCAAATTGGACATTGTTAATTTATTAGCTCTAACAAATTAATAATTTATTTATTTTTATTTAATGACTCTAACAGATGTATAGAGACGACAGTAATGCAGTATGAATGTGTGAGGATGGGTGCTGTATGGGGATGGGTGTTTGTCTGTTGTCTTTATTTGATGGTTTATTTATGTTGCTGTTTATTTGTTTGTTTGTCTGTTTGTCTGTCTGTTTGTCTGTCTGTTTGTCTGTCTATGTGTTTGTCCATCTGTTTGTTTGGTTGTCTGTCTGTTTGTTTGTTTGCCTGTCTGTTTGTCTGTCCATATGTGTATTGAATAAGTCAATGCTATTACAGGCTATATTATCTGTCTGTCTGTCTGTCTGTCTGTCTGTTTGTCTGTTTGTCTGCCTATGTGTTTGTTTGTCTGTTTGTTTGTCTGTCTGTCTGTCTGTCTATCTATCTGTCTGTCTGTTTGTGTATCTGTTTATTTGCTTGTCTGTCTGCTTTTTGGCAAATATCTTGACTTGAGCATACACTTTAACATATACAGAACATGCAGACAAAAGCTTCAGCACCAAGTTCGTTTCATGTATACAAAGCCACTGATCAGTCACAACATATAGCAGATTGCTGCAAGGGTTGCCCAGTTGTCGAGTGATGAAGAGACAAAAATACCTAATTAAATTAATTAATTAATTGATATTAATTATTGTTATTTTCTACCAAGTTGCCTACCTGTTTGCTCATGTTTGTATGTGTGCGGTCTGTTTACAGCAAACAAACAATATTAATTAATTAATTAATTATAATATATTATTTACACTAATTAAATTAAACCAGCAGCAATCTGTGTATATCAGTTAATCTTCAGTTTGTTTGCTTTGTATCCACTCATCTGTGTCTACTGTTCTTACTCATAGCCGATGACAGTGAAATTTCGTTCGACCCTGGTGACCTAATCACGGACATAGATCAGGTGGACGAGGGCTGGTGGACTGGCCGAGCTCCTGACAACTCGTACGGAATGTTTCCTGCCAACTACGTCGAGCTCTGTTGAGACAAACTATTGTGACATGCTTTTGTAGTGATGACGATGAGGGTGTAGTGTGTAGTTTGTAGGTCTGACTGTCTGTTGTGTTCTCTGCAGTTTCGCTATTGAAAGTGCGGCAATGGATTGTGTCTGATGATTGAGCAAATTTGGAATCGAAATTAACGTGTGTGGACTGCACGGAGGGTAAATATTTGTTGCATGTACCACCACACTTGCAGGCAAAGGCAGCAGGCACTTGACTCATGATGCAATAAGCATGCGAGCAACGTGTTGCATATTGGTTGAGATTTCAAGAGGTCTCAATGATCATGAGCAGCAGCAAGTCTAAAGAGCAAATTTGGTATTTAGCCTTGATCTCCTAGATCCCTGTCGCGCCACAGGGTCTGGAAGGTCGAGGTTACACGTGAGTTAGATAGATAGATAGATAGATAGATAGATAGATAGATAGATAGATAGATAGATAGATAGATGTTTCCTTTATCCAGAGAAAACCTTCTGTATAGCCCCGATCTTCCAGGTACCCTGCATTGAATGTGTTACGAAAAACTAAACTATAAAAAACACTACGAAAGAATACTAAACAATAATGAAAAAGTTGAGTAAATAATTTACAAAGTCTCTGTTTAAACAAACGAAAATAGTCTCCTGTCATTGATCTCAAAGATGCTGGGAGAGAATTCCATAGCTGTTGGGATCTATGACTGGGAGATCGTTTCAGAGCTTTTGTTCGAGGTCTGCTGACATAAAGTTTCATATTAGACAACCTTGTGCTATAGCCTGTGTCAGATTGTCTAAACAAAGACTGGAATTCCGTTGATGACAGTGTTAATTAATTACCAGTTACATGGTGTAAGTTGAGTTGAACACGGTCCTGGGCTGTAGCCACGTTGTAACGGATATGTGGGCTCAGTTGGACTGCCGTCTGATTGGCAGGTCTGATGAATTCCGGTAAAACGGAACAACATAAATTGTGACGCTCCTGCAGTCTGAATCAGTTGAGATTGCACGCTTTTTGATGATCATGGGCAGCAGCACCTCTGAAGAGAAACGTTGCCTGGTGTATCCAACGTGTTGGGTGTTGGTCTTGCTCACAGTTTCGCTAGTTGTCAATGTTGTGTTGGCTGCTGTTGGTTATGTATGGATTAGAGGGTTGCGGAACGACTATGTTGTTATGCAAAATGATATGACGGATATGCAAAGGCATCTGTCAGCTGCAAGTGAGATGAATCATCAGATAAATGACATGTTGTCTGCAAATGCAGCAGATAGAGAGAAGAGGTCAGGATTGTCTTCCACTTCGTCATCTCGATTAGCAGTCGATGTTGGGTCAGTGTTTGTATCGACAATCAAAAGCATGTGCAAACCAGAGGGAGCCGTTTGCATTCCGGGAGCAAAAGGAGAAGCTGGACAATCGGGAAGAGATGGAATTGGATTGCCAGGAAGGGATGGGAGGCCCGGCAGAGATGGAGAACCTGGTGACGATGGTTTGCCAGGTAGAGACGGTTTGCCTGGTGCTACTGGCAGAGATGGTTCTGTGGGTTTACGTGGTCCACCTGGTAAGCCTGGAGCTAAGGGAATGGGATTACCTGGAAAGCAAGGTCCAATAGGGATACCTGGTGGGAAGGGAGAGAGAGGAGGTAGAGGGGAGAAGGGAGTGAAAGGAGACATTGGAGGGCAAGGGATACAAGGGGTTAAAGGAATTCAGGGAGACAAGGGGGAGCGAGGGGAAAGGGGTGAACGAGGACATACTGGTTATAAGGGAGAAAGAGGTGAAAAGGGAACAACTGGAGAGAAACAAATGAAAGGAGAGAAAGGAGAGAAAGGAGAGAAGAGACCACTGGAATTAAAATTACCGAGTCAATGTTATAAGACTAACTATTTTGTCCTCAATGAAACTTGGAGAAAAGCTTCAACACCTTATAAGAATCACGGTTATCACTGCGATCATGAAGATCGTAATGGATTTAAACCAGGATGGCATGTATTTGATGCTAGTATTGGCACACAAATACCTGACAAATGTGTACCACAAGAACGTTGTGGAACAGCCGCAACAGGATGGCTGAAAGGATCTCACCCAACTATTGTTGGACAGACCAGGAATGAGACCGTTTGTTTTAACTGGAGAAGGAACTGCTGTAAATGGAATGTGACTGTTAGTATCACTAATTGTGGGTAATTTTATTAATACAAACTTCCTAAAATACCATATGCCTGTTCCTTAGCTTACTGCAGCAATGGCTGACATGACATCAGTAGTTTGATGTTAGTTGTATATGTTACTGCATAATATTTTGTAATTTCATTTGTTGGTTCTTTACAGCTGCTGATGTTTATAAAAATTAAATTTTAATAAAAATGCTTATAAGGCTCAAGGGTTGAGTCGGTTTCAAATGAATGTACAGAAATGCATGGTCACAGTGCAGGTCATGTTTGTGTACATGCAGCCATGGGAGATGCATGGGCACAAGCAGATGTGAGAACAATTAAGCGATAATTATGCAAGTGCAGATACACCTAAACAGTGACAGTGAGATGGTTGGAAAAGACAGACGTACGAACAGACAGCTAGGCAGAGAGACAGACATGGAATATCAGACAAGCAGACAGATGGATATGTACAGTACAACTGGAATGATGGTAAACAGACAGACAGACAGACAGACAGACAGACAGACAGAAATGTAACGTAGAGTTTGTGTTTCAATAAATGAAATTGACAGACAGACAGACAGACAGGAGAGAACAACAATGTACAATCAAATAAAATTCCTGGTGTGTCTTTTCTGACACTGCACCTCTTGTGTTCGAGCATTTTGGTCAATGAAAGAAAAGGCACCAAATACATCCCTATATTCTTATCTACACAAGCATGTGAAATTTTGGAATTGTGAAAACCTATTTACTACTCTTGACTTTGGCATGTCAGAAGCATATTGTGAACAACTGCTGTTTTGCCACAACTCCACTATAAAAGAGAAGACAGAAAGCTTAAAATGCAAGTTGTCTGCATGTTGATGACATACATACCTACCGTAACTAAAAATCAGTTTTACTTTTGTTTTAATTAATTAATTTAATAAACGTTTGTAAACATACTTTCAAGTCAGTATGGGCCACCTAGAGGCATACAAGGTTATTCCAACAACATACCTATATTTTAGCCATCTAGACCGATTTTGTCGGTGAGACTATACATGGTGCAGTTGACACTTTGCCAGATGACGAAGTTAGAAGGCGAAGGTGCCCTAATTAATTAATTATAGAGCCCAATAACATATTATAATATATAATACTGGATTTGCTAGCCAGATTCATTTTTCTGCAAAAGAATGAAATCATTGACAAATAATCTAAATGTGAGTAAAAAGATTTGATAAACGAAAAATAAAATTGAAATTTTAAAATTAGAATGGTCGGAAGGGTCACGGATGGTAGAGACCTGTTTCTGAGGAAGCTTGTTCATGACCACACTCATTAAAAATAATAATGGGTGCTCATTGCATTCCCACCTGTGCGAGCGAGCACGTACTATACAGCTGCAGAGTGAAATTTCAAAACAACGTCTAGAATACGTTGTTCTAGACGCGTAAACTACTGTTTCTTTAATTCGCTTATGGGGTGGGTAACTAGGAGTGGCGCGTAACGCACAGTAAACGCGCATGCTTAATTAACAGTAAGTGAGCAATGTTTCCATGGCGATGTTAGCAGTTGTTAACTTTCATTTCATTAGCTAATTATTATTATTAGCTAAGAACAGCATTAAGTGTCACAAAACAGTTATTACAACAATTAACTCAGACGCTATATAAGTTAAAACGTTGCTTACGCCTAATTCAATCTTGTTGCCATAGCAATAATCAGAGTGACGTCACATAACGAGAAGTATCAATTGTTTACATCCATGAGGAAAACAAACAATTATTCAAAATAATCAATTTGTAACAGCTGTCCCCTGGGTGTAGGGGTGGTGAAACGCAGTCACATAAGCGAGCATAGTTTCCATAGAAACATCTCTAGTGATGACGTCACATAACGAAGACTATTGTATGTTTACTTTCTTCAAAACTAGCAAAGAACGATTCGAATTTATCAATTCCTAAACGATTCCCCCGGGGGTAGGGGTGGTGGTGCACGGACGGGCGCACGAACGAACGTACGCACGGACGGACACTCAGAGTACCTCTTTGACGCATTAGAGAAAACTCGCTCGTTTCGTTCGCTCGCAAAATATTTGTTACATGTACATGTACAGTACAGTACCACAACACTTAGCTTGCAGGCAAAGGCAGCAGGCACGTGACTCTGATGCAATAAGCATGCGAGCAACGTGTTGCGCATAGGTTAAGATTTCAATAGGTCTCAATGATCATGAGCAGCAGCAAGTCTAGAGAGCAAAATTTGGTGTTTAGCCTCGATCTCCCAGACCCCTGTCGCGCCACACGGGTCTGGAAGGTCGAGGCTACCCGTGAGTGTTAATTAATTAATTACCAGTTACACGGCATAAGTTGAGTAGAACACGGTCTCGGGCTGTAGCCGCGTTGTAACGGATATGTGGGCTCATTTGGACTGCCGTCTGATTGGCAGGTCTGATGAATTCCGGTAAAACGGAACAACATAAATTGTGACTCTCCTGCAGTCTGAATCAGTTGAGATTGCACGCTTTTTGATGATCATGGGCAGCAGCACGTCTGAAGAGAAACGTTGCCTGGTGTATCCAACGTGTTGGGTGTTGGTCTTGCTAACAGCTTCGCTAGTTGTCAATGTTGTGTTGGCTGCTGTTGGTTATGTAGTGATTAGAGAGCTGCAGAACGACTATGTTGTTATGCAAAATGATATGACAGATATGCAAAGGCATCTGTCAGCTGCAAGTGAGATGAATCATCAGATAATTGGCATGTTGTCTGCAAATGCAGCAGATAGAGAGAAGAGGTCAGGATTGTCTTCCACTTCGTCATCTCGATTAGCAGTCGATGTTGGGTCAGTGTTTGTATTGGCAATCAAAAGCATGTGCAAACCAGAGGGAGCTGTTTGCATTCCGGGAGCAAAAGGAGAAGCTGGACAATCAGGAAGAGATGGAATTGGATTGCCAGGAAGGGATGGGAAGCCTGGCAGAGATGGAGAACCTGGTGACGACGGTTTGCCGGGTAGAGACGGTTTGCCTGGTGCTACTGGCAGAGATGGTTCTGTGGGTTTACGTGGTCCACCTGGTAAGCCTGGAGCTAAGGGAATGGGATTACCTGGAAAGCAAGGTCCAATAGGGATACCTGGTGGGAAGGGAGAGAGAGGAGGTAGAGGGGAGAAGGGAGTGAAAGGAGACATTGGAGGGCAAGGAATACAAGGGGTTAAAGGAATTCAGGGAGACAAGGGAGAGCGAGGGGAAAGGGGTGAACGAGGACATACTGGTTATAAGGGAGAAAGAGGTGAAAAGGGAACAACTGGAGAGAAACAAATGAAAGGAGAGAAAGGAGAGAAAGGAGAGAAGAGACCACTGGAATTAAAATTACCGAGTCAATGTTATAAGACTAACTATCGTGTCCTCAATGAAACTTGGAGGAAAGCTTCAACACCTTATAAGAATCACGGTTATCACTGCGATCATGAAGATCGTAATGGATTTAAACCAGGATGGCATGTATTTGATGCTAGTATTGGCACACAAATACCTGACAAATGTGTACCACAAGAACGTTGTGGAACAGCCGCAACAGGATGGCTGAAAGGATCTCACCCAACTATTGTTGGACAGACCAGGAATGAGACCGTTTGTTTTAACTGGAGAAGGAACTGCTGTAAATGGAATGTGACTGTTAGTATCACTAATTGTGGGCAATTTTATGCGTACAACCTGCCTAACGTACCATATGACTGTTCTTTAGTTTACTGCAGCAATGGCTGACATGACATGTGGTTAATCAAATGTCCAATGCAATCAGTAGTTTGATGTTTAGTTGTATTTGTAACTGCATACTTGTCATTAATTGGTTTAACAAAATATTTTTTGTAATTTTATTTTGTTGATTCTTTACAGCTGCTAATGTTTTATAAAAATTAAATTTTTGTAAAAATGCTCCAGGCTCAATAGTTGAGTCGGTTGCAAAGAGAAAGACATCTTCTTTGGGGGGAACCGGTCGGACATTCGAGACAAACCAAACACTTGAATGTAGAGATAATGCATGGTCACAGTGCATGGTCATGTTTGTGCAGCTATGGGAGATGCATTGGCACAAGCAGAGGTGAGAACAATTAAGCGACTATGCAATTGCAGATACACCTAAACAGTGACTGTGAGATGGTTGGAAAGACAGACAAACAGACAGACAGCTAGGCATGCAGAGAGACAGATATATGGAATAACAGACAAGCAAACAGATGGACAACATGTACAGTACAACTGGAATGATGGTGAAACAGACAGACAAGATAGACAGACAGGAGAGAAGACAGAAAACAACAATGTACAATCAAATAGAATTCCTGGTGTGTCATATTCTTATCTACACAAGCATGTGAAATTTTGGAATTGTGAAAACCTATTTACTACCCTTGACTTTGCCATGTCAGAAGCATATTGTGAACAACTGCTGTTTTGCCACAACTCCACTATAAAAGAGAAGACAGAAAGCTAAAAATGCAAGTTGTCTGCATGTTGATGACATACATAGCAACTGTAGCTAGGTTATATTATACCGCATTGTTAAAATAATTTTAAATTTTTGTTGTTTTAATTAATTAATTTAATAAATGTTTGTAAACATACTTTCAAGTCAGTATGGGCCACCTTGCGACACACAAGGCTGTTCAAACAATATACCTATATTTTAGCGATCTAGACCGACTTGTCAATGAGACTATACATGGTGCAGTTGACACTTTGCCAGATGACGAAGTTAGAAGGCGAAGGTGCCCTAATTAATTAATTATAGAGCCCAATAAGATATTATAATATATAATACTGGATTTGCTAGCCAGATTCATTTTCTGCAAAAATATGAAAATCATTAACAAAAATCGAAATGTGAGTAAAAATTTGATACACAGAAAATAAAAATTGAAATTTTAAAATTGAAAATTAGAACGGTCGGAAGAGTCACGGATGGTAGAGACCTGTTTCTGAGCGCTGAGTGAAAAATGCGGATCCACGGATCCACGTCCACGTCCAATATATATTTGGGCATGGGTCAAATAGACTAGCTGCAGCGACTAGTCTCAGTTTCTTTCGAGAATACGATCAACTGAGATGGGAGATCTCTAGCTACACGCGCGCGCGAACGTCTGACAACGTGAGACTAAAATCTCAGGCTGATTGCGATGGCCGGGGTAGAAGGCCAAAGTCAAATGACTGATTCTCGTGTCAGTAGCTGTTCTGATTGAAATTTGTCGTTCGATATTTTCTACAGTGAGTAACACATGTACAGATACAAGTAACAAAAATTGCTACAGAGCCTACGCTTCTGAAGACGTTTCTGCTTGCAGATCGAGTTTCTACGTTCTATAGCCATCTAGCACCTGTACTGCGCCCTCACCCTGTAGCAGCGGCAAACAGAGAAATCTGTGAAAGGGAACGTCGTGTGTAGATAGACTTGCTGCAGTAGAGCCAACTACTATGGTGTATTAATTTCTCGCTAGGCACACGGTAGGACGTTTCCATGGTTGTAAGAAACATATATAAAAACTTGACAGACGGCGACCATAGCGAGAGTCTACGACTCCTCGTCACCATCGCCACGCTGAGGATTAATAAGTATCCGGGAACGCTGAAAGCGAGGTGAGCTTGCCGCGCTTTCGGAACACCGGTTTGTGAGGCTGATAGAAAGAATGAAGCAACTAGTAATAGCTACAACAATAATGTACTCTGCTACTAAGCTCTACTGCTAATCTTAACCTAGATCTAGAGGTGCAACTGTAGTCTATAGAGATAGATATCAATGCGTACTAGACAAGACGAAAGATAATCGCAGCAGAAAGCAAAGACAGTAGCGGGGCAGTCTAAATCCGAGATGCCCAAATTTGTATTGGACGTGGAATCGCGTGGATCCGTGGATCCGCGTTTTCCACTCGGCCGTTTCTGCGGCAGCTTGTTCATGACCGCACTCATTATTTAATTAACAGTCGCGCGCGTTACTCGATGGCTGCAGAAAGTTTTCACTGTGGTAGAGGTCCTAATAGGACCTAATAAGGGGTAAACTACTCTAGACGTTTCCGGCAACACTTCGTGTCGAATAGATGTCTGGTGAGATCAGTGATGGCGTGTCTAGATCTACCAATCGATTTCTCTCAACACTGAATTCATTCAAGAACTCTGTCGCCAATGGAAACACCAGGATGCGACCGGAGTACATCTCATTGGTCCCTCGTTCCCGCCCCATCGGAATTATCAGAGACATTTTGTTGTGAGTCCACACTGTCACGTGAGAACGCACGACCTTACGTCATCATCTTTGTATTATCATTGTGCGTAGACGTTGTTGCCTGTAACTACGTGGTACAACACTGTCCCGGTCTGTATCCGCGCATTCTAACGATATGGCGGGCAACTGTCGGTCTGAAGAGAAACGTTGGGCTGCAAACCCAACATGTTGCCTGCTTGCAGCTTCACTAGTTGCCAATGTTGTGTTGGTTGCAATTTGCTGCGTTGCAATAAGAAATCTGCAGACTGAAATGTCAAATGTGCAGGAGCATCTGTCAGCAGCAAGTGAGATGAACTATGAGATGGGTGAGGTGTCATGGTATCTAGCAGACAGAGAGAAGAGATCAGATGACGGGTCATCATCTCAAGTGGCAGTTGACGTTGGATTAGCGTTTCTATCAGCAATAAAGAGCGTTTGCAAACCAGAAGGAGCTGTCTGCAAAGAGGGAAAGAAAGGAGAACCTGGAATAGCAGGAAGAGATGGCTTGCCAGGAAGAGATGGCTTGCCGGGAAGAAATGGCGTGTCTGGAAGTAATGGACTGCCAGGAATGAGTGGGTTATCAGGAAGAAATGGAAACCCTGGCAAAGATGGAGAACCTGGTCCGCCAGGTGAAGACGGTATGCCAGGTAGAGATGGTTTGCCAGGTGGTACTGGCAGGAATGGCAGTCGTGGTCCACCTGGTAAGGCTGGAGCTAATGGAACAGGATTGCGTGGAAAGCGAGGTCCAATAGGGAGACCTGGTGGGAAGGGAGCTAAAGGAGAGAGAGGGAAGAAGGGAATGAAAGGAGAGATTGGATGGCAAGGGATACAAGGGGTTAAAGGAATTCAAGGGGTTAAAGGAATTCAAGGGGTTAAAGGAATTCAAGGGGTTAAAGGAATTCAGGGAGAAAAGGGAGAACGAGGGGATAAAGGTGAACGAGGATCTACTGGTTTTAAGGGAGAGAAAGGGGAAAGGGGGATGACTGGAGAAAAAGGAATGAGAGGGGAGAAAGGCGATAAAGGGATACGAGGAGAGAAAGGAGAGCCGAAAGGACCGGAAATACAATTACCGAGTCAGTGTGATCAGGCAAATCATCGAGTGTTAAGTGATACTTGGAGGAAAGTCTCATCACATGGTCGTGAGTTTGATTATCATTGTGATACGTGGGGACGTAAAGGTTATCAACCAGGATGGCACATATTCGCTGCTAGCATCGGGGGACAGATGCCCGAGACGTGCCCACCAACACTCCACTGTGGAACGATTGCACCCGGATGGCTGAACGGGACTCACCCAATGTTAATTGGACAGACCAGGAAAGAAACAGTTTGCTTTCATCATTACGACAGCTGCTGTTACTGGCATGTGACTGTTGATATCACCAACTGTAAAACATTTTATG
>NC_085085.1:1491295-1496295 GCF_963422355.1 Corticium candelabrum
AATAGTCTAGTCACTAGACTATTGTATTAGAGGGATGTATCTAAGTGTATTGTGAGATGCGTCCCTTCAATACAATAGTCTAGTGTATTGTGAGATGCATCCCTCCAATACAATAGTATGGGAGAGTATAGATGGTTTGTGATGTTGAGATTTTTCTACTGCAGATATCTACCCAAAATCTATCAAGCATTTCTTATGTCTGCTACACTGAGTAAAGTCAGTCCCTCATTGATATCTACAATTGGTAATTAAGTTGGTGGTATTAAATAATTGAGTGTTTCTGTTGATAGGATACAAATAAATTGGGCAGATTAGTTCTTCACAACCCAGTATGTATTTGATGTTGTCTGCAGTCGTATGCACTTGTTTATTGTGCATGTTTGTTAGTGTTGATATGTGTTGGTATTTGTATGTCTCGTGATTATTTTGTGTTGCTAGGTAACATTGGATGTAGATGAACGACAAGCAGAGAATGATGACTCGCAACTAACGCAGTATCACATCAGGTATGATACATACATACTACATGTACGTACATACATACATATATACATATATACGTACATATATACATACATACATACATACATATATACATACATGCATACTTACATACATACATACAACATATATTCTAATTCTTTCTAATAGTTGTTGTGTGGCTTACATTTTTTGTCTTTTTTTGTGCCAAGGTGTGAAGCGGATGATAAATTTCTGTTGATTTACGCTCTTCTGAAATTGAAGTAAATCACATTGTATTGAGGATGAATTATTGCATTCGAATCGGTTTGTTTGCGATGACAGACTCGTGCGAGGAAAGTCTCTCATTTTTGTCAATCTGATCGATCGATGTTACAGGTGAATAATCGAATCTGAGATTATTGGCATATTTATATGTTGATATTAATGTATTGTAAAGTAGGAAAAGCAATATTTGACAGTGTGGGGAAATCTTGAATCTCGCTAAGTCTCATTCACTTAATTCTAATATCATCATTAGAAAGCTAGTGATGAGGAAAAGGCGGTGATATAGAGCTTGTTTCTGATCAGTGTTCAGGGGCATACCTAGTGGGAGTTTGAGGGGTGAGAACAAGGGGTGAGGACGAGGGGTGAGAATGCTCTGTTTATCTCCGGCTCTTATAGTCTTAAGTTAGCCATGAATGCAACTGTATGACTCCTACACCAGAATTTTAGATTCTGGTGCCACCATTGGTACCATTACTATGGCAATGGCATCCTTAGATGCAGCAGCTGTAACTGCTAACGTTCTGGTTTGGGTCACACGTTCCAGATGTAGCAAGGTCGATATAAGCAGATTTAGACTTCAAACTCTATGATGCACAATGTGCAGTGTTATACATTTACCAATGCCTTGCAATAGACCTGGTAATTATATCGTGCCCTGGTATTGTACAACTATGGAATTGGCTACTTTCTGTATAGCGTGTGTGTGCGCGCGTGCGCACACACACACACACACACAACACACATGCACGTGCATGTACACACACACACACACACACACACACACACACACACACACACACACACACACACACACACACACACACATGCACGTGCACACGAACACACACACACACACACACACACACACACACACACACACACACACATGCACGTGCACACGAACACACACACACACACACACACACACACACACACACACACACACATGCACGTGCACACGAACACACACACACACACACACACACACACACACACACACACACACACACACACACACACACACACATGCACACACACATGCACACACACATGTTTGTCTATCTGGTTGTTTGCTTGTTGGTTTATTTATGTTTTTTGTCTATTTTCTGTTCATTTGTTTATGTCTTTGTTTTTCTGTTTGTTTGTTTGTTTGTCTGTTTACATGTTTGCTTGTTATTTATATATGTTTTTGTTTGTCTACTTGTTTGTTCATTTGTATATATATTTGTTCTCTGTTTGTTTGTTTGTTTGTTTGTTTGTCTATCTGTTTACATGTTTGCTTGTTTATTTATTTGTTTTTGTTTGTCTACTTGTGTGTTCATTTGTATATATATTTGTTTCTTTGTTTGTTTGTTGCTTTGTCTGTTTGTTTGTTTGTTTGTTTGTTGGTTGGTTGGTTGGTTTCTTTGTTTGTTTGTTTCAATGTTTATGTTTACATTTATCTGTTTGTCCGTATGCTTGTTTGTTTGTTTACTTGTTTTTATATAAAATAAATAAATAATTAATTACCTAATAAATGTTACTATATAGAAGGAATCAATTGAAAGAAATTTCAATGAAAGTTTATGAAGTAATGCATGAGACTAGTGTGTTAGTATTTGGTGTATAGTGATGGTGGATTGAGTTTTTGTTTTGTTTGGTGTGTTGTAGGTTGAAGTTGTTTCTTGAGCAGTTCTCCATTGCAGCTTGTGTGTTGAATTCGGAGTTGCCTGTTAATTCACGGTGGGATGTGTTTGTGGATTGTGATTGTGTGGTTGCCAGCAATACGGGCATTACATGCTCATGTACACACACACACACACACACACACACACACACACACACACACACACACACACACACACACACACACACACACACACACACACACACACATGCACACACACACACACGTACACACACACACGTACACACACACACGTACACACACACACACACACGTACACACACACACACACACACACACACACACACACACACACACACACACACACACACACACACACAGCACGAAATGGATGCAAGGACAACATTCTATAGACAGCGACATAAATGCATGAAGAAAGATCTACTAACAGACACACCTTATACGGAATGGCATTCTTACTGCTACTTGTTTGTGGAACTACTAAAATTTTGATATAGTTTTTTGATGCTTAGACAGACAGACAAATAGACAGACAGACAGACAGACAGACAGACAATGTAATGCGAGAGTCCTGATGAAGAGGATGTTTGCACTGTCCAGAGACAATAAAACAGTTGGCTTGTTTGCCACTTAGTTTTTCCTTAAATTGTACCTCAGGGCACTTTATGCCTTGTGGTTTCAGTTTAGTTGAATAGTTACGCATGCCTTTTGTTTTTAGCTTATAATTAGGTCATAGAGATTGTTTGCGTTGACATTTATCACTTAGCATCAAATGTATTATAGTGAAGTGTTTAAGAATATATGTATTTGACAGACAGACAGACAGACAGACAGACAGACAGACAGATAGACAGACAGAGAGACAGATAGACAGAGAGACAGACAGACAGACAGACAGACTTTTGACAGATAGACAGACAGAGAGACAGACAGACAGACAGAGAGACAGACAGACAGACAGATAGACAGACTTTTGACAGATAGATAGACAGACAGACAGGCAGACAGACAGACAGACAAACGAACATAGAACACGTAATACTAATGATAGGAAATTGTATGTGCCAATCCTACCTCTCAAATATAACAGCAAGTTCTCATACATTCGAATCTCTAAGTCATAACAACATTCACAGTATCACTTGTTCACAGAATGCACATCGTGGACGAATTCAATCGCGGCATCTACGACTACATCATTGCCTCTGATGAGCGGCTAGACAAACAACAGCAGGCAGCAACACGGACGAAGAAAACCAAGAAACAGAGGTGTGACACTCACTTTGTCTCCAATTGTTCGACAAATCGTAGATGCATGTGGTTGTTGTGTGTGGCGAGTAGGAAGGATAAGGAGTATGGGATTGCAAGGGGCATCGACTTTCAGGGAGTCGAGAATGTAATCAACTTTGATTTTCCGCCAACTGTCGATGCTTATGTGCATCGTGTAGGAAGGTGAGTGGTAGTCTGTCGTTGTACGTACGTGTGTCTCTGTTTGTTTGTTTGTTTTTATTTGTTTGTATGTTTTGTGTTTGTGTTTGTCTGTTTTTGTGTTTGTTTTTTTGTTTGTTTGTTTTGTGTTTGTCTGTCTGTTTATTTGTTTGCCTGTTTTATGTTTGTGTTTGTGTTTATTAGTCTATTTTTGTGTTTGTGTTTGTTTGTCAGTTTTTGTGTTTTGTGTGTTTGTTTTTATTTGTTTGTCTGTTTTGTATGTTTTGTGTTTGTTGTTTGTTTGTTTGTTTTTGTGTTTGTCTGTCTGTTTGTTTGTTTGCCTGTTTTGTGTTTCTTTTTGTGTTTGTTTGTCTATTTTTGTGTTGTCTGTTTGTGTGTCTGTTTGTGCATTTATTTGTTTGTCTGTTTTTGTGTTTGGTCTGTTTATCTGTTTGTTTGCATTTGTTTGTGTTTGTTTGTCTGTTTATTTATCTGTTTTGTGTGTGTTTGTCTGTTTTGTGTTTGTCTGTTTATCTGTTTCTCTGCATTTGTTTGTCCGTTTATTTGTTTGTCTGTTTTTTTTGTTTATCTGTTTGTTGTGTCTGTTTGTGTTTGTTTATCTGTTTGTTGTGTCTGTCTATTTTCTTGTTTGTTTGTTTGTCTGTTTTGTGTTTGTTTTTTATCTGTTTGCATTTGTTTTTGTTTGTTTATCTGTTTGTTTTGATTGTCTATTGTTTGTGCATCTTGTGCATTTGTGTTTGTTTGTTTATTTGTTTGTCTGTTTATGTGTTTGTTTGTTTTTCTGTTTGTTTACTTGTTTGTTTCTTTGTTTGTCTGTTTGTTTACTTGTTTGCTTGTTTGTTTGTCTGTCTGTCTCGTGTTATCAGTCACATGCATGAAATAATGTTTACTAGAACTGCTCGAGGTAAGGAATGTGGTACAGCGCTGTCACTTGTCTGTCCTGGCGAAGAAGAGGGTCGTCTTCGAGAAGCAGTCAAGCGGCTAAGCAAAGGAGAAGGTAGAACCTAGAATTAGTGGCAAAGATGGACAGATGGACAGATAGCTAGATGGACAGATGACAGACAGACAGACAGACAGAAAGACAGACAGAAAGACGTACAGACAGACAGACAGACAGACAGACAGACAGAAAGACGGACAGAAATACAGACAGACA
>NC_085085.1:1501295-1503795 GCF_963422355.1 Corticium candelabrum
AGGAGGAATAGAGATGACATCAAGGAAGGGGAGAAGACTTGGAGTATCAATAAAGCCTCTAGATCCTATTTGAATATTTAGTTGCTTACAGGTGAAGCCTTTTGATTTGATGGTCATCATGAAGTCTGTATACCGTTCTGATTTTCTTTTATTTGCATCAAAAAAGTTTGTTTCGAAAGGGATTGTTAGTTCTATGACATAAAATTTGAGCGTATGATTATTCCAAATCAACATGTCAGGCCTTTGTGCAGTAGGAATGATGTCAGACGGAAACTTTACTTCACAGTCTTTTAAATCAGCAAAGATGTTGAATTGATGTGGTAGATGGTTAATAGCCGCATTATAGAGAAGACTGAGAACAGAGTCGTGACGTTGATTGTAATGACGACATTGTAAGAGGACTGAGCAATTATTGAGAACGTGAAGAAGGGTTTGACGTTGATGACATAGAGGACATTTATCACAAGAACGTTTACTCCATAGGACAAGATTAGCATTTGAAGGGAGGGTATCAGAAACGGCATTGAGGACAAAAGAGAGTTGATGACCGGGAAGACAAGAGACAACATTTGCCCAGACGTCAGATGAACAGTTCTCTAGACGGAAGATGGATCCCTGGACATGTAGATTCTTAGTTCTTGCAAGAAGTTGTTTTTGGTGTTCCTCCTTTAGTCTTGATTTGGTGATGTCACTCAATTTTGCTGCAGAAGCACCTGGTGTTTCAGATAGTGACTTTGCTGCTTCTCTAAAAGCAGAGAATCTGTTGCTATACGATTTATTATATGCTTGACTGGTGGCCAAAGAGCGGACACAGTTGTCATGTGAGGATAAGAGACGGGCAGATTTTGAAGACTGGAGGGAGATGGAAGACGTAGACAAACGGGGTAAGCCAAGACCAGCATTTTGTGGGAGGAGGTAGAAGATGGCAGTACAGGCCGAGCGACGAAGTTTACACCATTTCTTGAGGTAAGATGTAACAATTCTATCTAATTCAGATTGCAGCCAGCTTGGTGAAAGAGGCAGTAGAGACAGGTACCACGACAATCTTGGGAAGATTCCATTTTGGTATAATTTTAGTTTCCACCGACAACTAACAGGGCAATTGTCCAATTTCTCCATCAAAGTCTTTGCCTTGCTTATTAGAGAGGATTTGAAATTATCATCGGACAAGTTTCCATTAATTGGCATTCCAAGGAAAAGGAAAGACTCAGAACCAAGAAAGGGAACAGACTCATTAGAAATTGAAACAGAAGGATCACGAAGATGGAATTTGGGTTTAAAACTAAGACCTAAACAGCTGGATTTGGACATTTTAATGGTCAGTTGGGACCACTGGCACCAGTCAGACACAATATTACATAAACGCTGTAAACCAGAAGGCGACTTTGATACTAGGGTAACGTCATCAGCGAACAGAAGAGCATTGATCTTGTGAGATGAACCACTAAGCGTGTAACCAAAAGGCTGAGTCTTCAACATCATAACGAGTGTGTTTATGACGGTGTTAAAAACAATGACCGAAAACGGGTCACCTTGGAGCACTCCAATATTGCAGGGCAACATGGATGTTGCCCACTTCACAGTGGAAACTTGTAGCTGAAGGTTTGAATATATGTTGGTGATGACGGACAGTAGATGGTCTGGAGCATGATAGAGTCTAAAGCATTGTAAAATGAGCCAATGTGGGACAGAACCATAGGCATTGGCAAAGTCAAGCCAACATATTGATAAAGCGTGTCGACTTCTTTTAGCATCAGCAATAGCTGACCTTAGCTTGTACTGATGTTCCTCTGTACCACATATACCAGGGAGAAAAGCCTTCTGAATTGATGTATCGAAGAATTTATTTTCCAACATAAATTGGCACCATCGATCCTTGAGCATAGAGGTGTATATCTTACCAATACACGGTGTTAAGGCAATAGGTCTAAATAAAGAAGGATCGTGGGGATCTTTGGATGCAGCAGGCTTGGCAAAGAGACGTATGACACCAGTTTTCCAAAGTTGTGGGATGGAGGCAGAAAGCCAGCAACAATTGGTATTGAAGGGATGCATCTCACAATACACTAGACTATTGTATTGAAGGGATGCATCTCACCATACACTAGACTATTGTATAACATTTCCGTCCTCTTAACTTACCTCATCTGCCTCCTTCTTTGCTTTCTTTTTCTTCTTTTTTCTCGGCGTCTCTTCAGTCGACGGTTCCTCAACAGTCACCTCAGCAATTGCCTCCTTCATCACGTCGATGTTCTTCCTAGGCGCTTCTCCCGTTTCATAGAACTGTAATCGTTCTTCAATCTGCTCACGCAGCTTAGAACCAAAGACAGACGTTGGCCGCTCTGCATGACCACGTCATGATGCAGTAAAGTCTACGAAGATCAAATGACATGTTGATACTGACCTGAGAAGCAGTCAATGCGTGATGCTAGAGAGCACTTGTTTGCTAAGTAACGAGACACACGGCCTTTGTTCTTGGCCGTTGCTCGACCGATGAATG